>NC_143397.1:180508481-180829072 GCF_052110815.1 Crocodylus siamensis
CACAGCTTTCTTGCTCCTTTTCTGGCCAACATGGTTATAGAACATCTTCTTGTTGTCCTTAAGACCCTTTGCCAGGTCCAGCTCATTCTTAATCTTTACCTTCCTGATTTTGTTCCTGCAGGTGCTTGATATTTGCAGGTGCATGTCCTTCATGATCTGCTCATTCTTCCATTGCCTATATGCTTCCTTTTTGCATTTGAGGCATCGTAGAAGCAGCCTGGGCAGCCGCATTGGTCTCTTGCCATTCTTCATGGGCTTCCATCATGTCAGGACAGTTTTTTGTTGGACTTCCAATACTGTACCACTTAGAAGCTCCCAGCCCTCCTGAACATCTTTATCCTTCAGTAACACCATGTCACCATAACACCATAACACCATGTCTATTAACTCTTGAATCAAATGAAATCCACATTTTTTAAATATAGCATCCTGATGTTGCTGATCTCAATGCTTTCCCTGTCCCAGGATCTGGAATTCTATTGTATTATGATCACTTCCTCCCAAATTACCCATCAACCAATTCATCCCTGTTAGCCAGGACAAGATTTAAGATCGATGATCCCCTAATTGTATCCTCCACCTCTGGAACAGAAAGTTGTCCTCCACATAAGTTAGGAACTGGCTTGAATAAAAGCATGAATATTTTAAAATAATATTTCTATAATTTGTTGTTAGATATAGTTTAGTAAATTGAAAAAGAAAGCAAACATTAACTGAAATAGTGTTATAATTTTGTGACCAGGGCCTAGTGCCTTTATGTGACTACAGTTACATCATCCTCAGCTTTGAGGCACTGCAAACCACATGTGTGCACTCATCTGGATGCACTCCAAGTGTCCAGGAGTTTTGTATGGCCAATGGGCTTCAGATCCTCCTGCACAGTCATGAAGCTGAAGTATATTAGGTGGCTGCGTGGCCAAACAGGCTGGTTATTTGTGTTATGACCTCAGAGACAGGGGATATGCCTACCCTGCTGGGTTCCAAAAGTTCACTAGCAGCTTTATTCTTGTGCAACTTGAATTTGGCAAAACAGGCACATCCTACTATCCAGCCTTACTTTTACTGGTTTTCCCTGAAGCAGACCCTTTTCACAAATCAGCCAAGCCTGACTCTCAAGATACCTTCCCAGCTACAGTTGCATACAGAGATATAGATATACATATACACCAATGAATGCATAAAATAAGAATGTGTAGATTTGACTTGGTTCCTGTTTCATTGTTTATTACATTTTAGGAACTGAATTATGAACACTTGTCAACTCGCCCACTGAGTATTGCTGTTAGAAATGTAAATGCATTCCACAAATCTGTAGCTACTTCTTACAAGCCTATTGGAGTTCCCTGTGTTATTGAAGTGCAAAATGTAGTTGAGGGGCCAAGACTTTATCCATCAGTAATGACCTATCCTGTATCAGGAAGCATATCAGCTAATCAGGTTTTGGGAATATATTCAGCCACAGATGAGGACACTGGACAAATTGCCACAAATATCAGGTAAGGCTGTCTTTACTTTTTTTGGGCCTTTCTGTAGTAATCATCCTGAATACTGGTGAGAGCATTTGAGAACTCAGTGCAAAAGGGCTAAAAAAAGAAGCCTCTCCTCCAAACACGGAACTAGTTAACACAGTTGCTGCAGCATCTCCCATGTTGCTTGTGTAATGTGTTGCTACTAGGCCTGTGCGAGTCGGCAGCGATCTGATCCAGCTTCAGATCCAGCCACTTTGGATGGCAGTGATCTGATCTGGAGCTCCAGACTGGGTTTCTGCCTCAATCTGGCCAAAGCAGCTCCGAAGCTTCGGAACCACCTTCGAGATCCAGCCATAGGGTATAATGGGGAATCAATTAAATATCTATAACTCTGTTGTTTTTTGTCTGATTTGGATGAAACATGCAGAAATGGTAGCCTGTGCTGAGTGCATGAAATCTGCCAAGTTTCAAAAAGATCGGTGTAGGGGTTTGGAGGGAACTGCACCCCAAGCTGCGGACAAGCAAAACTCTGCCATGGTGACATTGTGTGTGTTAAGGCGCAGCAGGGTGACAGCTGCAGGGATGGTAGCCCCTGCTGTGACGCCTGCCAGCTGTTGAGGAGATTGGTGCAGGGGGGTTCTGGGGCCCTGCACCCCTAGCTGCTGACAGGCAAAACTTGTGCCAAGACTGTGTCTGTCCTGGGGCAGTTGATTGTCTGTATTGATTCTTTCCTCTCCTTAGCCTGGTTTTGTAAGTGCTAATTGATGCTTGTTAAATCATTATGTAGTAGCTAGGTCCTGTGTATTGAGCTGGTCCCTGGGTCCCTGATCCCTGAGTGAATCATGATCGATTGACTGGTAACTAGGAACACAGCAGCTTAGCAGCCAGGTGTCTCCCCTCCCCGCCCCAAGACCGACACAGTCAGTCCCACAGCACCCATGGCATGAGTTTTGAATGTCAGCAGCTTGAGGAGCAGTTTGCCCCAAACCCCTGCACCGATCTTCTTGAAACTTGGCAGGCTTTGTGGCCTCAGCAAGAGCTACCACTCCTGCAGTTTTTACCCTGCTATGTTGTAACACCTAGATGTGACAGGAGTTTTGCTTTCAAGAATGTGGGGTGCTGTTTCCCCCAAACCCCCACATTGATCTCCTTGAAACATGGCAGGCTTTATCCTCTCTTTAGAGTCTACCATCCCTGAAAACAACAAAGTTACAGATATTTTACTGTTTCCCCATTATACCCTATGGTCGGATCTCCAACGCGGCTCCAAAGCGCTTCGGGAAGCCGAACAAGGTGGCGCTTCGCCCCGGATGTGCTACTTCCCTCCCCGAAGTGTCCGAAGTGTCTTCTGATCCGAAGCTCTGTCCAAAGCCTCACACAGCCCTATTTGCTACTACTGCTGTTGCTCTTTTGGTGGTAGCAAGGACCCAGCTATTTAGACTGTTCGTGTTTACTTGTGATCTCAGTACACTACCCCCAAACTGTTCTCAGTCTCATGTGCATGAGAAGGGAAATAGTTTCCAGTAGTTTATAACTCACTTACACCAGAATGGACTGTCATTGGGCAAGGTTTCTTTTCTCTAGGGACCTTTCACATTTGTAATGAACCTGAAAAATGGATTTGTTAAAACTGGTAAAATAACACCAAAAAGCAACGTGTTTTATAATGGGGAGTGTTAAGTAACCTATGTATGAAGTTATAGCCACCTCAAGTTGTAATAAAAAAACATAGCTCTAAATCTATTCTGACCTAAAACAGTGGGTATTTTACAACTGATTAAGGTGTGCATTATTGGTTCCTTAATGCACATGTATCTTTATAGATAAATGTACACTTGCATAATAGGAATAGACAGAGTTTGGAAACTTTTTGTTATACAGGCAACAATATGCAAAGCCAAACATCTGTATGATATTGTGTCATACAACTATGGTCTGGTTCAATGGATATCAGTCATACTTACCAGTATTAGTAAGGGTTCTCAGGGACAGGCCTCCTTTTAGTATTACATCATATGACTGTAGCAGTAGTCTAGATTTGGAGCAAATAGAGCCAAATCCTTTTATCCTTAGACTGTATTCATGAAATGCTTTTGATGCCAATGTTTTTTTTGCCTGAATAAAGACTCCAAACTCTGGCATTTAATGTCCAAAATACTCTACCATCCTATCTGATATGTACCTAATTTGCTTAGTTAAAACTTTCTTTAAAAATACTTTTAAAATATGGCTATTTATATGCCTTTGTAGAGTTGGACCCTGTGCATAGTAGCTGCATGGGTATCTAGTTTGTGTGTTGACCCAGTCTAAAACTGCAGTTATTCATGCAGCCTATATGAGACATAAATCACTGGCAGTCCCAACGTTTTGCCTTTTGCTTACATTTTGGCCAACAAGTATTTGCATATAGGTTAAGAGCATAAACATCTTAAGTACAGAGCATTTTTCAGTTCATCAGTCTACTTTGTCATGTAGTTCTAACTGCCTAACAATTGATGCCAGAAATGATGGAGGGGAAGCTGGTCTCAAAGAGCTGCTATTTAGAACCTAAAACTGATGTGGGCTAGTTAATATCATGGGGGCTATTTCCTTTCATTTTCAGGACTCCTAATAGCAGCTATGAAAGAGACTAGTTACTATTAGATTCCATGCTTCTAAATGTAACTGGTGGGAGCAAGAGTGGGAGTGTTCCTCCCACTAGCATCGTGTTAACTTAACATTTGTAGCCATTGTCACATTGGGCCCTTTGCACATGTTAAATGTATATCATAGCAAGCATAACTATGACCCTAGAAATTTTCTGAGCAGTCACAAATTAATGCTTACTATGATCAAAATATAACATACCTGGGAAGTGAACACCTCTGGAAGCTGCCAGGGTTGACTCCAGCGGGAGTGACAAACAGCACCACAGGGAAGCCAGTTCAAAGCCCTAGCATGCTGTGGAAACTGGGACCAACAAATAGCTGATTGTTAGTTCCAGTCCCCTGCTGCACTGGATCTGGTAAGGACCACTCATATTATCTCCGTGGAGCAGTTGGATGTTAGCAAAACACATATTACTTACCATGATCTGGAGATATTCCTTGCCCAAAAACACCTAACTTTACTATGCTACAATAACACTTAGCATGTGTTTTCCTGCTTGAATGTACAGAGTTCACATTTTAAATGCAGTTAACACATCTTAAATGTAATGCATGACAAGGCCCTTAGGAAGCTAGGAAACAGGACAGGAGCCAGAAAAAAAAAATTGGAAACAATCAGAAGCCAGGGAAGCACAGCATTGCAAGTTGTTCCGTAATGACCTGTCAGAGTCCTGTAAAAATGATGGGCTTATATCTGAGGCCTGTCATTCTTCAGCCAGCCAGATACTCAGGCCTAGCTGGACCCAGTCAGGTAAGCCTTGAGCTTGAGCAAATCCTTACAGCTAAAATCGGCTAGTTCAGCCTTGGATAGTAGTCTGAACTATTCAAGGTTTTGAAAGTAAGAGGAGCTAGATAATTTGGGGATGTTAATATCACAGCACTGATAGTGCTATTTATTGAAATAGCACTGATGGTTTATATTAAGTATGGATAAGTACTTGCCCTGTATATATATAGGCTTTCCTATATAGGCTTTCCTCAGCCCAGTAGCTGCATATGAAAAAGAGTCCACTGAATATAAAAGCACCTCAAAATGACAAGTATTATTAAAACCATAACAAACTATGTAATGTTAGAGTTTGTCAGGAATTCCAGAGGAAGAGCATATGGGTTCTGTTGTTCAGATTTAAATTGTCACTGGATCCTCTGAATGGCTGAATATCCTAACTATATTTAAAAAAGGAAAGACAATATGTAGATTATGATGCTGTGTATTTTTAAGGTCCGATGAATGTTATCGTGTCACTGTTAAGATACTTTTTGTATTTCTATGTTTATCCTACTTGTTAAATTTTACTATAGATTAAACTGATGATGAAAAATTTTTAAAAAAACCAAGTTGGAGATGTATCATTATGTTTTTCTCCAGTAAAGCTTGTAAAATTATGCTAATATATACAAGCTGAGTATCTGGCTCTGTATTTAACGTAATTCTGAAAACGTTTGTAAATCATAAACAGGTATATGATGGGACATGATACAGCAAGTCTATTTTGGATCGACTCACGCACTGGTAAAATCATTGTGAAAAAAGCAATTAATCAGCAGTCAACTTTTTTTACCAAGGGGGAATACAAAGCAGAAATTCTGGCTATTACTATAGGTAAGAAAATGGTGGGGGGAGCATTAGAATTTCATTTGGTTCAAGGAACTTCCCACTCCAGTATTTGAGTACTCATAATGTATCATGCTAAACACGCTTTCTGAACAAAACATGTAAGATATAACTGTAATTCCATGGGAAAAAATGTGGGTTTTTTTCACTTAAAACTTAGAATCCAAAATGTCTTGCCTGAAGAGTAAAATATTTCTGCCCAAAATAGGAGGTGCGTTTCATTCCTCCAGTCACCATTCTCTTTGGGTGGGATCTCCAGCTGAACTAACTGTCCACAATATATTGCAGTCTTCCCCTCCTGAGAAGAAGCTGTATATCTTCAAGTCAGCCACTGTTATAAAGCTGTGGTGGAAGCCATAGCTGGGCGGTCCCAAATGATTGGGAAAAGAGAGACAGGAAGCAAATAATTTTCCTAAAGCGCTACAATTCTTATTATGAGTCAAAAAAAATTGAGATTTAAGCTGAAATATTTTAATGGAAATGGTAAATGTTTGGTGAGCAGATATTTTTCATGAAAAAATTTTATTCAGTTGAAAAACTAGCTTTTCCCCCTATCAGGGGTTAGTACTGGGACCAGTGCTGACAATCAGCTAGTTGTTGATCAGGCAGCCCTGGATCCAGTTCCAAATCTGGGTCTGTCCAGGGATGGGGCCAACAATCAGGTCTCAGCAAGCCTCGTAAGGCTTACCATTGTCTGGAACATAAAGAGCCTTGCCCTGTAGTCCTACAGCAAACCTGCAAGGTTCCAGCAAGCCAATGTCCTGCTGCCAGCAATTAGCAATTGTCAGCATCAGGAGCAAGGTTCCAAACCAGGTTCCAAACCAGGATCTGCCCAGGTCTGGATGCTGGCAATTAACTAATTGCCAGAATTGACAAGATGAAGCATGCTACATGTCAATTTATGGTGCCATATAAACCAGCCACAAAGGTGTTTCATATTTTTTGTTGAGTATCTTTGTGTCTGGTTTGCTATTCTCCCCTCATCTTTCTCTATCCCTTTTCCCCTCTTGTCTTTTATACTTAAATTTTTCTCTCATTCTTACACTCTGCTTTCTGCACATCCTTTTTCACAGCACAGATAAAGTGAAGTTGAGTTCATGAAAGTTTGTGTTCTCTATAGATATTTTATCTAGTTAGCATATAAAGATGCATCTCTACTTTTCCTTTTGCCATTTTATGGCACCATGCATTCAGTGAATATGTGCCACTGTCACTATTTATGGAGCAATTCAGAAGTTAATTATGGCATAACTGTAATGTGTGCCAGGGGCCAGAGAATCAAAGGAAGGGGACTAAGCAGCATTCCCAAAGAATAGTTTGCCCCTACATCTAAATGGCTTTTTTTTTCCTTTTTTTTTGAAGTTGCTTCTATGGGTGTATTTTACTGGTATAGTATGCCATTATAGTTTCACTGGAAAAGGATTCCTAGCAGCCCCCTGGAAATAATTTTACTTAAAGAAGTAGTACATACACACAGTTGTTTGAGATCAGCCCCTTATACTAAATATGATGGGTGTGTGTGTATTTGCATGTATATGTATATGTGTGTGAGTGTGTATACACACATATGTGTGGAAAGAAAGGACATCATAAACATTTATTTAGTTTTAAAATAAATGGTTTCATAATGAAGAGATAAAAGGTAAAAACAACATCTTCTTTGTACTGCTTCCAAAATGACAAACAAGCCTACTTTTTCAAAATAGGCTGAAGCTTTCCAGATTTAGGTTGATTTTTGAATTATAGAATTTAGAAAAAGCATTAATTTTGCTGCATTTTAGACTTCAGCATAAATGATTAATAAAATATGTATAGCTTGGCACTGATATCTCCATCCTAAATATTATAACAGAAATTCTTTATTGTTACAGGTGATCCTATAAAAACTGCCACTGGTACCATTGTGCTTAGAGTTTCAGATTTCAGTAGTGACTGTCCAACTCTTAATACTGAAGTGAGGGATATGTGTATGGATTCACCATCAATTATTATCACAGCACAAGAGCAAGATGGTGCCCCATACACCTTTAGCATAGATGGTCAGCCTCACAAAGTATGGAGTATCAGATCCATAAATGGTAAGGAAAGTTATTTTTTTATAACTAATTGTCACATAAATAAAAATTTTCCTTCATGATAGGAAACAAAGGTAATACTCTATCTTTCCTTTTTTTGTGATAACATTATGTTATTAACTTATACCTACTTTGTCATTTACTACAAGTTCTGAATTATTTCCTCAACTATTAGGGATGAGCCAATAATTCTGCATTTTGCTTTTCACACTGCACTGAATTTTCACTTCTTAGGTATAGCACTTTGCACTTGTCTGTATTGACTTTCATCATCTTGATTTTTGGATCCACTCTACAGTATGAAGATCATTATGAAGTTTGATACTGTCCTCCAAAGTACTGCAAACCTTCCTAGCTTATTGTCATCTCCAAATTTTATAAGTGTACTCTGTCTTCTGTTGCCCAAGTTGAAATGAAATTCAGAGTAGAATCAGTCTTGGGACAGACTCCTGTGGGTCACCACATGAAACATTCACCCAGTTTGACAGAAAACCATTGATTAGTATTAGATGGCTAGGTATAGAAATTACATATAAACAGATATAAGTGATCGAAAATGAATCTAAACACGTAACAGAAGTTCAGTGTACATAGACTGGTTTAAAAATGGCAGAACCCAGTCAAGATAGACCTGGATGAATGTAGTATGAGATTTAATTGGTTTGGGTTAGACCAGTCTATTGAACTTCTGTCCCGGATTCCCTCCTGACTCAAGTTAGGTCACAGTCCCCCAGGACCCCAGGGTGCTTTGCAGGCCCCCCACTACCCCCCACCATGCAGAGTGGGTGGGTTAGCCTCAGTCTGTGCTCATCTGCTCTGGCCAAGTGCCAGGCCAGCCCTATCCTGGGCTGTCACAGACACAGCCAGATAAGCCCCTGTCCATATCTCAGTGTCCTACCTGTGCCTGTCAGCCAGGCCATGCAGCAGAGGTGCAAAGTGGAGGCCCACAAACCCAGTCAAAACAGCTGGGGGGGGTGCATGACAGGGGCTTCCCCCCACCCCTGCTGACTGACCCACCCCCTGGGGAAAGAAGTTGTATTGGGCTGGTCAATGAGTTGGGGGGAAGTTGGGTCTGGGGGCCCTCTTCCTGGGGCCCCTCTACCTGACTGGGTCTGGGGGGCCTAATTCTGCTTCATAAAGAGGAAAGAAAAAGACCCGGTGTCTGTTTTCCTGCTAAGACAATCACCTCCACACTGGGACACAGATGAAGGAGTTGGCATGAAGGCAAGGGTCTCATATACAGACAGTATAAACTAAAGCAGGGCCTGTCCCTTCCCCTGCCCCTGTCCCTTAACCCTTCCCTTCCCTATGGGTTTCCCACAACCAGGAGGAGAGGGGTTGGGGCCCCTTCCCCCATACACCAGGCCATGGCTGTGCCCCCTCTCACCCCTGTGCTGTGTACTGCAAGAGGCAAGGCTCACATCTAGCTGCTGCTGAGGAAGATCAAGGGTGGGAGGGAAGTAAGAGGGGGCCCAATCCACACTTTGGCCATGGAGGAAGGAGGTATGGACTCCTTGCTGCCAGACAGGCTGCTGTCTCTTTGAGGAGGAGGATGCATGGTGCACAGGTGGTGGCTACCTGATCTTCCAGGGCTGGAGCTACTTCCCTTCTTGCAGTGCGTTGGCTGGTGAACTTGGGCCCCACGCAGCTGCCTCATGTGCTGCTTGACTGGGATGGTTGCAGAGCTGCAGGGCAGGTAGGTGCAGGTTGACCCAGGTGCAGTCAGAGCCAAGGCAGCTCTGCCCCACCAGCAGCACTGATGCAGCCTATGGCCAGCCCGCAGCTGGCTCCTCCTAGGGAACCTGCTTCTGCTCCTTCTCCCAGCCACCTCAAGCTTCTCCCAGCAGCTGGCCTAGCTACTGCAGCACCCAGCAGGTGATCTGAAAGAGGAGGCTGCAGTCAGGCAGCTTCAGCACCTGGTAACTCTGCGGATGTGTGCCAGCCATTCCTCCAATGGCTGGAAGGGGGCTGGGGGAGAGATTCTGTGCTGGCTCCCCCTCTCCCTGCAACTGACGGTCAGGGTTCACAGGGGTGTGCCAGGCATCCAACCAGGGGTGACCTGCCAATTGGCTGCATTCAGCTGCCCTTGCACAGTCTCTGACACACTGGGAGGCATGTAAGATTACCCCCAGCCTACTCACCTTGGCCAGTGTAGCTATCTGCATTTCCCCCACTCCCAAAGGGAGCATATCTGTTCTGGTCACTCCCAATCCATTCTATGCAGCAGAGAGAAACCTGGGAAGTTTTGAATGATTTTGCCTTGGGCTTTTTTGAATATCTGTACCTAGCCTATGAGTACTTTTATTTTTAAGCAGTTATGCACCTCTTCCCTCTCCCAACGGATGTTTCATCAGATCATATTTTTCTAGTTTGCTTACAAAAATCTCACATGCGCGTTTCAGTGTTCAAGATCAGAAACATCTGTTGTTTCTTCCTTATCCATTAGACTTAACAAATCTTTTTGACAAGTTCATATTTGCTCTCTCTAATCACTGTATTTTTCAATATGTAATTATAACAGATTGATTAAATATTTGTTTTAGTGTCTTGTTAAGAACTGAAGTCAGACTAACTAGTTTATAACTCCCGCAGACCTCCTTTTTCTCTCTTTTTAAACATAGTTTTAGGTTTCTCAGGCCCTATTGACTTAATGCAATTGTGCTATCTAAATGTTCTTTAACTTTATTCTTTCTCTATTCCATTCTGTGTTCCTTGTCACAGTATACTTCTTGGGAAGAGCAAAGAAGGTATTAAATTCTTCACCTTTTCTCCATCATCACCTCACTTTAGCGATGGAATACTTTTTTTATCTTACTTTCTCTTGTTTCAGATGTATTTATAAAACTTTATAAAAACTTTTTCATGTTGCTTTTTAGGTCCTTTTTTAGCTGAAACTGATTTTGTCCATTAGCCATTTTGATTTTATTCATCAATATTTGTGCTATGTATGTAGTCATGGGTGTGTTTTTTGGTTTTTCATCTTTTTGATTTGGAGCTACTAAATTGTGCCTGGTAATGGTAACTTACTGTTTTTTTCCTATATTTCATTTGCATCACATACTTTGCTATTCTGCTTCAGTGTAGTCTTTTTTCTGCAACTGCTAGCTCTCCTTATGCTTTAGGTAATGCTCTTAAGGCCCTGCCTACCGATTCTCAAATTTGTTGAAGGGGTTTTTTTTTAATCTGTTATTTCTTTCTGCTTCTCTCTTTCATGCCTGTTCTTAAAATAATGGCTCCTATCATTTAAAGATCACTTTCACCCAAATTATTTTCTACCTTTCAAGTTCTGACCGGCTTTCCCTCATTAGTTAGCAAGAAATCTAAACTAGTTCCACAGAAATGTCTTTCACTTTTCGAAACAAAAAGTTGTTACCAATGTGTTCCAAAGCCCTGATGGACTTTTTAAGTTGCTATGTTGTCTTACTGCTTTTCTAGTGGGTTCTGTATAGAGTGTCCCATTTAAATCAAACTCTAACCTTTGGCTGCTTCTGCTAGTTGCTCAGAGAGCTGCATCTACCTCCTCCCCCTGATCAGATGTTCTGAAGTTAAACCCCTACCATGACATCACTACTGTTCTATCCCCCTTTTTAACAACCTCCAGAGACATTTAACAAGGCTTCCTCTCACCTCTTCCTGAACTTCAAAGCAAGTGTGTTTACATATTCCTGATACATATTGCAACTCCTCTTTTTTTCTGCTGCCTCTTCTCCCTAAACAAACTATGTATGCCCTTATGTAAAAATCTTCTAGTACTACAGTTTGTCCCACCAAGTGTCTGTGACGCTGATTAAGTCATGAATGTCCAAGTTTTCCTGTTTACTGCCAATACTCCTGACATTTGTGCATAGATAATCAAATTTTCAACAAATCATCTCATTATTTTCTCTCTTGCAACTCCTATGGTCTTATTTAATTCTCCCTACTCTGCCCCCAGATTCCAGTACTTTGACTACCCTACTATTTCCCTTTTATGTACCACAAACCAAAAAGTAGTTGAACTTATTTAACTCGATTTGCCTAAAATAAGTCACCTTTGGCCTAAGAACATGAACGTTCAACCTAAAAAAATAGTTGTGACTAATGAATGACTGTAAGGAGGAGTATAGCAGGAAGATGCCTTCTTGTTCTTTAGTTTAGTATTTTGTATTATGAACACTGTAATAATGAATAGTCACAGAAGCTCTAGAGCAGAGTGATTCTAAAGCAGAATCCTAAATCTATTAATATTTCTTTTATTCTTTTTTCCAGATTGTTCTGCACAGCTGGTGGCTCAGAATATGGAATATGCTTTTTATAGAATCCCTCTCTATGTGACAGACCGCAGAGGTAGAAGATGTGTACAACCACATATAATACCAGTCAGAGCCTGTCGCTGTGATACCAGCAGAAGATGTACAGAGGGTGCTACCAGAGTAATTATTATTAAAGGCAGTGGAATTGGCACTGGTGGTGGTGGCAGTGGCACTAGTGGCAGTAGCATTGGTGGCGGTGGTGGCGGCGGTGGCACTGATGGCGGTGGCGGTGGCACTGATGGCGGCGGTGGCGATGGTGGCACTGGTTATGACAGTGGCGACACCGGTTTTATCAGTACCACCAGTGCAGGCATAGGTATAACCGATTGGTATACTGAGTATGGTGTAAGCAGTATTTATGAAGATACCAGCCGTTTTGGTGACTTTCAACCTGGACCAAGAATTGATGGACGTACTACACTTAGTGCTGCTGCTGTTGGCCTGATGTTTCTTGGTGGCTTAATACTTGTATGTAAGTATTCGGTTAAGTTCCCTATTTAATTAAATTCCAATACCAAAGTTCTGTTTAATCCACTTAAAATAATTTGCCCTTTTTTGTTGAATTATAGAAGCACAGTGTCACTGTGGCAAAGAAAGATGCATCTTTTGAATAATAGAAATTTTATATCTGGGACATGCAAAAGCAATTATTCCTTTCCTTATCTTTATTCCCTCAAGTATTACCAAAAGGGTGGTATGTAGCTCCCATTCAAACCATTGGAAACTGAAGCAGGATCTGAAAGGTTTTGGAACATTTAAGTGACAGTAGATGCTGGGCAACAGTAGGCTTTACTGGACACATCTAGATTGGTTCCTTATGCACCTCCAGGTGGGTAGCTCAGTATATAAAAAGTGTGTATCTGGCACCAGGAGGGAATCCTAAATTGGACTCTGTAAACTGAGGTGCCTATGAACAGAGATATAATGACTGGAAAAATGGTCTTCATTCATCTACACATGTGCTTTACTGCAGTCAACTAATTAGCTCCTCAGTAAAGCATCACACTCTACACATGTGCACCTATTAGGGTGTAGTAAATGAATTAACTACACTGTAGAATAGCATCACTGGGGGCAAATATTGTCCTACAGTGGAGTTTAGTGAGCTGCAATGCATGTATAGACAGTGACTGGGGCTGGCTGGGGCATGAGGGTGCTACAGTATGGTAGCTGCCTGCCAACTAGCTCCATAATGTAGCACCATTTTGCCACAGCCAGCCTCTCTGCAGCACACTGAGCTGGAGCTAAGCACCTCTGGCCTCAGAGGTTGATTCCCCAAACCTTCTGCCAGCTGAGACTGCTCCACTCCGGCTCAGCATGCTGTGGTTCCAAGTGCATGTGTAAACAGTGTGCCCAGGAACAATACATTCTGGCAAAAACTGCACCAGAGTTCATTTAGGATTTTAGGTGCATTAATAGCAAGTGTAGATGCACCCAGTGACACGAGTCCTGTACTTGGAATAATTCCTTGAACAAATATAGACTGTGAACAACTGGCTGGGCTGCAGTGCTATAGTGAAGGACTTTGTGTATATAGTGGATCAGAAGCTGAATGTAAGCCAACAGTTTGTTCTTGTTGCAAAAAAAGCCAAGGGCATCCTGAGTTATATTAACAGGAGTGTTACTTGCGAATCAAGGGAAGTGATTCTGCTGCTTTATTAGGCACTGGTGAAGCCTTACCTGGAGTACTGTATTCAGTTTTGGGCCCCACACTTCAAAAAAGAATGTGAACAAATTGGGAAGAAACCAAAGAAGAGTGAAAAAAATGATTAGGGGCCTAAAAGGCAAGCTGAAAGAACTAGGATTATTTAGTCTGGGGAAGAGGAGACTGATGGGGGATTCAATAACACAAATACTTTTTGAAGGGTAATTATGGGGAAATGATTCTATCTTGAGCAGGCTGCTGAACTGGATGACCTCACAAGGTCCCTTCCAGTTCTACTTTCCTATTATTCTGTGATCTTCTGATGGTGGACTCCTTGCTGACAGGTTGTGGTGACTAGACTTTTTGCCTAGTCTATAGAGCACTGACTCAGGGTCTTGGGAGATTTGTATTACAGTACCCCTCCCCACAAGGCTAAGGGGATTCAAATCCACATCTTTCACATCTTCCAAGAGTATGGCCTAAACACATTATAAAATAGGGTAAGGGAAAGGGAAGTCTCTATCCCTTCTTCTGAAGAATCTGGCATACTTTGCAGCTGAAAACACAACAGTCCTGGAGCCAGAAACAGAGAACATAGCATAGTGTAGCATAGTGATTACGGCATTCAACTGGAAATACATATCTAATCACTTATTAGACTTGTTTTTATATGTAGGGATTGTGTGAATCTTTATGAAGATTTCTTTGGAGCCTGTTCCAAAGTCCACTGCAGTCTATGGGAATGTTTCCATTGAATTCTGTGGTATAAAAGTCAGGTCTGTGGTACAGTATCTGAAATATCTTTTGTTCTGCAGACTTCAGCAAAATCAATTTTTTTGCTTAGTCTTTTACAATGCCTTCAGAGGAAAATGTACATATATAAATAGGGCTGTATCAAGTTTGCAGCAAAAGTGGTGTGTTCTGTGGCTCCTTTAATCTTCCCCCATGTGCCCTTCCCCCTTCTCCACCCCACCCTACATCACTGATTAGTGGAGGGGCCCTGGTTGCGGTTTGTTCCCGATTGGCAGGGAAGCAAAAACCACGGTTTTAAACATGGCACCTTTTTTGCCTCCCCGCTGGTCAGCAGCAAGCAGCAGGGCTTGACCTGACTGTACTCCAGATTCACGCCAGTGTAAGGGAGAGCAGAATTTCACTTGGTGGGTATACCAGTGTATACACATTTTCAAAAGTGATGATCAATATTGAGTGCTTTAGCTTTAGTGTGTTCAATTTGCAATCTTTTTAAAGGGATCAGGTTTTCAGATAATGTTAAGCAACTGCCATTTGGAAAAATGAGATTTAGATGTAGACATAAGTATTCAGAGGTGGAATTTCAGGGGTGTTTTCTAATGTGTGACTTTCTATATCTTTCTTTGTCAGTGATTCCAATTTTGATGTCAATGTGTGATTGTTGTGGTTGTGGACCAGGACCTACAAGTGCAGCTGGGATTGGATTTGAGCCCGTACCTGAATACACAGAAGGGGCAATTCATTCATGGGGAATAGAAGGAGCACAGCCAGAAGACAGGGTCAGTTCAATATTTGTAAAAAGCCGAATGTCATTTGCACATAAACGTAAGCCTGTTGTATAGTCTAGATTTGGTGGTGATGACAGTGACTTTTTATGGTGCATTATTGTCAAAATAAAGATGCCTGATATTACTAACCATTACTCAGACAAGTAGATCCATTGACTTCCATTATATTATGACCGGAGTCTAGTAACCAGACTGCAGGCTGCAGATCAGACTTAGGTTTTGTAAATGATTACAGCTGACATTTCCTTTTAACATGTATCATGAACTATAAAATGAGTAAGGTGAAAAGAGAACAAAATATGGAAAATCACCCAAAATATTGATCTTTATATGACTAAACTATCATACAACTAAACAAGCTAAATTATTGTTTTCTAGGACGTTTCAAATATTCTCCTACCAGCAACTACTGCCCCTCCAGGTGACTTTGCTGACCCTTCTGGTAAGCAGATGCTAACCTTCTTTAGATTTTATAACATAAGTGGCCATGTTTCAGCAAATAATGCCTCTCTGCTATGAAGAAACCATATCTGATAGGACTGTGTGGAGCTTCGGTCCCTGATTCGGTGGAGATTCGGCCCAATCTGGTGGCTGAATCTCCAAATCCAAATCATATCAGAGGACCCTTTAATCTCTCCAAATTGAATTGGAACCCTCCAAATTGATTTGGAGAGATTCAGAAAGATTTGGAGATTCAGACATAGATACAGCTTTAAATGTTTTTTCTACATGCCTCTAGGCTCATGAGTGCTGCAATGCTGGGTGCATGGAGTGTCCCACAGAAGTGTGAGGGACTTCCCAGCATGCTTGGCAGCAGACCTGGAAGTGGGATGGAAGTACCTCCGGAAGTACTTCTGGTCCACTTCTGGGTCTGACAGGGAGCGCACAGGGCCCCTGCTCCTCTGGCTCAGTGACTGGTGCCTCCTGGGTCTAGGACGGGTACCTGAAGTCCCCCTGCAGCTGACTGCTGAGCCAGGGAGATGCAGGGGGGCCCAGCATGCTCCCTGGCAGACCCAGAAGTGGACTGGAAGTACTTCCGGTCCACTTCCATGTCTGTTGTCAAGCATGTGGAAGGCCCCCCCTGCAGCCCTGGGGGATGCTCCATGCGCCCCAGTATCACAGCATTCACAAGCCGCGCTGGTACCTCAAGGTATGTAAAAAAACTTTTAAAGATGTGTCTGTGTTCAAATCACTGATTCGCTGAATCAGCATCGAATCTTCAGATTTGTATTCGGCTGAATTGAATCAGGGACAGTGATCCTAATCAATGAATCTAATTGCTGTCCCTGATTCAGGCTGAATCTGAATCAAATAGGCCCACTTTGCACACTCCTAATATCTGATTCAAAATATTTCACTTTCCATCACCAATACTATAAATTATATGCTTAATATTTCTTATTTTCCCTCTGAAAGTAGCTCTGCTTTTATCACTAGAAAATGCAAAAGGGATCACAAGAGCACCCTTTTTGGCAAAGTATTTAAAGTTCTTTCTGCTCCTAACATCCAAGAGACATGAGGACCAATTTTTCAGTGAAACTATCAGTATACATTTATGCATTTATATCCCCATGCAAGTCCCTAATTTGTGCATGTACCTGAAAACATAGGTTTTTTTTAGTCATATGCAAATCAAGAATTTACTCAAGCACATCCTAGAGTGTGCATGCAAATATATGCCCAAAGTTGTACAGAAAATTAGTTATTAGAGTGTGCATATGTTTTGGTATATATTTATTTGGATTCCAATGTTGCATGATAGCACCAGTGTCTATATGCTTAACACCCATGCAAACTGCCATTAGTTGATCGCTTAGTTTTTACAGAATGCTTCTAGAAATCAAATCATAAATTCATCAGAAGAGCTAATTAACTGACTCCCTTCCCCTTCCACCCCAGATGTATATTGGGATAACATGGTTTTCTGCTTTCAGATATTTATACAAATGCATACGGAGGAGGAGTAACAGCAGGTTCAGGGTTTGAAGAAACTACAGGGCTTGGGACTGGTCATCTAACTACAGATTATGGAACAGCTACAGGTTATGCAACAGCTGGTGCAATTTCTGGAACAATGGACAAAAAAGGGGTCTTTGGAGGGACGGTAAAAGAATACAGAGAAGGAGGAATGAATATGACTTTCTTAGAAAATTACTTCTCTGAGGTAATTCATCTGCCTTTTTTTCTAATAGACACCCAAATATATCAAAATCTGATGGCAGTCGCATGGCTGTAGATTAAAAATCCAAAGCTAAAGGGGTTAATTGTACTAAACTGGTAGAAGCAAGTAGACACTGAAGCTAAAACAGACTTCATACTGAGAATAACAATATATAAATCTTCGTTACATATAGTATAACAATTCTGAATACCCAATAGCATTTGTTTTGCATTAAAGTTACCAAGTGGTAGAATACACTGAGTATTTTTCATTAATAGTCACAAGGAATATTAATGTAATTATTCATTGTATTGGTTAGGACAAGAACTCTGCAAATAATTCATTTTCTATAGGTTATCATTTCACTGTGTGAAACCGGCTGTTAAAGACGTGAAAATTTGGAATATACACTATTCCAAATTGTTCTTAAAATTATATTCTTAACAATAATTGCTCTCAACCACTAATACTGAGTAGATCCTTCATTAATAATTTATATTATTGTTGCACACTATCTTGTGTTTTATTATTGTATCCATATTATGAATGGATGATCAAGGTTAACTAATTAACAAACTAACTAAATGTGAATTGGAAGTAATATATCCAGTTGTAAAATGCAGTTTGCATAGTAACATGGGAGTTATTAGATTAATTAACTAGATCACTTGAATATCAAATATTATAACAAAATATGTTTTCAAACATTCTCTTTGATTAATATTTGAACTAAAAATGCCTTCTTCACAAGTACTCACCTTAGCCAAAGCTGAAAATGCTAAGAATTTACAGAAAGCATGTATAAAAGGGTTGAAAACATTTGAGTAGAGACTAGTTTCAATATTAATACAAATAATGGCCACAACATTTTTACTACGTTTATTCAGTTTTGCTTTGAATCTCCTGTATTAATGGCCACACCAGATAGGAGTACATGCATATATGTCAGCAAATATACAGCTGGTAAATGGATAAACTTAGAATGAAAACCAACTCTCTCAATCCTGACTTCATTGAAATAGCAGAAACACTTATCAGCACTTCTGAAACAGGCCAGTGGATGATGGAAAATGGAGTATGGTCAAGGGTTTAGGAGCATACATGTTAAGTGATGAATCACAATAACACCCTCTAGTTATGCTCCAGAATAGATCATTTTCTTTTTTGCTACTAAGACATTAAATCCCTTTTAAAATACATCAGAATAAAGATTGATATGTTATTTGCCTGACTCTGAAGAAAAAGAATGCTCAGTTCTTTTTTTGTCTTTTTCTCCAACTTCAGAAAGCATTTGCCTATGCAGATGAAGATGAAGGTCGACCAGCAAATGATTGTCTCCTAATATATGATCATGAAGGAATAGGCAGTCCTGTTGGTTCCATTGGCTGTTGTAGTTTTATTGGTGACGATATGGATGACACCTATTTGGATAGGTTAGGACCAAAATTTAAGACTCTGGCAGAAATCTGTTTGGGCAGAGAAATAGAGCCTATTCCAGTTCTTAATGCTACCTTTCCAAGTCCTGAAGTTGATCTAAATCTGCCACCACCCGGAACCACTATCATTGTTAATGGATCTGTACCAATGCCTCCCACAGCTGGCAGTACAACAGTTGTTACTGAAAATACCTATACATCTGCATCTGCTATGCAGCCTGCAAGACCTATACCTGATCCTTTGCTCCACGGTAATGTAAGAGTGACTGAGACTTATACAACTGGCCCACCTACACATAGTGTTGATCCTCTTCTTACACCAAACATTGTGGTAACAGAAAGGGTGGTTGGTCCTGCCTCTGATTTGCGTGGCATACTAGACATCCCCAATATAACAGATGGGTCAAATGTTGTTGTTACAGAAAGAGTAATCACACCCAATTCCAGGGTTCCCGCTTCTTTGAGTATCCCTGATCTGGCAGATGGATCAAATGTAGTGGTGACAGAAAGGGTAATTAGACCAGCGTCAGGTATACAAAGCAGTTTAAGTATTCCCTCCGAGTTATCAAATGCGCATAATGTAGTTGTTACAGAGAGAGTAGTTTCTGGTCCTGGCATGACCAGCATGGGTGGCATGAGTGGTATTAGTCAAATGTTGGGCTCAGACGCCCATTTTACCCAGACCCTTGGATCAGCTTCCCCTGGAACAGCTCGAAGAAGGGTGGCAAACTATAGAACAGTACAGTATTCTAATCAATAAGACTTCTATTAGTATTTTCATTTTCCTGCAGATATCATTGATTTGCATTCAAGTTTTTAAATTAAAAAAACAACAAAGTATATTTTTCATTATTTATAACTAGCATATAGTACTAAAATTTATGTGATTCTTGTCTCATAAGGTTGCCCAGTTTCTAAGTGAAACACAGAAATACTGGGCATGTCTACACAAGATGCTGACTGTACAGTAGCTGAAAAATACTATGCAGTAGTGTGTCAGAGCATGGACAGTGCTATAACACTAGACTACTGCACAGTAGCGTCACCTAGAAGACGTTCACTGGTGCTACTGCAGAGTAACTTCAGTTACTGTGCATTTATTTAGTACTTGCTAATACAAGCACTAAATAAATGAGCAGTAATGTCTGTGTAGTAGTGTCTTGTGTAGATGCGCTCACTGTCAGTGGGGAAAGTTCAGGTAAAGCCCCTTTAAATATGTCCTTTTATTACCGTAAATGTAATCCTAAAACTGTTAAAATTGGTAGAGAATAGGCCTCCTTCTCCATAATGTGTTCTTTCACATGTTTTCAATGCTGAGAGTCAGTGAGAACATTTTTAATTCAAAATATCCCTTCTTGCCTCCCCTGGGATTAGTCAACTTGCTTTTTTGTTTGCCTGCTTTATGTTGTTGGCCAAATGAAAGGGAAAAAACCCCTAGGTCACGTACAGATATTACACTTTTACTGGTATAAGTGATCAGAAATCACTCTATCCCCACAACAGAACAGAAGCTCAGCACTCACAGACTGGTTTAAAAATGGCAGCACCCAGCCCTACGAAAGGGCAAATAAATGTGTGTTCTGTTTGCTATCAATCTAAACTACACTGCTTACAGAAAACTGTGCAGTTTAGATCAATTTGACCTTGGGCTTTTTGAATGTCTGTACCTAGCCCTAGATTTTTGTGAAAGTATTTAGGAACAGTTTTGAATAGCTAGTGAACTGGCTGCTTCATTCAGTTCCTGAGGAATATACATAATAATATAACATATATGTGAAGTCAATCCAAAGCAGTAATTTCAGATTCCATGTGCCTTTCAAGTACTAACCCAACTAAAGTAAAATGAGACTAAATTTGGACAGGGAGAAGGAGCTTTGTATCAATGAAAATGGTTCACTTTGGGCATGTCTACACGTTCAGTAATGTGCAGTGGTTACTGCACATTTAGTTTAGTCGTTGTATAACCAAATTCTAAATAAATGTACAGTAATCAGAGTTACTGCACAGTAGCACTGGCAAACACCTTTTTAGTGACACTACTGCACAGTAGCCTGATAATGCTGCAAGGTAGCATATTAGCACTGTCCGTGCTGTAACGCACTACTGCACAGTGTCATAAAGCTACTGCACAATTAGCATCTCAGTATACGCACCCTCTGTGAGTACAATACTGACATACATTAATTTAATATGGTACAAATACTAAGATCTTGTATCACTGTGATCTGTCATACGTATAGCAGATCTACATTTTCATCAGACTTAATGGCCCTTGGTTGTTAAAAAAGACAAACGTGGCAATAGTACCATGATATTTCAGGAAATGGACACCACTATTACTGGTATTTGTCAACACAATATTTAAATCAGCACTTTCAAGAGCATCCCATTTACATTGCATGCTATATTACATAAGTTTTACAAAAATTAATCATTTATTATAACTAACACAATATAAATGTATAAAGCACAATAAATACTCGTTACATGCACATTAAGTTCTCAGTAAATGTCCAGGCTTCTTCAAAATTTCTAGTAACCTTACTGTCATGGTGAAGGGTTTGAGTGGAAATCCATTGCAAATGACCCATGTGAGTTACTGAGAGTATGAAACTATTAGACATCTCTGTCTCTTCGTTAAACATACAACAGCATGTAGCTAAACTGTAGGCTTCAGTAACTCAGATTATTAGATTGCTTTTGGTTTTGGTTTAGTTTGGTTTGTTTTGCAATATTTACTGACCATCAAGTTGTCTCTGTTTGGTATATTATAGTGTTATATTATGTCTTACTCATTTTTTATACTAACAGAGCAAAAAGAAGTAAAAGAAATAATAATGTTTTAGCTTTGCGTTCTGGTGATGCAGTTGCAGATTAGTCAAAGGGTTGTAATGTTGATTCTGGAAGTCATTAATGAGAAGGAAAATAATTGTTAACACACAGTACAGAGAATAGGTATTTCATATGTCAGTGTATATTATTTTATATTGTAATTTGAAACCATTTTGAATATATTAAATGAAAAAATGACATGGAAGGCTTTATGGATTGTAAAGTATGAATTAAATCTGGCATATAGTTCTTATTTTTCCCCAAGGACTGCGTCTCTATCAAAATCTCTATTTGTTTTATAACAAACAAAAAACAATGACAATTTGCCTCAAATTTCAGCTGGTGCTTAAAAAAAGCAGGAGCACTTACATGCATTAATTATTGTTTCCATGGAGAACCTATGAATTGCATGTAATCATCACGTGAAGCTAAATGAACACAACACAGAAATCCAATAGGTATTTTCTTTTAATTTTGTACAATATGTATAGTAGGTATAGTGTACACAGCAATATTGTACTGTAAATATAATAGAGTTTTTCACAGGGATTTTTTTTGGTCACTAGTTTAAAAATCTACACTCTTTTCCCTCTTGCTGTTTCTCTTCAGCATAGTTTAATAGATTTGTATTTTTCCCACATGATTAAAAGGAGAGAAGGGAGGCTAGTCACATATCCAGATTCATTTATCTCATAAGATCAGAATAAAACATTTCTCAATCCAGTGTCACATACAGACATTTTATTATATGCTTAAAAACAACATGAAGAGCCTTCTGTATTATTTATAACCACAGACACCAGTGAACCCCAAAGTTATAACCAACTCAAGGCTGCCTCACGTTACTTCATACAGTCTCAGACATCTTAAAAAGGTCGCATCCATGCTACAAATAGTGATTTATTACTCAATTCTGCTACCATTATTCAAGTTGGGTAGCACTTAGGTTTTATAGACTTCAATAGAAGCAGTATTATCAGTTTGTTTGCTTCAGTATGAGTATGGATTGCTGGATTGTTCTTTTAAGAATAAAAACAGGGACTGGAAATTGCAAGCTAAAATTCAGTGTAAAAATTAAAAATTCCTTTTTATATATTTCATTAACCACAAGAATTTTATTTTATATATAGATATATGTTATGTTATTATATAATATATATTATATAATAACATAACGTAAAATCTATCTATCGATATCTCATGGCTCTCTATGCCTCTAAAAACTTATTTAATTTATCCAATCACCTTTACAAGATGACTTGAAAGTAAAAAAGGACTTTTCTGGAAAATATCCACGCTGTAATTTTTAAAATCAAAATTATATTTCCCATGATAGTCTTTGCTATTAGAATTAGATTTCAGAAGTGTCTATTGTGTTCTTTCTTTACACTCTTGATTAGGAACATTATGTGATGCATCAGGATTTGAACTAGCTATAGTCTCTTGCATGTCTAAGAATAAAAATAGTAAAAAGTCAATATAGAAAAAATATATTAAAAAAATAAGAGCTTTGATTGTAGTAGTTCTCCTCATTAGTACTAACTTTTGCAACTCTTTCTAGAGATTGGTAGTTTGCTGCTTAGTGCAATGTATGAGATGTTTTAATGTTTTGTAATCTTAATTTCTCATTGATCAAAGAGGAATAACATTTTATCTTTCAAACTGCACTCCCAAATCATTTCTGAATACTAATTTCTACTGCTGTGTAATTTTCCAGTTGGCTTTTTCCAGTTGTTTTACTGGTAAGAGATGGACGCTATCAGGTTACAACAAGTTGTGAAACAAATTTTTATTTGAAGATGTAATGAATTATTTGGTTTATTAAAAATTCTGCATTCACCCTTTTCTACTTTTATTGTGGCTGAAAAGTGGCATACAGCTTAATCCTCATTAAGAGATACATAGTTGAATTTTGCTTTCCTTCAGCTGTTATTTAGAAGTCTGGTTTCTTCCTGCATTGTTTAAAAACATTGTTTAATTGCGCAATGTAAGAGTTCTTCAAGAAGGGTCAAAACTGCTTGAATGTACATATTGATCTTGCTACAAGGCCTTCATAAAGAGAACTCCTGCTGATGTGCGGTGGGCTTAAAGCATCAGGTGCACAGATTTTATATTTGAGCCTGATTCTACAGTCTTGTACAGCATAAGCTAGAGTCTCAGTTGGTATAAACAGCGTAGCTATAGCAAACTAAATGGAGCTACCTCAGTCTACATCAGTTGAGGATTTGGCTTGATTACAAGCACAAGCACTACAAGTGCTGTCTAATTTGGAACCATAGGAATTAACTCTTTGGCTCAATCCTGCTTCTGTTGAAAGAAGTAAAACTTTCACTACTAAAAGCAGTATGTGTTTTCCTGGTGTATCTTGTCATTCTTTTGTTTCATACTGTCTATGACATTCCCCTGCACAAACACCACTTATGAAAGAGAGAGTAAAGACAAAAATATATTTAGTGATCATACAGCTATGTAAATGTTTATAATTGTGATGCATTGTCTTGTTATCATTGTTATGTAATATGTCATCAGAAGTTTTCTTTGAATAAGAACCTGTAATTCAAGCTGCAGTTAATGTTTACCACACACACAAAAAAGCAGCAGCTAGAAAAATACTCAAAAGCTGTTTAACTTTCATTTGCATATAGCCTTATTTGGGATATTGATTATTCTTTAGCAGATTTACTTGCAAGTAAATTTGTTTAGCTGCTTTTATTAAGTCTACTGTTTGGCTATTTTTGTACTTTCTCAAAAGTCCTAATAAAGTGCTATTAAATGATAACCATATGATGTCAGATTTTTTTCAACTCTAAGTCATTTAAATACTAGGTGAGATAGACAGTGATGTTAATCCCATTAGCCCCAATTTTTCATTGAGTCCTTGTGAATGGACTCTGTACAGGTACCTGGGTCTGTCTGGACAGATATCAGTGCAGGGTTAAAGCATTCAGGAAGTAGAAGAGCCTGTGGTGCTGGAGTCGAACTCACAAAACTTGGCTGTGCCAAGGCTTTCCTGTGGACCCTTGGCAGGTCATGTAACTTCTAGGAATTCTCAGTATCATGTTTGTAAATGAGGGAGGATAGTTAACTGGCTTCCTCTCAGAACTGAATTTAGCAGTGTCTGTGAACAACTCAGTTACCCTCCTGCTGAGAGCTGTATAAGCACCTAGGTAGACAACTGTATCCCTTGTAGGGGCTGATAATGCAGTCTGTCAAATGCTTCTTGTGGCATGTAAGGGCAAGTGCCTTAAACAGGGTCCAAATTAAGAGGGCAGCTTGGGGAGGAGGGGGAGCTGAGCCTCCCATAAGAGATGAGAGCCCCCCCTGTAAGATTAGAAAATCATAACCTGTGGGAGTCTCTGAGTGGACTTGTTAATCTATGAACCAGTTTAATTTAGTGTTAAACCCCACACAAGATCACCCCCCCCCCCACACACACACACCCAAATAGTCAAAGTATAATTTTGAAGCCTGGCCTTAAGTTTCCATAGAAGTTAACAGAGTAAAGAGCTAGCAGTATATTTCCTGTAAAATCCATTTTGGAATAATTCTGTTATATTTAGTTAACCTTTGATATCCACAATATTCCAAACTAAGAAGTCCAAAACTGAACTAGCCCCTGGACTATCTGTGTAGAGTTGAAAAACTGTCTCACATTGTTCAGTGAATATTTTCAGTAGTGTAGATCTAATGCAAAGTAAAAGATCCCACAGTGGTTGCATGATGCAAAATAAAAACTCTTGAAGAAACAGTGATGCCAAAAATATTTTAATGTTTTGGCGATATTAATATTGGTATGTGAATACAGTTTTTATTATACCTGTTTTCCTTAATTGTTTTACATTCTTAAATTTGTGATAAATAAGATTTTTTATAATCTGAAATATAAACAAAATTGTCCAGACCTGTAATCTTTACATATGTAAAATTTCCAAGCCAATAATCAACAGTATCAAAAAATATTTAAAAATATGTAATAAATAAATGCATATAAAGTCTATGTTGTGACCTGTTGTCACTGATACTTAATTCACATGGAAAATATTAAAATATCCTGAGAAAGTATTACAAGTTGTATTATTTATGCATATCTGGGGTAATTAAAAATCCACTGAAATTTTTTTCACTAGTTTCAGTGAAGTTCAGGTCTTCAAAGAGTCAGCAAATCTCCATCTCGGAGGATTTCATGGAAAAATGCAATCAAAGTACAAAACTGATACATTAGAGCAGAGGGAGCCAAACTTTTTGGCAGGTATCCCATAAATTAACCCCACCATCCCCACATGCCACTGATCACTTCCGCCTGCCCAATCTGCTGCTCTGCTTTCTGCTTCCTTCCCTGTGCTCCCTGCCTGTTCTGCTGTTCTGCTTCCTGCTCTGTGTTCCATTCCATATCTGCTGCTCTGCTTCCTGCTTTCTGGCCCTGTGCTGCCTGTCCCTTGCCTGATCTGCTATGTGCCATGCACAGAGGTTGACAGCACTACCTATAGCATGCATGCTGCAGGTTGGCCACCTCTGTATCAGAGCATCAGAAAAAGGCAGGTCTGAGTGGAATGATGTGGGCATTAGTATTGAAGTTACTGGTTTGCACAACCTTGTAGTCACCAGTGTTAGTAACTGGAGTCCATGGTTCTGATCCTGTTCTCACTGAAATTGTCATTAAGTTTTGCCACAAATTTCTATTAGACTAGGATCGGGATCATACATTTTTCTGATTTTCCATTTAAAACAGAATTCAATGTGGATTTTTATAAGTCAATGAATATATTATATTGGCACTCACACACACACACACACACACACACACACACACACACAAACCTGTAATTATTGCACACAGGTAATCTGCCATATAAATCCATGACATGGTACAGCTGACATAATTTTCCACTGAGCCAGGTATTCTCTTGGACTATCAAGATGCATAGTCAAATGCCTGAGTTTGACATGCCACAAACTTCCCTTACAGGCATAACAGATAAAGCAAAATATTATTGTATAATGTTTCAATCCACAACAGTGTCAGCAAACAAGACTCCTTTTCCCTCCAGTGCAAGAATGCTCCAAATTATTGGCTTTCCTATACAATTAAGCAATTTGTGAGATAAATTATAGCTGGATCAGAGAGAGTAGATTTTAGTGCTTAATTGAGTGATTTTGTTTTCTCCTATGGGTCCTTAAATGAATTTTAATGACCTTGCATTTAATCTAATTCACTAAGATTAAGTTTTGCAACACTAGGTACATTCACTCCCACCAACCCCTACTCTGATAGATATTTGCCACACCATGGTATCTTTCTACAAGATAGGAGTGAGACATCTTTCAGAGTAGTATTGTCATTTTCTTGTCATCAAATAATTTTACTGACTTCAGTCTCTCTTTCTGCTAATCCAAGAGTCAGTCCTGCAAAACCCACAACTACTGCTTGCAAAAGTAAGTATATACATATCTATTTTTACTGTAAAAAGGGATGGAAATTATAAGAGACAAAGATGAGGCTTGATCCTGAGAAGGGCTAAGTACTTCCACCTCCTATAGACTTCAGCATAGCATCTTATATAGGTAGCCCCAAGAGTAATTCCAGTGCACATAAAGTGATATTTTCTATTGATAGATTCTGGAATATTTATTCACAAGGAATAACATCTTGCCATACAGGTACTCCTATTGAAATTAATTAGATTAATGTTACTCAGTGAGAATGCTGGAATCTGCCTGCAAAGTAACAGCAGCATTATAGTTTAATAACACTTCTGTTTTAAAATTATTATGGTTTATTTTTGAGAAAATAGAAAAATATAGTAAAGGTACAGCTTTTTTACTGTATATTTTCTCTTATCATGAGATCTTACAGAATCCTTTGTAGTGATGATACACAAATTAAGTACTGGTAGATGAGCCCAATAAATGTTTAAAATAGTGTAAATGAATAAATGTCAGTCTTCTTGTCATAGACATTTTAATATTTCCAAGAAAAACTCAGAGAGCCAAAATATTCCCTAAGGAATCATATGGGATGAAATGCCCATAGCAAATGCAGTAGGAAAATAAACATGTTCCAGCAGATGAAGTATAAAAGACATACATGAAAAGAAACCAATTTGCTAAGGTCCTGATTCTGGAAATCCTGGAATATTTGGTTGATCACAGACTACTTGCATGGACAACAGTTTAAAGGTTGGGTTCTTAACCTTTGATGTCAACTCTAATTTTTGCAGAATACAACATTGTACTCTTTATTTGCCTCTTTTTTTTTTAGAAATTACTAATTATATGCACTGATTATGCCATTTTTTTGTCCAGGGCCCTAGATTGCTCACTTAGGCTAGGTAAGATTTTATAAGGTGCATAAGTTATTTAGGAGTTTAGGTGAAAATTAATAGAACACATATTTCAATATCACTTAATCTCTTTTTGAGATTACCACCCTCTGAGAAGTATTTTACTCACATGAGTAATCCCATCAAATTTTGTGAGCAGACTTAATGTAAGAAAAAGATCATTTGAAGACTGATAAAACTGGGCCCTCGCTGAATCTTTTAGGTAATCATAGGAAGAGAATATAATTTTATGTGTAATTTTACATAATTTTGAATATCATTTTGGTTTGGGATTTGGCTCTTCTATACTGTTTTTATTCATAACACACATTATTTTTTGGTCTCACATTCTTTCTAGGTTCTGTCAGTATTTGTATCCCCTATTATGAAGTGATTGATTTATGTTGTAAATATGGCAAGGAGAAAACAGGAGCCTTTGGGACAAAGATCAGAAGAATGGTGCAAGGAGAAACACTTCAGACTTTACTACTGCACATACTCAGAAAATCATGTAAGTTTTTTCAAGTCTGCACTAACATAACATTTGAAAAACAATAATGTTTTAATGTAGGGGTGTCAACACACAAACACTCAGAGCCCTTTCAAAAGGGCAGCAGCTGGTACATTCTGATTGTTATATGTGCATGAGCTGAATCATTATGTGAGAGGCAAGGATTTCTTAGGGTGATATCTTTAATTCGACCAACTGTGTAGTTGGGCTTGTTAGATAACCTTTTAAATACAAGACATCTTGTCTAGAAATTTTTCCTCTAAGTGGCTCATAAAGATGTTGGCATACTGAGGAGCTGTGTTTGTGTCCATAGCTATGCCCATGGTTTGGAAAAAGTGACGATTGCTGACAATGAAGTGGGTGAGGATGAAGTGGGAGATTTGTGCAACATGTTGTTGTAAGTCTGAGGGTACTCCAATTTCTTGAAGGGATTTCAGGCAAGCAGATGTGCCTTCCTGGTGTGGGAAGTTAACGTACAGGCTGGTGATATCCATGGTTGCAAGTATGGTCTTCTTGGGGATGTGGGGGAGAGGAGGGTGGTCAATGTTCTGGATCCTGTTGAGGAAGTCTGTGATGCCTTGTAGAAAACTTGCTCATTGAATTATAAGGGATTCCAGGATAGTTTCTGTGAATTCTGAGAGGTCTCCAATGAGGGCACCGCAGTCGGACATGATTACCTTGTTTGTGGATCTTTGGGAACATGTAGAAAGTTCCTGGGATGGCAGAGTGGGAGATAAGTGGAAGTAGATTTTCCTAAAACTGGACTGGGAAATATTTGATATTTTCCAGCTCAAGAGGGTTTTCCCCCCAAGTTCTTGCTAGGATTTGGTGTTGGAGGGTTTGTCTGTTGATTTCATTAATGTAGTCTTGACAGTTGAGGATCACTGTAGCTCCACTTTTCTCCACTGGTTTGATTACTATTTCATTATTGGATCTTAGGGCTTTTTTCTCTGAGGGAGAGAAGTTGTTGTGGTCCTGGGTTTTGTTGAGAATTTCACTGTTAACTTCCTTCCTCAAAGAGTCAATGTTATAGTCTAATGCATGGTTACATCTGCTGGGAGGTGTAATGTCCAATGTTTTATTACAAGGGTGTAGGTTGTAGCCATGTTGGTCTAAAGACATAGACAAGGTTCTTTGCATGAATCTGATATCTTTTATTAGACCAACTTAAATACAATTATTAAGCAAACTTTTGGGTTCAAAAACCCTTTGTCAAGCTAAGGACGTTTCAGCAGTTGGTGTTTTATTAGGTAGACAAGGTTCTTTGGGTAAATGTGATATCTTTCATTAGACCAACTAAATAGTTGGAAAAATTGTTCTTTGCAAACTCAAGCACATACACTCTTCCTTCAGGCATAGGGAGAATCTGCTGTTGTTTTATGTTCTTCTGGATGGAATGGAAGCCAATATGCAAAATTCAGGTCTGTGAAAATGCAGATGTGTGGCAGTGAGGATCAGAGGCTATGGAGCACAATATGTGTGAGACAGGTAGGTGGGGCAGGAGAAAAAGGGGGGAATGTTGAACTGGTGATAGAATGTAGCTGGTAAAATGTAGACAAGTTACCTGGGGTTATCAGATAGCAAGCAGTTTATAATGTGCCATAATCCAAAATCTATATTTAGTCCATGATTTTTTGTATCCAGTAGATTTATGAAGTTCGTAGGCTCTCTATGAAAGGTGTTTTGTAAATTCCCTTTGAGGATTAGAACTGAGAGATTGCGGGGGAGGGGAAGAGAGAGAGAGAGAGAGAGAGAGAGAGAGAGAGAGAGAGAGTGGTTGTCTTGTAAGAAGTGTGCACCCACAGGTAATTGGGTATTCTTGTCTTTCATAGATTTCTGCTGTGCGTTCATTCTGATACACAGTTTTTATCTGGTTTCTTTTACACATTTTCCAATTTTCCATCAGGGCATTTAGTGCACTAGATAAGATATATTACGTTTCTGGAAGTATAGGTGTAAGATGCAGGAATGGTGATGGTTCTGTTGTTCTTATTATTGTTTTTTCAGTTGTGGCAGGAGAGTTGTTAGAGGTGGTAGCGTCCTGATTGTAAAAGTATTTTTTCAGGTAAGGTCTGCAGAAGAATTCTAATTCTCCACATTTTAATATCTTGTCAAGGTTTTTTTTTCCCCTCTGGGCAGAAGTTCAGGCCTTTGGGGAGTACAGATATTGCAGAATGGGTTAGTGGGTATTGTGATAAGTTGATGATGTTGGTATTCTGAGTGCTGCTGTCTTGGTTCACTCTTGCATTGCTGGTAGACTGCCTGTGAGGTAGCTCCTGTTGTAATGGCTGATTTCACTTATATTCTTGTATTGGATGGATTTCACCAGGTATTTTTGGTGTTACATTTGGGTCTGCTGTGTAGTAATCAGGTATGTTTCCAGGTTAATGTCTCTTAGTTTAGTAGTATAAGGGAGTATCTCCTGTTTAAATTGATTACTTTTGGAGTAGGCTACTTAATGGTTTAGGCTAGTACATGGTTCCTCAATTTTCCCAAAGGTTTCCTGTATAGTTGTGTTGCATATATGGGGTTGTGTGTGTTAATTATAGGGTGAATCCCCTTGATGATGTGTCACCTTGGGGTGATGCTATATTTAAGAAGATAATGGCTTAAGAAGACAATGATGCTGTGTATTCTGACTTCTTTTTCCTATAGGTTGTGGATTTTCCATTATAAGCAGTGGATTTCGATATCTTCCATGTAATGGCTGTGTAAAACTAATGATGTAGCTGTGATGGTCCAGAACATAAGAGGCAAGGATTTCTTAGGGTGATATCCTGTGTTGGACCAACAGTGAGTTACAACAAAGTTAAATAAGCTTTGAATGAAAGACTGAATTGTTGTGTGTAAGCAAGCTGAGAAAGATTCAAATGCAGGACAAGCATTCCAACTTTAATGCTCCTTCCTCCAGAGTTAAAGTTGTTTTCAACTCCTTCATGCATAACAATGAGAATATATCAGTTCCTGCCTTAGTGAAAGATTCCCCTTTTGAAAGGCCTCCAGATGTTTGTGTGTCCATCTTTAACAGCTAGTACTGAGGTGCTCAACCTCTGGATCATAGGTCAGAGCCATATAATCTGGCCCACAGGTCCACAAATTTGACAGCAGGGGTTCAGTAACCCTGCTGCCAAATTTCTGGATTCAGGGGGGACCCCATGGCTAGACCATGTGGCCAAGTGCTAGTTTGGGTGCATAGGACCAGGAGGGCAGCACGGGGCCTAATCCTAGTGTGCAGAGCCCAATCCAGGCACACAGGGCTGGGTGGAGGTAGCACAGGACTGATTCAAATGCATAGCATGGGTTGGCAGAGGTGGTTTATGATCTGGCACATGGGGCTGGGTGAAGGCAGCGTAAAACCCAATCCTGGCATGCAGGGTCAGGCAGAAGCAGCACTGGGCCCAAACCAGGCATGTAGGGCCAAAGGGAAGCAGTGTGATGCACAATCTGAGAGCACTTGACTGAGGGGAGGTGGCAGGGGCCTGATCCGGCCTATGGACCAGCTCCACACCATTCAAGCGGCTCACAGAGCCAAATGTCGAGCACCACTGAGCTAGTAGCAGAACATGTCAAGGTTTAGAAAAGCTGTTTGATGGAAAAACACCTTATCATCTGTGAAGAAATAATGGCACTCCTACAGTAAAATTTTAATTTCTTTCATCTAGATCAGTGGTTTCCCACCTTCTGAGCAGACTCAAGAGACTGCTCAGAAAATGCAAACCCTTAGTTTTCACACAATTTTTTACTAAAACTTTTCTGTTACAAAGAACTCAGGAAGACCGCAACAGGTCAGAATGTTTTTAACAACATGTAGTCCTATTTGAAATCTCTAGTTTTACCTTGTAAATCATGTTTGCTAACAAAACAGTACTGACATTGTATGGCACACTGTGGCACCCTTGAAAGGATGTCAGAGCACCCCAGATAGATCAGAATCACTGTTCTAGATAGTTACAATATTGTTTTATTCATATATATTTATTTTATTGCTTTATTGTTTATAAAATCTTGTTATCGAAGATATCCTGGATACCCACAGACATCTCATCCATCAGTGATTCTGGGAAGTGTTCCTATTGCAAAAGGCCCAACAGCCCTATTCAAAACCTGGTTGAGATTGCAAATCTCTTCATGAAACAATTCATAACCCCGGTGACTCTCCCTAGCTACTAGCAAGACCACATAACAGTCGTGCTCTTCACGAATTGTACCAAGCCACAGGTTGTCTGATGGAGGTCTGTTTCATTCAAACACTGAGTTCTAGGTTCCCAGGTTTCATGATATGCCTAGCAAAGTTTTTTCCTAGAAGCAAAGTATCCCAGCCCTATACTTCAGTGGTTCTTAACCTTTTAAGACACTAGATGCCCCTCCATTACTTTTCTGAATTCAGCAGCACACCAATTGAGAACAACTGGCTTAGAGTATACTTGGTGTTTATTGTCTCTCCTTTTCCCCATTTTCCTCTCTCAGAACGTAGCAGGGGTAAAAATCAAGAGTGTTTTAATATAATAAAATAGTTGCATAACACAAATTATGTTTAAAGCTATACTTGTAGATAAGAACAATACACTTAAGTCCCTGAAGAGATGGCCCTATCATAAAATTCTCTTGGATAATTTAATATTTGCGCAAAGGATAAACCTCAGAAGTACTTTAAATAAAATTTATTTTTGACCCTCATCTCATCTTGGAGGAAAGGCAGCAAGAGGGCACAGCAACCCCCCCTGGCTCTCCAGGGATCTAGCAGACCTCCTGAGGCAAAAAGAAAGGCCTACAAAGGATGGAGGATGGAATTCACCTCCAAGGAAAATTATTCTGCACTGGCCCAGTCCTGCAGGGAGCAAACCAGGAAAGCCAAGCCTGCAACTGAACTCCAACTAGCTTCAAGCATCAAGGACAATAAAAAGTCCTTTTTCAGATATGTGGGGAGCCAGAGGAAAAGCAAGGGCAACATTGGACCCCTGCTGAACCAGATGGGGCAACTGACAACTGACGCCCAGGAAAAAGCCAATCTATTAAATGGGTACTTTGCATCGGTCTTTCATCAGTCCCATGGGATGCCCATGCCCACCACGGGACAGGGAGGTCCAGGTGAGGGAGATCCCCTGCCCTCCATTAATGCTGACCTCATGAAGGAACACCTTGAGAAGCTGGCTACCTTCAAGTCAGCCGGCCCTGACAATCTACACCCCAGGGTACTCAAGGAGCTGGCGAGCGTCATAGCCCAGCCTCTGGCACGGATCTTTGAAAACTCCTGGCGCTCTGGTGTAGTGCCCGAAGACTGGAAGAAGGCCAAAGTGGTGCCTATCTTCACGAAAAGGAAGAAAGTGGATCCGGCTAACTATAGGCCCTTCAGCGTGACTTCTATCCTGGGGAAGATCTTAGAAAAGTTTATTAAAGAGGCCATCCTTAATGGACTGGCTGACGCCAACATCCTAAGGGATAGCCAGCACGGGTTTGTTGCAGGTAGGTCTTGCTTGACCAATCTCATTTCCTTTTATGACCAGGTGACCTATCACTTGGACAAGGGAAAAGAGATTGATGTCATATACCTTGACTTCAAAAAAGCCTTCGATCTGGTATCCCATGATCACCTCTTGGCAAAACTGCCAATTGTGGCCTTGGGTCCACCACAATCCGCTGGCTGGGAAATTGGCTCTGTGGTCAGACCCAGAGGGTGATGATTGACAGAAGTCAATTGTCATGGTGTTGTGTGACCAGTGGGGTCCCCCAAGGCTCTGTCCTTGGACCCATATTGTTCAACATCTTCATTAATGATGTGGACATTGAAATCAGAAGCGGATTGGCCAAGTTCGCCGATGACACCAAACTTTGGGGCAAAGCATCCACACCAGAAGACAGGTGGGCGATCCAGGCTGACCTGGACAGGCTCAGCAAATGGGTGGGCGAGAACCTGATGGTGTTTAACACCAAAAAATGCAAGCTCCTCCACCTTGGAAAGAAAAACCTGCAGTATCCTTATAGCCTCGGCAGTGCTACGCTGGCTAGCACTATGGAAGAAAGAGACTTGGGGGTCATCATTGACCACAAGATCAATTGCCGGCAATGCGATGCTGTGGCCAGTAAAGCGACCAAAATGCTGGCTTGCATCCATAGACTCTTCTCAATCAGGTCCCGGGACGTCATTCTCCCCTTGTACTCAGCCTTGGTGAGGCCGCAGCTGGAGTACTGCGTCCAGTTTTGGGCTCCACAATTCAAAAAGGATGTGGAGAAGCTTGAGAGAGTCCAGAGAAGAGCCACACGCATGATCAGAGGTCAGGAAAACAGACCTTAATACAGTAGGCTGAGAGCCATGGGGCTCTTTAGCCTGGAAAAGCGCAGGCTCAGGGGTGCTCTGATGGCCACCTATAAGTTTATCAGGGTTGACCACCAGGATCTGGGGGAACGTTTGTTCACCAGAGCGCCCCAAGGGATGATGAGGTCAAATGGTTATAAACTACTGCAAGACCGTTTCAGGCTGGACATAAGGAAGAATTTCTTTACTGTCCGAGCCCCCAAGGTCTGGAACAGTCTGCCATTGGAGGTGGTTCAAGCACCTACATTGAACACCTTCAAGAGTAAATTGGATGCTTATCTTGCTGGGGTCCTACGACCCCAGCTAACTTCCTGCCCTTTGGGCAGGGGGCTGGACTCAATGATCTTCTGAGGTCCCTTCCAGCTCTAATGTCTATGAAATCTATGAAATCATCCTCATCTCTTCCCATATAGTACCTTTCCTTGTAAAAACAGTTAGCCCTGTTTTATACAATCTTGCTGTTCGCCCAAGTTTATTATTGTAAATTAAGCATCTATACCACAAATGCTGAATTGGGAAAACAATTTATTTGGCCTAAATCACACAAGCTATCATAACAACTTTATCAGATTATCCTTATATTAAACCTTGTACTATTTGCATTGGGTTCCATTTGCTTCCTCAGATGTGCTTTAAAAGCAGCATTGGAAGTGCTTATGCTGCTGGCTAGTGTGCAAGCAAATCTGGTTCTGCAGAAGTAAGAAACAAAATTTAATTTATCCCTGGTTTGTACCATTGCCTAATTGATTTCTCTTGGATAGAACTCAAAGGGCTGCATAATTCTCAAAGGGCTGTATCTCCAGGCTGCCCCATCACTGGCGCAGCCAGGTGAAACTATCCCATGCACTTCTTTTTCCAGAAGGTGGATGCGAGACCAGACCAGAAAAACATGCACCAGAGCCAAAGTTAAGTTTATCAGAAAAATGTAAGGCAGCTAGGAGTGCCCAATTCTGCCCCAGGTGGTTTCCAATCCAGCTCTGCATGTGTGTCCTGGAAACAGTTAAGAACCACTGCTCTACTCATGAGGGCTAACATTTTTAGCCATCTTTTTTCCCCTTATCCCAGTTTACTATACTGTGGGAATACTTTGCTTGTCTCCAAACCTTAGATATTTTTCTTCATCTTTTGGCAAAGTGAATGTCTTCCTTTTTTTCAAGTCCTGCTTCTTTGCCCTGGTTTATGGTGCAAAAAGTTAATCCTCTAAAAGAAACAGAGCTAATACCAGAAAAAAAACCAAAACCAAAAATCACTGACACTTATACCAGCTTATACTGTTCCAGTCAGTGAAATAAGTTATATTATTCAAAACTCTTATACCAGTATTAATGGCATGAGTGCAAGGCCTTTCATTACAATTATTTTTAAAAAGATCACACTGCCTAATTAATGCTGTTTCTGGTGATAAATGACTTTGACAATTTCCTAATGACTTCCGTCCTAGCAGTAACAATTTTTTCCACAGTTCAGCCTGTAATTTTTTGCTCCTGAAAAACCTGTTCGTTGAAAAACTAGAAAGAGTGAACTGTTGGGTGAAAAATCAAAGTCTGTCTCTGAATTATTCACAAACATGGAGAAAACGGGATAACTTTACAGCAACTGCTTCTCCTAACTGTCCTGCTGAATCTCAAACAATAGATTTAATTTAGCTCCCTCCATGGGATGTTGATTTCCTTCTTGAGTTGTCCAGAAACAGTAGTGCAGCATAACCTCTCCAAGGAAGTTTCAGGTAAAACCTAATTCTACATCAGATATTCTGGATTATTGGGAACTTGAAACAACAAAATAATTGTCCTGCCACTCCTTTCTCTGTATCATGTAAGAACATTTCCACTGCAAATTCTTGTATAACATCCAACACTAAAGCCAAGAAGTTGGTCTGGTTTTAATAACATACTGTTTGTTGTGCTACTATATTGTTTAATTTGAAGACACATAATTGGAATCTTGTTTAATATTGGAATATTAATATTGTTGGAATATTTTTTCAATATTAAAAACAATATTGTTTAATTGGAAGGCACAAGGTAAACTATAGTTAAATAGCAGTGATGTAGAAAGGGACAATATATTGTTTGTTTATTTAGTACTCTGCAGGGACAACACCTTCCCTTTCCCAAGCTCAGACTGTCAAAAGGCCTGACACAAAATCCATTAAAATCAAGACATTTTCCAGTGTGCTCAGCACACTTTGAATCACACCACAGTAACCAAATCTTGCTTCTGGTGGTATACCCTTACAGCTACCCCTGGAACTACAAACAACATTTTTTAAACCAGCCACAACTATCATTTTGCCCACTGAGATAACCAAAGGACATAGAAGACCAAGACAAGACAAAGCATTTGAGATCTAGTTCCTCTAGTCAATTCTGTGCCACAAAATACAGGAATGAAAAGAGAAAGTGTTTAGACATAGACAATGTGTGGAGAAAAAACATAACAGGAAAATCAGTGGAAAGTTAAGAAAAAAGAATGGATGGGGAAGGAAAGGGGAAATTATGTCATCCAGTAAAAAGGGAATAAGCAACCTGAATTTATAAAAGTCAAAATCACTGTTGAATGCATACATATAGGGCCTTTTCAGCACAACACAGAAACAGTAAGAGGCACTTTTCCTGTTTGTACTTTACCTCTGTCTTCAGCCAATACCCTGGCATAAGCATCCATCCTGCAAGCACCAAATCAAATATGTAACTTTGTAGCAAATGGAGCTATTCACACCCTTAAAAGTGCATGTGGGTTTAGGGAACTGAGTCCTTCACTAGAAGTGTCGTTGTCTTAATCAATTATACTTTTCAAATAATTCATAGTTTCATAGTTGGTAGGGTCAGAAGGTACCTAAGCCGATCATCTAGCCCAACCCCCTGCCATGGGCAGGAAAGGATGCTGGGGTCAAATGACCCCAGCTAGGTGGCTGTCTAGCCTCCTTTTGAAGACTCCCAGGATAGAGGCAAGCACCACTTCCCTTGGAAGTTAGTTCCAGCTCCTAGCCGCCTTGACAGTGAAGTAGTGCCTCCTGATATCGAGCCTGAATCTACTATCCATCAACTTATGGCCGTTGTTCCTTGTTACCCGCAGTAGTGTTCGGGGGAACAGGGACTCTCTCATTGCCTGCTGGTCCCCATTGGTCAGTTTATAAATGGCCACCAGATCCCCTCTCAACCTGCTCTTGTGGAAGCTGAACAGATTCAGTTCCCATAGTCTCTCCTCATAGGGCCTGCCCTGCTGCCCCCGGATCATGCGAGTGGCCCTCCTCTGGACCCTCTCCATGTTGTCCACACCCCTCCTGCAGATTCTTTCTTTTATCTTTGTTTATCCTATAAGATAAAGAAGGCATGGAGAGAATGTTTAAACAAAATTAATTTCTGTTTAATTATATTGAAAGCAGTGGAATTTTGACATCGGAGCATGCCCTTTAATTACCAGACAGACAAGTGACAATGGTAGTTTCTATGCAGTAGGACATTTAAGATAGGAGAGGCAAGGATTTTTTTGAGTGATATCTTTTTTTACAGAGGAAAAACTGTGTAGTTGGGATAAAATCTGACAAGCTTTTGAATGCAAAGCATTCTTTTTCAGCACCTGATTGTATATGTATTATAACCTTCAGGTCCTGAAGAAGAGTGCTTTGCATTTGAAAGCCAGTCTGACTTTATCCAAACTATAGTTTGTCCAGTAGAACGTATCACTACAAACAATCCTTGTCTCTTGCACAACTCCAGCACCAACACTGCCACATTATCACTCTAACACTACCACATTTAAAATGAAACAGACAGCCCTGTGGTTTTAAGACGATGAGAAATATCTGCGTATTACCCTAATATGACCTATAAAGAGCTCTGTGAATTTCATCAGGTATGAGGTGGACTGGATTTTAGACTGTAGCAAGACTAGCACCGTCTGTTACATTCTATGACTGTTCCATTAAATTGAATAAGTTGATCAGTTGCTGTTTTCCACCATTTTAAAATAACTAGAGTAGATTCACCACTGATTTCATGAGAAGCAAGACTGAACCTTGGGTGTTTCTACCCTAGGTCAAGAAAAGAATTACTCATATATGAGTTTTGATTAGAATTGCTATTGTAACTTTACTCAGCATGATATGGGAGTGACACTTATGATGAATGACATGAGAATGCCTTTCTGGAGGCACACAGGTCTCATGAATATTACTCACAAGATAATACAGGATATATTCACAAATAATAAAACATAGAAAATAAATGTTGATGTTATCGTTATATAGGAAAATATATGATGACAGCATGTACCTATATTTATTGTTAAATATTAAGTAGCCCTTTTTAAGATATTGAAAGAAACAGCAGTTTAGATTTGATTCTAATAGTAACTGATGTCATTGCAAAAAGCCTCACTTTCCTCAGTGGGCACTGGAGAAGGAATTAAATTATTTCATAGATTTCATAGACATTAGGGCTGGAAGGGACCTCGGGAGATCGTTGAGTCCAGCCCCCTGCCCAAAGGGCAGGAAGTCAGCTGGGGTCATAGGATCCCAGCAAGATAAGCATCCAATTTACTCTTGAAGGTGTTCAATGCAGGTGCTTGAACCACCTCCGCTGGCAGACTGTTCCAGACCTTGGGGGCTCGGACAGTAAAGAAATTCTTCCTTATGTCCAGCCTGAAACGGTCTTGCAGGAGTTTGTGACCGTTCGACCTCGTCATCCCTTGGGGCGCTCAGGTGAACAAACGTTCCCCCAGATCCTGGTGGTCACCCCTGATAAACTTATAGGTGGCCATCAGATCACCCCTGAGCCTACGCTTTTCCAGGCTAAAGACTCCCATGGCTCTCAGCCTGTCATCGTAAGATCTGTTTTCCTGACCTCTGATCATGCGCATGGCTCTCCTCTGCACTCTCTCAAGCTTCTCCACATCCTTTTTGAATTGTGGAGCCCAAAACTGGATGCAGTACTCCAGCTGCGGCCTCACCAAGGCCGAGTACAAAGGGAGAATGACGTCCCGGGATTTGCTCAGGAAGCATCTATGGATGCAAGCCAGCGTTTTGGTCGCTTTACTAGCCGCAGCATCGCATTGGAGGCTCATGTTCATCTTGCAGTCAGTGATGACCCCCAAGTCTCTTTCTTCTGTAGTGCTAACCAACGTAGCACTGCCGAGCCTATAAGGATGCTGCAGGTTTTTCCTCCCAAGGTGGAGAACCTTGCATTTTTCGGTGTTAAACACCATCAGGTTCTCATCCGCCCATTTGCTGAGCTTGTCCAGGTCAGCCTGGATCACCCGCCTATCTTCTGGCGTGGATGCTTTGCCCCAAAGTTTGGTGGCATCGGCGAACTTGGCCAATCCGCTTCTGATTTCAATGTCCACATCATTAATGAAGATGTTGAACAGTATGGGTCCCAGGACAGAGCCTTGAGGGACCCCAATGGTCACAGGGCACCACGATGAGTGACTGCCATCGATTACAACCCTCTGGGTCCGACCACGGAGCCAGTTTCCCAGCCAGCGGATTGTGGTGGACCCAAGGCCACAATTGGCAGTTTTGCCAAGAGGTGATCATGGGATACCAGATCAAAGGCTTTTTTGAAGTCAAGATATATGACATCAATCTCTTCTCCCTTGTCCAGGTGATAGGTCACCTGGTCATAGAAGGAAATGAGATTGGTCAAACAAGACCTACCCACAACAAACCCGTGCTGGCTATCCCTTAGGATGTTAGCCTGGGCCAGTCCATCAAGGATGGCCTCCTTAATAAACTTTTCTAAGATCTTCCCCAGGATAGAAGTCAGGCTAATGGGCCTGTAGTTAGCCGGATCCACTCTCCTCCCTTTCTTGAAGATCGGCACCACATTGGCCTTCTTCCAGTCTTCGGGCACTACACCAGAGCGCCAGGAGTTTTTAAAGATCCGTGCCGGGGGCTGGGCTATGACGCTCGCCAGCTCCTTGAGTACCCTGGGGTGCAGATTGTCAGGGCCGGCTGACTTGAAGGTATCCAGCTTCTCAAGGTGTTCCTTCACGAGGTCAGCATTTATGGAGGGTCAGCATTTTTATATCATTGGGTACATCTACACATGCGCTTTACTGCACAGTCGACTAATTTACTATGCAGTAAAGCATCACCATCTACACATACACTGCAATTAAGGCACAGTACATTAATTTACTCCAGCATAGCATAGTCCTGTCAGACACAGATACTATCCGACAGCTATAAAGGCCAGACTACTGATAACAGGGCAAATGAACTAACCCTGTTAATGAGATTAGAACCAGGCAGGATTGCTCAGTGCAGTCCAAGATGACAACTTAAAGAGAAGCTTGCTTGGCTGCTAGACAGTGCAGAAGGGTAGCTTATAAAGAAACAGAGCTGAAATGCTGTGAGCCTGCTTGCTGAAGACAGGCAGTGGAGAGGTAAGCCTCCAGACTGAATAACAGAAAAACCTTGTGCTTGGTTCTGAAGAGAAGGCCTTTAGGTTGACAAACAATATACAGGTGATACTGAATCTATTTGTAATCCACCAGATTAAAGATATTGCATTCAAATAATATTGAGGACTTCAATCCTGTTCTTCAACATGTTGTATGCATCATTATGCATCTTGGAAAATAGTAATGATTTGCACTTCTATAGTTGCTTTCATTCAAGAATTACAAATTATTGTGAGAGACTGTCACAGCACTTTTCCTAACATTAGCTAAGCGTCAGAGCATTCCTTTTATGGCTGGCATTACTGTGCAGGTTCACAAGTAGCTATTCTATGCTACAGAAAAGTTGCATGCCTTGATCAAAACCATGAAGTGACTCAGAAGCAGAGCTAAAAGTACACCAGAATTGCCATTCACATACATCTTTGATTTTTCAATATGATGTGCATGTAAATACAGCAATGTCTGTCACAGTTTCATGAATCAAAAAGGCAAAGAAATTTTAACTAAAGATGGCTCTCTGGACTTACCCTTTTCACATTAATGGTTTGAGTCTACCCATCAAGTATGAATTAAATCAGGTAGACAAGGTTCTTTCAGTAAATCCAATATATTTTATTAGACCAGCTAAAATAGTTTGAAAAAGTCTTCTTTGCAAGCTTTTGCGTACAAATAAAACATAAGGGTGTTTGTATCCAAAAGCTTGCAAAAAAACCTTTTCCAACTATTTTAGGTGGTCTAATAAAAGATATCAGACTTACCCAAAGAACGTCATCCGTTGGTCCTTTGACCAACATGGCTACAACCTATACCCCTGAATTAAATCAGGTTGCATCTATCAGAAAATGGTATCAGATATTGATCTCTGGTAAAGGAAATAACTTGCAAGTCATTCCATGCTGATTAAGAGTATCACCATTGATAGCAATTCTTTCTTCTTTCCCATGGGCAAGGGAAAGAAGAAAGAATTCTCCCATGAATTACTCATTAATGAAGACAGCTTCTTATGAGAGAATACCTTGTAAGTATTATACATGCTCCAACCTGTAGTCTGTCTTTGTATGATAAAGAAGTGGAATGAACCCTCCCTGTGGTTGAAATCTTTACTCAAATACATCATCAACAAAACATGCCACAAAGACTAGAAGATTATGAAGACAAAACAAAAGACAAGTTTTGTTGCCTGTGAGCTGCAGTTAAAAGCTAGGAGAAGATATATTTTAGTGGGTCTCTGATTATTTAAGTTGACATTCTAGTTTCCTTTAAAGTTGTCTTGTTTTCTTGCTGTTCTCCTGTTTTACAAGTGATTCTGAACTTATTGCAAGCCCCTCTGAGTCTTTGTGGGGAAGGACGGCATATAAATTGAATAAATGAATGGCATGCATTATAATGTAACTCCTTACTGATGAAAACATATCTTCCTATATAGAAACCCCACCCCACCCCATGTATTGTGGACTGAAAAGCCAAGGACAGAACAATCGGAGAGAGAATAGACCAGCTTGGCCCTTGTCATTGTCCCTTCAAAGCACAGCAGAGGCAAATGGGTGGTGAAATGTCTGAGGATTTGGTTCCTGCTCACCATGACATAATTACACAATACACTGCTCCATAGCACATTAAATTTAGACCAGCCACATGGGCAAAGCCATTCTCACAGGATAAAATCTATTAACTAGCCCTTCAGAAGAGCCAACCTGCTCCCAAGCTAGTGCTTGAAAACATGCAACACCTGTGTAGCTGTTTTCTCTCCAGCTTTCATGTGAATGTGCAGCAGGCCCCCAAGCCTTGCATGCCCTTTGATTTCATAGATTTCGTAGACAATAGGGCTGGAAGGACCTCAAAGATCATCAAGTCCAGCACCCTGCCCCAGGGGCAGGAAGTCAGCTGCGGTCAAAGGATCCCAGCAAGATAAGCATCCAAACACTTCTTGAATGAGTCCAAAGTAGGTACCTGCACCACCTCTGGAGGGAGTCTGTTCCAGGTCTTGGGGGCTCGGACAGTAAACAAATTTTTCCTTAGGTCCAGTCTAAAATGGTCTTGGAGGAGTTTATGACCGTTGGTCCTTGTTTTTCCTTGGGGAGCTCTGGTGAACAGACATTCTCCCAGATCCTGATGTATACCTCTTATATACTTATAAGCAGCCACCAGGTCCCCCCTGAGCCTGCGCTTTTCCTGGCTGAAGAGTCCCATGGCTCTCAGCCTCTCTTCATAAGGCCTATTCTTTTGCCCTCTGATCATGTGCGTGGCTCTCCTCTGGACTCTTTCAAGCTTCTTGACATCCTTCTTGAATTGTGGAGCCCAGAACTGGATGCAGTACTCCAGCTGCAGCCTCACCAAGGCTGAGTACAGTGGGAGGATGACATCCTAAGATTTACTTGAGAAGTATCTATAGATGCACACCAGAGTATTGTTTGCTTTGCCATCTGCAACATTGCATTAGTGGCTCATGTTCATCTTGTGGTCAGTCATGACCCCTAAGTCTCTTTCGGCCTTGGTGCTAGCAAGCGTAGTGCTGCCAAACCTATAAGCATGCTGTGGGTTTTTTCTTCCGAGTTGGAGTACCTTACATTTATCTATATTGAACGTCATCAGGTTTGGCACACAGTTTAATGTAATTGGCGAGTGCGCTTCTGACACCAATGTCCACATCATTGATAAAGATATTAAAAAGAACCGGTCCAAGGACAGAGCTTTGGGGGATGCCACTGGTTATGGAGCGCCATGATGATTCGCTACCATCGACCACTACTCTCTAGGTCCAACCTCAGAGCCAATTACCCAGCCATTGGACTGTGGTGAAGTCAAGGCCACAGTTGACCAATTTTTCCATGAGGAGGTCATGAGACACCAGACCAAAGGCTTTTTTAAAGTTCAGGTATATGACATCAATCTCTTCTCCCTTGTCCAAGTGATACATCACCTGGTCATAGAAAGAGATGAGATTGGTCAAGCAAGACCTACCCGTGACAAACCTGTGCTGGGTATCCTTCAGGATGTTGCCTTCGGCCTGCTTATCCAGAAGGGTCTCCTTGATAATTTCCTCCAGAATCTTACCAGGGATTCAAGCTGATTGGCTTGTAATTCCTGGGATCAACTTTCCACCCTTTCTTGAAGATGGGTACCACATTGGCCTTCCTCCAGTCTTCAGGTACTTCACCTGAGTGCCACGAATTTTTTAATATTTTTGCCAGTGGTTGGGCTATGACACCTGCTAACTCCTTGAGTACTCTAGGGTGTAATCTGTCAGGACCAGATGACTTGGTGTCCAGCCTCTCAAGGTGATCCTTTACTAGATCAGCACCAATGCTGGGTATAAATACTCCCTCACCCTGGACATCTTGCGTTTTGCTAGGCAGGGCAGTCCCACTGGACTGATGAAAGACCGACGCAAAGTACTCACTGAGCAGATAGGCCTTTTCCCGGGTGTTGGTTATCAGCTGTCCCTTCTGGTTCAGCAGGGGTCCAATGTTACCTTTGCATCTTTTCTGACTCCCTACATATCTTGCCAGCACTGGGGTTGTTATGTGAGAAAACAAGGGCTCAGTGTGTCCCAGCTGGAAGGGACCTCCAAAGATCATCGAGTTCAGTGGTTTTCAACTTTTTATCATTTGCAGCCCCCTAAAACTTTTCAAATGAAGGTGCACACCCCTTTGCATTGTAAGTGTGGGTATTCACGTGCTTTTGATTGAACATAGTCATCTTTTGTGGATCCCTTAGACAATCTGCGGATGACAGGTTGAAAACCACTGATCTAGTCCAACCCCCTATCTGAGGCAGGATCATCCCTATCCAAACCATAACCTAAACTCTACGTAAGACTACCGTCAACCCTGACACAACACAGCCCTAACACCCTAACCTGCCCAAGGTAAAGCAGGGGAACCACAGACCTCAACACTCCGCTTCTTTGAAATGTTTTCAATATAGTGCTTGGAAGGAGGTTGAAGGTGGATGGAGCAGCACTCATGTCTGCCAGACTATTGGCGAAGCCGGCCCGGCAACCGCTGGCAGCGTTGGTGGTGGCCAGTGGCGATCGGCAACTGCCCGCATACACTGCCAACTGTGTCAGCAGCAGGGGGTGGTGAGTGGCAACTGCCTGCAGGCGCTGCTGGCAGCATCGACAGTACTTCATGCAGGGGGTACACCGCCAATCTCAGGGGGGTGCGTGCACCCGCGTGCACCACTAGAAGAGGTTACCCGGAGAGGCAGTGCAATCTCCATCCTTGGAGGTTTTCAAGACCCTGCCAGAAAAAGCTTTGGCTGGGATGATCTAGTTGGGGAGGGTCCTGTTTTGAGCAGGGGGTTGGACTAGATGATCTCCTGAGGTCCCTTCCAGCCCCCATTTCCTGGGAGCCCTTGAATTGGAAAACCATCATCTGATTTCTAGCAGATGCCTTCTTTTATGAGGACGGGTGGACAGAGGTGCTCATTATTACCCCGCTCATGTCCTGGAAACACAACAGGTTATTTTGGTAACACACGGGGTGAGCCCCAACACTCGGGCTCAAGCCTCAGCCAGCAAGTGGAGGCCTCATCTACAGTTTGCATTAACTGGTGTTTTGTTTTGTTTTTTGTGGAAAGACTGGCGCAGGATCACACTTGGAAACCTTACCCCCGCCCAGGAGGGCCGGCCGGGCCGGGCCCGCGGGGCTGGTGCCATAGCTCGTCCCCGCACCAGCCGGCCGGCGCTCCCGCAGAAATTGGCGGCAAAAGCTGCCGGGAGGGAGGGCAGCGCCCCCGCCCGCCCGTCTGTCTGCTTGCCTCTCGCCGCTGTGGCAGCAGGGCAGGGGCCGGCGCTGCCCTGAGGGAGGCGGGCTTCACCTGCGCCCTCCCAGGTGTGGGCCGGCCGCTCCCTCGCCCCTGGGCGGCGCGGCTTCATTTCGTGCTGGCCGCGGGCTGAGCTGGCAGCGGGACAGGGCCGGGCCGGGCCATGGCTGCGGGGCGCGGGGTTTGGCTGCTGGCGCTGGTGAGTTTGCTCCTCGGGCGGGGGCTGCGACACCGCGTGAAAGGCGCGTGGGGGGAGCGCCCCCGCGCCAGGAGACCGCCCGGGCCGCTGCCGACCCCTCTTGGGTCCCTGGGGTTTGAAGGGGATTGGAGCCCCCCAAATGATCCCAGGGCCAGGTGCAGGGGCCTCGGGCCGTGCCGCGGACCAAGGGCTGGTGCAGGATGGGCCGGGCGGGGCGAGGCGGATCCTGCCTCGGGCAGGGCTGCGCTGGGGCCCGGCTTGGCCCCGACTGCCTGGTTAGCGCTGCCCGGGGTTACACAGGCTTGCAGGCAGCTCACTGCCCTTCTCGGTGCTGAGCTCAGCGCTTCCGGGGTGTTGGTCTGAAACAACTAGCACTCGCGGCTCCAAAATGATACCTTTTTGTTCGACCGCCTGGGCTTTCTCCACCTCCTCCTCTTGCCTGGGCTCTGGTGTCTTATCGCAAGCCGCCCCCGGGCTTTGTGGAGGAAGGGTGGCACCTAAATGGGACGTGCCTTTGCTGCGTCTCTTCCCAGTGGGTTTTTTTGCTTGCTGGTTCTCTCCAGCCCGTGAGGAAGGGTGAAGGTTTACACTGCGTGTTATCCCAGTATACGGAGGGGAGGTCAAAGCCTCGGGTATTTCATGGGACCGAAGTGGTCTGGTGGCCCTGCCCTGCCTGCTCAATGCCAGCGCTTTTTTGGCTCCTCATCTCTTTTGCTCCCTGGCAAATTTAATTTAGCTGTGTAAAATGAAGTGTGTTTCTCTCCTGCCGAATATTTAGCGTATTTGGTATTGATTTTATGCTTTTCTTTCTTTGAAGTGGATATCAAGAGTCCTTTGAGTTTGCTTGTATGATCATTCTAGTGGTGGTTCATGTTAGTATGAGATTTTGTTATGCTTTATGTATTTTTGATATATTTCCAATTAAAAAATAATAATCTTTTGCTCGCTGGCAGCTTGTCTGAGCAGCCAGCAGGCTAGACAGCCAACTAGGGCATCATAGAGGACAGTCCGGTTATCTTCTGCTACAAAACTGGACGCCTTTGTGTCCTCTGTTTTTCTCTTGAAGGGAAGAGGACATAAAGGCACTGGGTTTCGTATCAATAGAGGAGAAAACTGGAATGTCCTCTACGATCGCCACCCCACAGCTGACAGAGCCATGCAAGCACGAGGTGGGCAGCTGGGGGCTGTGTGGCACTTGCCCACCCCAGGAACCAGAGAGGACAGGAAGCCTGGGAGTTGGGCAGTGCAGCAAACCTGGCACCTTGCCAAGCCGTGGGCTGTCAGGTGGCCATGGGAGGTAGCCAACTTGCCCCTCTGAGGGTTTTCTGTTTGAATACTTGAATTTTGTTGAATTGGAATTTCCTCTGAAAAATTGCTCCAATGGATCATTTTTGATCAGCTTTCATGATGGCTTCCTAAGCTTTGGATGATAAAGGCAAATTGTAGTAATGCAGTCAATGAAGAAATGAGACCATGTTGTTAGAAAGTGTTTCACTAGCTGTTTTAAGTAATACAATGGGCAAACTTACAAATATTGTACTAGTTTGAATATTTCACAAACTCATCCTCTGGTAGGATTGGGAATAACAGAAGGACACTCCCTGGGCTCAGAACTCCACTGGTTTTGTCTGGTGTAGGAAGAAGGCATGTTGTTGGAGCTATGATGGCTGTATGGGGCAAGTAGGACCTGAGGTGTAATTGAACAAGTATTAAAAGATGTGCATGTTATTGTCAGGTATAGATGCAAATGTATATCCCCTTGTTTAAGCTCTCAGTTGAAAGAAGCACCTTTTTACCTCATCCAGACAAGACTACATTACTTGATTGCCAGCACAAAAAACAAATAAAAACAGAGGAGGATCATCTTATAACTTTTTGTCTTTATTTTCATATGTGGAAAAGGTCTCAAAAGGCAGAACTAAATAATAAATGTGGTTGTTTTGATTTAATTCTGCTTGCTGTCTACTTTAGAAATACCAAGAATATAAAATAATCTCTTCCATGTTTTTGTTGGCTGTCTCCCTCGGGACTGAAAACAGGATCTTTCTTGGCTCTTGGTTGCTGGGGTTAGAAATGTCCCATCTTTGACAACAAAGTATTGTTTGAAATCTGAGTCAGAGGTAAACAAAAACAAAATTAGTGTTGTAAAGAAGTGGCTAAAATGCTTCTCTCAGTATTTGCTCAAATTTGATTTCCTGTATAGTAGTGATGTTGTAACTCTTCTACCATGTCTATAATTAACCACAGATTTCTTTAGAAAAAGCCAGAAGAAAGAAGATGTGTACCTCCAGCACAGAATATATCGGGCTTTTTCAAAATTTCATCATTCAGCATGATGAAGCAGCTATGAGCACTCCCTTACCTTTCCCCTTGCTACCTCTCATTCTTTACCTTTTTTATTTTGTACAGCAGTCTGTTCTGTTCCTACTTCCTTGGGGGCCAGATGGCCCCCTCTGTGGTGAGATGTATTGGAGGGAAGTTTTTGCAAAAACTTAAAAAAAAAAAAAAAGAGAGAGAGAGAGACAATGGAGAATTATTATAATATTATATATTAATTATAGTATTATATTAATTGTCAATTTATATTAATATATTGATTATAGTAAATTATATTTCTACTATATAATATTATATAGTAGAAATCTCCACTATATACAATATTAGTGGAGATTTTTCCTCACAGTATCTCACTATAAATGAAGTTTGTTCATCTCATCTGCAGCCTAGTGGATTTCTCCAAGTTTTTTCCTACTTGAAGAAGCTACAACTGCTCACTTAAAAGCCCTGAATTTCTACAGCAGCAGTAGCTGATGAAGGCCTGCCTATATCCAGCATCTGATGGAGTGTGCTAGAGTTCATGAGAGTTGTTTTCTATGTAGATCTTAGTTAGTTAACTATGTTTGTCTGAACTCAGGCAGAAGAGACTGCATAGATATGCACCTTGCAGATTATCTTGCACATCCTTCATTAAGAACCTAGCTCTGTTAGACTCCACTTTTGTCCATACAGTTTCCAGGGGCCATAAGTAGATCCTCAGAAGACTCAATGAAGTTCTGCTGACACCACGTGTGTTATTAGGAGTGTACAGTTTGAGTATGGATCTCAGGATAAAGGAATAGGGGTTGAATTATCAGGTTTATATTCATGAGAGGTCCCTCTGATTCCATGAAAGCTTAGTTTCTTTAAAAGTCTTTGAGGGACCTCAAGGCTTTTAGAAAATCTAGGTATACTATATCAAGTGGATCCTGGATATCCAAAATTCTGTCTTTTTATTATAGAACCTGCCTAATTTTATGGGGACAGAAATTTAAACCCACTGATACATGATTTATGTATTTATTTATTAGGCTTATTCCTTTCCACAAGAGTGATTTTAATTATTTTAGGATTGCTGTTACAAAGCAGCTTATCTAGATAGTGTTTGAACCACATCCTGCCATTATTCAGGACTAAAAACAACAGTTGCTTCTTGTCTTGAGCATTCCAAATCTAGTTACTGCGACAAGGGCAAGCTTTCATGCCTGGTGCAAGCACTGACCTGCCCCCTTTTTACGGGTCAGCCACTCACCTCACTTATCTGCTATGCCTTGGTGTAATAATATTGATGTGATAGTTGGGCGGGAGGCTGCCTATTATACACCCTGGTATTGGGGGGAGGGGGGGCTATTCACAGCTCCATTCCACTCCTACACTGTGCCCCAAGCCTTGCAGATGGCATCTCAGGCAGTCATCTTAACTGTCCCTTTCACCCATTAGCTGTGGTCCCTTTTCCTAGGACCTTCAGCTTCCCCTTAAGCCCTGGCCCTATCTCCGGCCAGTCAGGACCCCAAGCTTCTCTGCTGTATAGGAGCATCCCTCACGGTGGGCCCCTGACCCTTTTGACCCCTATGGGTTAGGTATAAGCCTCCTGCCTGCACTCAGGGATCGGAGTCCCCTATTCCTGGCTCAGGTACTTCACAAAGCATGCCTAGCCCCACGGGGTCAACTCACCCCTGCAGGCTCAGGAGCTTCAAGAACCTTACCTGGCCTTCTCTGGATTAGGTGGATCATATGACCCACCCAAAGGCAAAGGCTGGGGTAAAGGCACCCCTATCCACCTTTCACTGGGGTGGTAACTGGCCTGGCACTTTCCTGGGGTTCCCATGCCACTGGGAGCCCCACCAGACCACTCACTCCCCGCGGGGCACAGTTTTAGGTCATGCCCAGGACCGGAGCCTCCTGCTCCTACCTGTAAGATAGGCAGTGTTTCTTGCCTGGCCCCTAGCAGGCAACCACTGTAGTTTATATAGGCGGCCAGAGTTCTAAAATGGCCACCATCATCAAACACCTGCTGAGTGTTTGATCTAGCCCTGAAATTGGCAGGCACTACTGGTGCCCTGATGCAGTTACCATATTTAGTCAAATATGAGATAACTCTGAATTTAAGACTACCCCCCAATAATTAGAATCTATATATGAAAAATATATAAGCATATTGTTAATTTCCCAGGTATAGAACCTAATCATTGGAAATTTGTCTTGAATTTGGCCCCCTTGCACTGCTACAGCAGGGAAAATTAAGTTTGGGGGGGTCAGGTAGCCCCCTTGCCCTCTGCCTCCCAACTTCTTCTTTCGGCAACCCCTTCCCTCCTATCCCTCCTCCCCTCCCCCCCCAGTCTGTCAAACCCTGCTCTCCCTGAGCACATGGAAGTGGGGCAAATCTGAAAACACTGGATGTGTCTACACAAGACACTAAAAGTACAGTAGACTAATTTTCCTGTGCATTAGGATGTCATGGCAAAAGCCATGGTAATGCATAGCAGAATTAATCTATTGTGCATAAGCATCACCTAAAAGATTATTACAGGTACTAAACTTAATGTGCTGTAATTATGGTGCATTAATGCACATGTAGAAGTGCCCACTGCATTTGAAATAAACATACCTGTAGTAATTTGCATATAGGCTTAGATTGTACAGAACTGATGCATTTTACCTTTTTTGAAACTGCTACAAGTTTTAGCACAGGGACTCCATAAACACACAGCACTTCTGTAAGTACTTATACTATAAAGTATGTATAGTTTCATAGCAGCTAGGGTCAGGAGGTACCTGATCAGATCATCTAGCCTGACCCCCTGCCCCAGGCAGGAATGAATGCTAGGTTCACAAGACCCCAGACAGGTGATCATCTAACCTGATGAGTTTGTAGGCAGCCACCAGGTCCCCACTCAGCCTCCTCTTGCCAAGGCTGAATAGGTTCAGGTCCCTCAGTCTCTTCTCATAGGGTCTGTCCTGCTGCCCACTCACCAAATGGGTGGCCCTCCTCTGAACTCTCTCCAGGCTGGCCACATCCTTTTTAAAGTGTGACGCCCAGTATTGGATGCAGTACTCCAATTGCGGCCTGACCAGTGTCACGTAGAGGGTGAGTATCATCTCTGTGGACCGGTTTGAGATGCATCTTTGGATGCATGACAACATATGGCTGGCTTTGCTGGCTGTGGTCTGACATTGGTGGCTCATGTTCATCTTGGAGTCTAACTCCAAGATCCCATGCCGCCTCTGCGCTTTCAAGAGGGGAACTCCCCAGCCTGTATGTATGCTGTGGATTCCTTCTCCCAAGGTGCAGCATGCTGCATTTGTCTACATTGAACCCATCCTATTTTCATCTGCCCACTTTTGTCTAAATCTAGTTGCAGACTCTCTCTCCTTTCAAGTGTGCCCACCTCGCCCCACATCTTAGTGTCATCAGAAAACTTGGACAGCGTGCTTTCACCCCCCTTGTTCAAGTCACTGATGAAGATATTAAACAATGTGGGCCCGAGGACCAAGCCCTGGGGGACCCCACTGCTTACACCATGCCACGTTGAGTACGACCCATCCACCACTACTCTCTGGGTGTGCCCCATTAGCCAATTTTTTACCCATTCAACTGTGCAGGCATCAATGCCACAGTTGCTTAATTTATTGATGAGGATGGGGTGAGAGACAGTGTCAAAGGCCTTCTTAAAGTTTAGAAAGACTATGTCCACGGCGACACTATCATCCAAGGATTTAGTCACCTGATCGTAAAAGCCATCCAGGTTGGTCAGGCAGGACCTGCCTTTGATGAACCCATGCTGATTGCCCCTGAGCATGATCTCCCCTGCAGGCCCCCCACAGATGTGCTCCCTGATGATTCTCTCCAAGATCTTCCCGAGCACCAAGATGAGGCTTACGGGCCTATAGTTACTTGGGCTCTCCTCCCTCCCTTTAAAAATTGGGACCACATTAGCTAGTTTCCAATCCTTCAGCACCCCCTGCCCCCCCCACCAACTCAGCATTGTTCAGTATGTGTGTATTCCAGATACCTGCACAAAGGATCCATGTGCTAATTAGCCCCCACTCATGACTGGAACTGTGTGTTCTTATTACAAGTCCTGGGATCCTCCAAAAATACATATGCAGATAGGCACAAGGCAGCATGGGCTCCACCCCATGGTCCGGTGGGTAGGTTGCATGTGACAGGCTGAGAGAGGGGGTGACAGAAGGATTCTGGGTGAACTATTTGAGGCCCTGTTAGGTGATGTTTGTCAGACATTTAAAGCTGGTAAAGAAACAGGAATCACTGGAATTGGGAAAGAAAGGTGAAGCTCAGCTGTTGGAGTGAAGAGGAAATAAAAATGTATTCAGTGTAATGGCTCACCAAGACTTGAAAAAAAAAGTTGGTGCTGAGAGGGACTACACATAATGGGCACTATTTTGTATTTTATTGAGATGGGCTACATTAACCTTTCTTTGTGGTAGGTTCAGCACCAGCGGAGGGTGCTGGAGCTTGTGTATTGCAGTATGTCCAGGCCTGGTGCTCGTTCCCTTCTGGAGGAACAACTGCCCATTTATGTTGGGGGGTTTTCCAGGGATACCATCCCCCTTCCCCCCCCCCCCACTCCTTCAGCATGTTTGCTGCATATGGGCCATGTGTTTTGTAGTCATGTTCAGTGTTGGCTGCATTTAATCAGCTTCATAGTTGATTTCCATTACTAAGCACATGCTTCTTTTGGCAGCAGTTTAATGGTAAGACAATGTATTTAATGAGATGTCCTTGTATGTGAATATAAGATGAGGGGCTTCCCGCCCCCCCCCCCCCCGTGCTAACTGGGGGTAAAACCTTGTCTTGTATTTGGATAAATACAATACCTTAAAAAGCAGTCAGTTAAAATATCTAGAAACCTTATCTGCCCTTCTAATCAGGGTTTAGAGTGACTGAATGCAGTGTCTCTTTCCTGCCGTTGTGTTAATGACCCAATCCTGTGATAATCATACCGATGTACTTTGTGATATACCAGGATAAACTGTTACTGTGTCTTATCCAAGGAACTTCTTCAGGATTTATCTCGGGACAATAGACATGGATGTCTGTATGTTTGTACTTTGTTTATCCTGAAATAAATGCAACATCAGTGTGTAGCCGTTGTTTGTGTGCATCCTGTTTGATTTGGACTCTTACTAATTCCTTGCTGTTTTCAACATGTACTTTTTCTACTGATTTCTAATCCCCCTTAATAGCAGGGGGTGTCAAAGGTACAGCCCATGGTCTGGATCTGGCCTGCAGAGCCAAGTCACCTGGCCCACGGATTTTGCCCCAACTCTGGCTGCAATGGAGGACATTCCTGCAGTGGCAGCTGAGTGTCTGGGTAAGAGCCACAGTGTTGGAGCCCCAGCAGCATTGCAGGAAGAAACTCGGCACCACAGCTTGTTCCCGTGGCAGCAGCCAAGTGCCCACAATACCAGGCTTCTTCCGCAGTGTTGCTGGCGCTCTAGTGCTACAGCTCACTCAGGCATTTGGCTGCCAAAGTGGAAACAAGCCATAATGCTGCTCGGGCTCCAGTTTTGTGCCTTTCTGGCCAGAATATGATCACACCAGGGTATACTTCACTGCAACAGATCCCTTCTGAGCATGTTCTGCAGGGCAAGGAGAGCTTCACAAGGAGGGAGTAGGATCTAAAATCTGCACAAGTGGCCCAAGATGCTGCTTAGACAGCTACAGTTAGATATGCAAATGCTGTACAGTAAATGAGCTGTATTGAGCCATTGTGTTTAAAAAAGAATGGGGTTTTATCATTCTCATCTTCCTCATTTGCTCCGTTTAGCAGTTCCTTGGAGAATAATTCTGAACTTATGACTTAAGTGAAAACCCTTCAGAACTAGGAATCCTAAATTAACATTTGTATTTTCATGTTAACTGTTGATGCCCACATTATCATTTTTCAACTACTGAAAATTCTTTTGATTAGCTGACACATACCAGTGATTCCCAAACTGGTTCACAAGGCCATGGCAACGGGTCTGCAGATGGTACCTAGATCATGCAGGATCCTGCATTCCTTTGTTGTTTTTCAGTTAATGGCTTGATGATAGGGGTCTGTGGTGATTTGGAAGAAACTTTAAAGCATTGCAGTGGTCTTTTCCATCTACCCCACTCTCTAAAGCAAAGCAATTCTCTGCCATTAAAAGATAAAATTCAGAACTCAATACCTAGTGGAAATATCACTCAGCTAGTACCAGGAAAATATCATATTTCAAAACAAAGGAAGTTCCTTGTATTAAGCCAGCAAAACATTCTACTACTAAAAAAAGTGTTGGGTCTTATAGTTTCATAGTTTCTAGGGTCGAAGGGACCTAGGCAGATCATCTAGTCCGACCCCCTGCCATGGCAGGAAAGAATGCTGGGGTCAAACGACCCCAGCAAGATGTTCATCTAACCTCCTCTTAAACACCCCCAGGGTAGGAGCCTGCACCACTTCTCTTGGAAGCTGGTTCCAGACCCTAGCCGCCCTGACCGTGAAGTAGCGCCTCCTGATATCTAACCTAAACCTACCCTCTGCCAGCTTGTGACCATTATTCCTGGTCACTCCTTGTGGTGCTCGGGGGAACAGTGACTCCCCCAATGACTGCTGATCCCCCCTGACTAGTTTATAACAGGCCACAAGATCCCCCTCAGCCTTCTCTTCTGGAGGCTGAACAGGTTCAGGTCCTGTAGCCTCTCCTCATAGGGCCTGCCCTGTTGTCCCCTGATCGTACGAGTGGCCCTCCTCTAGACTCTCTCCATGCTGTCGACATCCCTCTTGCAGGAAGAAACTCGGCACCACAGCTTGTCTTTTCATTATACTGGCAAATAGAGTTGAGCTGTCTTACTGACAACAACCCACTTTTATATGTAACTATTTGGGGTTTGATTTGTTTTGTTTTCCTGTTTTGTTGCTAACCATTGATCTAAAGTTATCTAGGGAGGGACTTGGCTATTCGTAAACTTCAAACATGTCATATAATGTAATGATTCTTTCTGTATCAGGACACACCCTGCCCTAAACCCCACCTATTTACTCAAAGTAGAGACATGACTACACGGCCCAGTTAAGAGCATGTGAAAAGTAGGCTGGTTGTGACACTTTGACCTATTTTGTGGTAGAAAGTTCATCGTTGTGGACTGGATCCCATTCTCGGCAACATTCATGAAATGTCAACAATGACAATAAAATACATTTGTGCAGACAGCATGCATAAGGCTTAAGAAAGTGTGCTGATTTGCAATCTACAATTCTTTAGCTCACATAATATACATACTTCATAGACCTTATTGTTTTATCTAGTTGATAATCAAAACAGTCCCTGAAGTACAGGTCTAGAGGGCAAAAATCATTCTGCCTCATCATCCAGTACCACCCATAAGATTGTGTGGGAGTGAAAGAGGGCCTCTGCAGGCATAGAAATAATATCTTGGCAAGAGCAACTAAGTTTGAGTCAGAGAAGTAGTGAACTTGCAGAGCTCAGTCACAGTCTAGACTCTGGTGAAAGAGAAGACTAAGCATTATTCACTGAAAGATTTGGAAATGAAATAGTCTCTGGGATTTCTGTGTTAAAGGTATCAGTGAGGCAAAACATTATCAGAGATGCAGAAGTTAGATGACTGGAGGTGCGGTGGTCTGGAGAGCAAAGATGTCATCCTTTTTATTTATAAAGAGTTTAAGTCTTCAATCTCAGTCACCAGAAATTTAACTCCTTTCCATTTAATTCCCAAATGTCTGCATTTCACTGTGTTTTGCAATTTCTTATCTCCAAATCTTTGGAGCAGTGAGAGCAGCCTGGGGCATAGAAGTAAATATAGAGTCTGTAATAATTTAATATCAGCACTAGAGAAATCAGGACATGCCTTCATGAAGAATTTATTTAAATAGTTTAACACAGGACTGTCTAACTCCCAAATAGCTTGGGGCTGCAAGCCACACAGTTCCCTTGCAATCCCCAGCACAGTCCTCTCCACTCGTGGCCGGTTGCCACTGTGGTCTGCAGGTCTGGGCACTTCAGAAGAAGATCGCTTTGCACCCAAAAGCTTGCCTAGCGTCTCTTCCAGTTATTCGGTTGGTCAAGCAAAGATATTTCCAAAAGAACCTTGTTTCTCACATACTGGTATTTACTGGATCATCACAGCTATAATGCACTCAAACCCTCCTAATTACCCTTTAACAGATGATGAATTAGTCAAAGTAGCTTGTGTGCAAATCAGTAGACCCTGACAGGGATTCAGTGCAGCAACTAAGAGCAGTGACAAGTTATTTTTGTGAATAATTAGCCAGATTTTACTTTTATATAAAGTGATATAAAACTAGATCAGAAATCACATTACATTAGTGTTGAAAAATATAGTGAGATTAAGTGAGATTTCAGACTCTAAAATGATCGAATAGCTGAAACAGAAGAAAGTTATATGACAATATTAACCTGTACATGTTTTCAGGGTTAATTTGGTCTCCATGCGATAGATACAGATGTCTGGGGAAAAAAATCTAATGTGATTTAGAATGTATGATATGGAGTTAGAATGTGTGATGGCAGGTACTTTGGTTTTCTCTTTTAAAAAAAAAATCAAAATTCTAAGATTTAAAAACCTCCAAATATTTGTTTTTCCTAGATTTAAGATGAAACACCGCTGTAGCAGTTGAATGCAATGTTGTATTGGTATATTTACAATTTCAAAGCAATTTGGAAGCCTACCAGTACATCAACCACTATAATAAAATCAATTGTAAATACTACATATTTTGGCTTTTTAGTTGTTGCCTCTTTTATCATGGAAAACCACAGCTGCCCCTGCACCCTTCGCTTACCAGGTCATGGGTCCGGCTGTGGCTGTCTCTGCTGCTTTGCGGTGCTGAACAGCCCTGATGTGCTGGTTCCCTGTGTGGCAGGCCAGTAGGAGGCATTCCTGCATTGAGCCACCAACCTCACTGCACCCGACCACCTTCCAGGCTCCGAGTGCCTCCCTGGGTGCGCCTCACGTCCGGCCGACCCCCTTCCTGGAGCACACCCACTAGCCTGAGGGTAACACTGCCACCACCCAGGGATGGGCTTGATTCTGGCTCTGCACACCCTGGGAAACAAAGGCCTAGGAGCCCTCAAAGGTACTTGATTCACTTCAAGAACTTGGGATGCTTCCCTCAGTCAGAAGCACAAGTAGTGGTCTCCCTTAGCCAAACCAAGGGGACCCCAAGATATAATCTAGACCCATTCTCAATAAGTCTCCCATGCTAGGTACAAAGGTGAACTTTATTGGTTACAAGGGGTAGGGTTGGAATAAGGTACAGGTACAGCAATATCAGAGAAATCGCATAGAGCAAACTGGCACGGCTGGGTAGCCTGTGATTACACATCTATGTTACTGCAAGCTATATATCTAGTTAGACCTCAAGTAGCTTACTCACAAGTATCATCCAGAGGCAGGTGGAGATTCCCTGTGGAGGCAGGCAGTTCCTTGATTAGGAGTTTTGAGAGAGAGAGGGCAAGTTTCAGATGCTCCAGCTCTTCTCGCTGAGTCTTCCTCATGGCTGCTGCCCCTTCCTCCTGGGCAGTCGTTAACTTATATAGCCCTTATGACTTCATTTACCTGGTCCAATGGAGGCCAGCACCTGTTGGCTGCCAGTCAATCTGTTTGAAATGCATCTCTAGTTGCTGGGCAGTCTGGCAGTTCCCAGCTCCCCAGGGAGTCTAAGCCCCTCACCCAGGTATGTGATGCCAGTCATACAGGCAGAGGGAGCAGGTTTCTCCCCTCCCTCAGGAATATATCCAGCTCAGGTTACCTAAAGAGACAGGGTAAGGTGTGTACCCTCTGCAGGGCCCATCTTAACCGAATTGTCACAGAGCAGAGTGTTTAGGGAGAAACAGGTGGCCTTCTACCATACCCTGTCCCTGCTCTTACCATTACCCCTCACTCCAAACCCATAGCACCACCCCCCTACTCCCACAACTCTGCTGTTGCCCTTCACTTCCCACATGTAGCCTTTCTGGTGCCCTTCACTTCTGACCCACTACCCCTGGCCCTGCTGGTGCCACGTGTGGCAGGTCAGTAAGAGGTGTTCCTGCATTGAGCCACCCACCTCACCGCACCCCATCACCTCCCTGGGGGAGCCTCATGTGAGGCCGACCCCCTTCCTGGAGTATGCCTGGGGGTAATTCCGCCACCACCCAGAGTCTGGACTAATCTGAGACTTGTGCTCTCTAGGCCTAGTAGTCCTTGAGGGTACTTGACCCACTACAAGGGCTTGAGTTGCTTCCCTCAGTTTGAAGCACAGATAGTGGTCTCCCTTAATCCGCAAAACCAAGGGAACCCCGAGGCATAATCTAGACCCTCTCCCAATAAGTCTCGCTAGGTACAAAGGAGAACTTGATTTGTTACAAGGAGTAGGTTTGGAATAGGGTACAGGGTAGAGCAATATCAGAGAAATACGTTAGAGCAAACAGTGGCATGGTAGCCTTTGATCACACATCTGAGTTATTGCAAGCTATATATCTAGCTATATATCTAGCTTTAGATCTTAGGTAGCTTACTCACATGTATCATCCAGAGGCAGGTGGAGATTACCTCTGGAGGTAAACAGTTCATGACCATGAGTTTCAAGAGAGTTTCAAATGGTCCAGCTTCTCTCTCAGTTCTCATCATGGCTACTGCCCCTCCTCCTGGGCAGTCCTTCGCTTATATATCCCTTATGACAGGGATAGGCAAAATACGGCCCGCAGGCTGCATCTGGCCTGCCAGGCCATTCTGTCTGGCCCATGGGGCCCTTAGAAAATTTTTAATATTAATATTTATTTGCATCTAGAAAATGTGACAGGAGCCACGGGCAGTAGAACCCAGGGGAAGCCACAACAGGCCCCTGGAAGAGCAGGGCCCACTGTGCCCTGCCTGCCCCACCCCACCCAGCCAGAGGGACCATGGGGCTGTTCCCACCTGTAATGGAGTGGGAAACTTAGGTAACGGGGTTAGGACTATGCATGCTGGTCCTCACCTGACCACGGGGCTGGGAGCAAGGGGGCATGCGGGAGCCAGCGCCAGTGGGGCCCAGAGTCAGATGGCTCCCCTCTCTCCCTGCTGGGGCAGGCCAGCCTGGCTCCAGAGTCCAGCCAGCTGCGCCCCGGGCTCCTGCCACCCTGCTCTGGACCCCGCAAGCACTGGCCCCAGGGCACTGCCTGGCAGTCGCTGGCTCCCAACCCCTCTGTTTGGCCCCTGGGGGCAGCACAGGGGGTGCCTGGGGCTCCTGGGGGCAGCACGGGATGGCAGGGACGTGGCCTGGGGCATAGGGAGGCGGCATAGAACTTACATCCCATGCCTGAGGCTTGGGGTGGTAATGGCCTGGCTGCCCCACCCTCACAGGAGGCTCTGGTGGGTGCCGCTGCCCGAGGGGGGAGACCAGGGCCCCCCACCCCACAGGGGCCCAGCAGCAGCTTGTTCCCTGGCCCCAGGACAGGCAGGGAAGCTGCACAAGGAGTGGGAGCGGAACCGCAGCCTCTTTTCTACACACAGCCTTCTTTTCTTTTTCACAGAAGCTGCTGTGGCCGCAAGGAGCCCAGGGGCTCTGGGAAGCTCCTGGCCAACCCTGGGGGCAGTGCAGGTCACCTCCTGAGGCTGCTGGGAGTGTCGTGACCTGGCAGGGTCCCGGCCGGGGGCACAGGAAGCTCGGGTAGGCCACAGGAGCTTTCAGAGCAAAAAAGCAGCTGTGGCTCCGCTCTGGCTGCTGCCGCAGCCTCCTGCCCATACTTAAGTCGGGACGAGCTGCTGCCAGGCCACCAGGCCCCTGTGGCACCCGCCGGGGCCAGCCATGAGGGGGGCAGCCAGGCCGTTGCCGTCCCAAGCCTCGGGCACAGGCTGCAACTTCTGTGCTGCATCCCTGGGCTTCCTGCATCCCAGGCCACGTGTGCTTCCTCCAGTGGCCTTGGGCAGCCCCTACACTGCCCTCAGGTCCGGCCAGGAGCTTCCCTGTGCCCCCCCCGCCCCCCAGCTTCTGGGAAGCTGCAGGAGCTTCTGAAGCAGAAAAGCAACCGCAGCTGCACTCTGCCTCCTGGCGCAGCCCCCCTGCCTGTCCCAGGGCTGGGTGGCAATCTGCCGCCAGGCCCCTGGGAAGGAGTGGGTGGGCCTTCTTCCCGGGGCAATGGCAACCCCCAGGCCACTTGTGGGGGGTGGGGCAGCCAGGCCTTTGCAGCCCCAAGTGTCTGGTGTGCAATGCAAGTTCCACACCACCTCCCTGGGCTTCCTTTAATGGGGAAAATCCATGGGAAATGGAAAGCCCAGATTCTTAGTGATGAGGCTACTATTGTGAGACTTTTAGATACAGTGATCTCTCTTTCATTTATAGTTCTGGAGTAGCTACTTTGATACATTTTTACATTCAGGTGCTATCTGAAACATTTGACTCAGTTGATATGATGCGTAATGTGACACAAGTAATATTGGCTTTGCTCAAGAACGTGAAAGGATAATCATATTGTCAGTATTCTGGACTTGATCCATGTGAGGCAGTGATGAACTATTCTTGATTCCAGTGCTGTAGTATTCCTATATTTTCAGTGTTGATGCATAAGAGAGGAGTTAATTATCATCTGCTCTATGCTTCTCCTAAAAGAAAAGTATGGAAAAACTCTGGTCTTATTTAAATGTATGTATATTATATAGGGTAGACTTTAGGTAAAATTCTCAACAGTATTTAACACTTCATACATACTGGACCTTTCTTTATCAATTACATTTTTTAAAAGATGGTTGTATCTTAATGCCACTACACCTTATGCTGAATGAATAATCTGATCTATTGTTTATTTCACAGATCTGTTTGAATATTGGAAATGCGCTTCATTTTGAGGTTAGTAGTGATGAAGAATTATTTTTCAGTTTAAAAAAATAGTAAGTTACGTCTAGTAAATATTTTGAGCCCTCTTTTTTTTTTTACCTGTTATAAAGCCGTATTAAAAAATCTGTAGGATAACTCCTGTTTATAGCAGAGTGGATAGCCTCAGACCAGCACACCGGCTCCAGAATAAGTCTGGATCTGTGTGTGCCAGAACCAATGTACAGGGCTGGTCCAGGGGGACACTGCAAGCAGTGTGAGCCCCAAACCAACCCCCTGTACTGCATGTAGCACCTGGGGTGTCGGGTCCAGCCTGCATGCTAGCCTGGTCTGCATGTGGTGCTTGGGTTCTAAAACCCACAAGCTGGATCTTAGGGCTCTATAGGCTGGATCTAGCCTGAGGGTGGTATGTTTGACAACCCCGGTTTATAGGTTAGTCTAAGAGTGTCAAATTCACCTGTGCTCCTGGGCCAGAATTGGACTGCAGGGCTCCTTGCAGGCTAGATCCAGACCACAAGGAGCCTCCTGGGTCAGATCCAGTGCCAGTGTTAGGGCAAGTGGTGGTATGGAGGATTAATGCAGCTGTCAATTGGCCCTCTCCACTGCTGCCAATACCATTCCCCTTCTGGAGCTCCATAGCCCTGCCACTGCCTGTCTCACTCCCAAATTCCCGCTCTCTGGGAACCCCACGGGCTGAATGAAACAGCTTCATGGGCTGTTTTTTTTGATACCCTGGGTTAACATCTGACCCTTAGTCTGTATTTCTGTGAAAGTGACGACTGTTTCAGAAATGTCCAGGTTACTTGCCTTTTAAGTCATCCATATTTTATTCAGAGTTAGAATATAATTTAAATGTCAAATAAATGAAAATCATTTGCAACCAAAAAGCATTAATAAAATCCATATACAACATCAGCTAATTAAGAAGAACATCAGCATTAAATGACCAAAATATAACATTGAGATTTAAACCCATTCCCCCCAATATCCACAGATTTTAAAGGAGGATGGCAAAAATGATCAGCCCTCTAATCAATTCAGCCTCATCAGACAAAAGCGAGAATGGATCGTACCACCAGCTGTCATTCGGGAAGGGGAGGACAACTCCAAGAGGAATCCAATTGCTAGAGTAAGTTAAAAACAGTATGGAGGATAACTTTACTGAAATGGTTTGATTTTAATAATAGATTGTCATTCTCTGCTTGGACCAACATCAGAAGGAAATTGGGCACACACTTTGCAAGTGAGTTTCATGCTTATTTGCTGGCAGTGTTGTGCACACAGGGCATACAAGGTGAATTAAAAACAAGCTGGAATCTTATCAGGGGATAAGGCACAACGCCGCATTTATTGGAACATAAAACATAAAACACGCAACATGAAAAGTATAAAGAACAGTAAGGTTATTTGCTTTACTCATTCCCATACATCCTCATTCACTCATTCATTCATCTATTCATTCAAAAGAGACAAACACACACACACAGAAGTTAGACAGTCCTGCAAAGGTTAAAGTGTTACCAAGTTTCAAAGTTACTCAAGGTCAGTCTGGTGGCCAGCCAGGCTGGCCAAGAGAGTTGGAGTCAGGTCTTGTTGGATGCACCCAAAACTCCTTCTTGCAGGTGGAAGAGACCCAAAGCCTTGTCTTTGTGTTCATTCTTTATAGTAGTAGCTGTCCATACAAGCCTATGGATTCTGCTGAGTCAGGCACGAAGGCCATCCTCCTTGTCCTGTTGGCAGGCTGGGATTGGTAGGTCACGATCTTCTGGCTTTGTGTTCTGCAATCTTCAGGGGCCATCGTTTGCAGGCTTCAGCCATCAGGATGTGCATGATTTAGTGTTTGGTATTCCTTTATTGCTGACTCTAAATCGCTGCAGCTCTTAACTGTTAAACCACAGAAGCTATTTTCACCTGCTGCAAGAGGCCTGTCTTTCTGTGTCACTGACACACATGTCCATCATTTAGTCTTTCGTTACCTCTTTCCACATAAACCAGACATAGCCACATGCACCAGACATACCACAAAACCTTACACAAGTGTTTTCCTTATACTAAATTTAAGTTCTAAAGTCATGAAACCAATAGGTCAAATACATTTATGCTAGGCAACAAGAAATTTAAAATAGATGGTTAGTTCCAAATACTAACTTTATCTTAATGGTCAAATCTTTTCCTTATATAGAAAGAGAAATAACAAAATAAACAGTTAAAACAGTTATAGTCAATAACAAGATAAGCAACCAAAGCAATTATAGTCACTGCAGTACTACAGCAGCAGAGGAGTAATGAGACTTTGCAATCATGGCTTCCATTCCAGGAGCTGCAAGGGAGTGTGCTTTAGTGGGCACAGCCAGTTCTGTCTGCTTTTCCTTCCTGGCCTTGTCCCCTCCTGCCCTGCTTCCTCCAGCCATTTCTTCCTGGCACCATGTTCTATTCTCTGTACTGACTTTTTTCCAGTCTTTACTCAACAGGACTCACCTCCCAGACCTAGTCTATTTGTCTAACCATTGCTAGACCCCTCCTGCAGTTCTTTGTCTATTCCCACCTACCTCTCAGTTAGCCCTCCAAACCCACACTGGAACTTAATCCAGATCTCCTTGCCCACGCTGACCCAGTTTGCCCTCCACTCAGCTTCTCCAGTTTCCTGTTCTGGTCTCTTTGTCTAGCCAGTCTCAGCCACAGTACCCTACTCTGGTGTCATCAGGCTGCCTGTTTAATCTGATCATTTCCCTCTTCATCTTCTTTGTTCCTTTGCATTCAAATTGGGCAATTTCCTTTTTCACACTGCTCAGATACCAGCGGGGAGGTCATCATGCAGACAGACAAGACATAACTGTCTGCTCTAAGTTCTGGTTTCTGACCCCACCCCAGTCCAAGGCAGCTGGGATCAGTAATTGTAGGGAAAAGTCCAGCTCTGTCTTCATAGCCCTCAGCAAGAGCATACTCAGCTGCTTTGTGGGGATGGCACAGGCACAGTCTCAGTTGAAGCAGAGGCTGAAACGTGCTTCATTGTTTTGTGAGGTTGCTGCATATTTTGTCTGGTTAGCATTAGCAGTTGTGAGAGACTGGAATATGCTTAGCAGTAGTGTAATTAAGTGTGGTGGGACATCAGCCACGGATGTTGATTTAGAGGAAGCACCAAAATGTTGAGCCCCCAGGGAACCTGGTGCCCCAGAAACAGCTCTGTGTGCATGGAACTGCACTGCAGAGGAGCAGCCATGGTCAGTAAAACTGTAATGTTTGGAACACACCCCCACACCTGGAACAGTGCACGTGCACACACACGCACACACACGCACACACACGCACGCACACGCACGCGCACACACACACACACACACACACACACCTGGAACAGCAAAGGGCATGCCACTGACCCAGCCTCCATTTCAGACATCGTGTCTATACTCCAAAGCGTAGGAGCATTAGAGTAGTTCAAGAAAAGTTCACTAGGATTTATTTTCTTTTTTAGTACAGGTTTCCCTTATTTGATGCGGGTTCTGTATGTGTGAATTCAGTCTTGTGCGATGACCCTTTTTATACCAAAAAATTCACTGCATGCAAGGTAAAATCACTCTTGCGATAGGTGTGGTGGAAGCCCGCAGTCAGGAGTTTTGTGCGATGTATTGCGGGAGTGCCTCACACCAAAATATAGTCTCCCATGTAGATCCGTGCTCCTTACTTGCTGTCTGCGACACATTTTCTGTAGTTGCCATCCACATTATGATAGTGCCCTCTGCTTGTGTGCATTGTCCGCTGTTGGTGAGCACCAAAATTGTCCTGTAAAACTGGTAGAAATGAGTTTGGGGGTCAGTACAGTCAAGGTCTTGGAACATATCCCTATTTGTTACATTGTAAAGTGGGTTCCCTTTATGCGAATTTGAGTTATGCGCTGTTTTCCAGGAATATATGTACAGCATAAAGCAAGGGAAACCTGTATTGTGAAACAATATACTTTTTCCCTACTCCAAGTGGATTGTTGTGTGGTTTTTTGGGGGGTGAGGCAGGTTCCTCAGCAATTGCTGAAATACTTTGGCTTAAACTTTACAAAAAATATTTAGCGTGAGGCACACAGGTTATGGAAAACTTCAAGCAAAATGTTAAGTTTGCAAAGTTGTATGTAATTGAAAATGGAAAATGTTGGGTAATCTTATAATAAGGTGGCAGTGCTGCCTACAGTGACATAAATGCCAGAATATGTCATTTGCATTGTACTTGCGTTTTTGAAGGGGCTATTTTCTAGAAGCCTTTGAGAAACTCTGGAGTGCACAATTTTCCTTTTTGCTAATCATGATAAAGAATGCTTATCACTGGGAACTCAGCTGGATCTAAGGACCAGTACAGAGAGGGGCTGTGATTCTTGCATGCTCTTCTCCCTCTCTGCGCAGAGGCCAAGAAAAATGAAGCTTTTACTCTGTGTTCGCATGTTTGTTTGTTTACATATGTTGAAGACAGAGAAAAATGTATTTTCTATGCATTTTTAAAGAAATGTATTTAGTGCAACTAAACCTGTTCCTTTTTAGATTCGATCAGATTATGAAGATTCTGGTATGATAATTACATACAGAGTTTCTGGCCCAGGAGTGACAGAACCGCCTTATGGACTGTTTGTTATCAATCAGAGGACTGGAGAACTGAACATAACAGGAATAGTTGACAGAGAACAAACTCCAATGTTTTCGGTAAGTTGACGCAACAGACTATAATGTTCTCTTTTTTATACAAGCACTTTCTTTTCATTTTTTCAAGTTAATGCCACTGCTTTGTTTTAATGTGTCTAAACTTCTCAATTGCAAAATGAAAATTAACAGTCTAAAACTATGTAGAGATATCCATATTCCTGTTTATTTCTGTATTATTGCAGCTTAAAGGTCAGGCATTTGACGAACGTGGTCAAGAGGTGGAAAATGCACTAGACCTCAGAATTAAAGTTTTAGATGTAAATGACAACTATCCAGTGTTTTCCCAGGAAATTTTTGTTGGCTCTGTGGAAGAGTTAAGTGAAGTAGGTAAGATACTATTTATCTAACTGTTAGCATATTAAGTAAAGTTGCTGTCACTGACTCATCCTCCCAATACATTTTTTTAACAGCTTTGTCTCCTTTTCACCATTTCTAAACTAGAGAAATGGCATTTCCTCTGTTTGATTTTATTTATTTCCTAAAGAAAAGAAGACAACACAATATACATAAGAACAATGTTTAGTGACAGTTAAGGTTGCTGAAGAATACAACCTACCAAGTCAAAAATGTGGAAAGCAGTCAAATGGGAATAAAGGTCATGTATTTGTTGCCTACAGCTCTGCTGATGGCACAGTTAACACTGCATATCTGCCTCCATTGGACATCAAAAAGCAACATGGCCATGAGCTTCATTAGTCTGCAGTGTACTGCATCATAACCGTAACAGAGACTCCTGGTGGTATAATATTAAACATCAGCTTGCTGTTCACATCCATACAGTTGGGGAGTAATTCTACTTTTAACACTGCTGAAGTCAGCAATCTATGTAGGGACTCTGTAATCAATAATGTTACATAGTAAGCCTCATTGATTGGTCCAACTGTGGAAAAGAGGCTAAATAGTGTTGAAAAAAATGAGAAAGTAGCTTCCTCAGTTTTAAATAAAGCAAATTGCTGACCTCATGTAATTCTGCTTAGGAGCAGTTTTGCTTATGCAAGTCTGGCACGTTAAAAATTTAGGCTATAGAAGGGCCCAGTGCAGTGTGACTGGTGAATTGAGTGGGCAGTTGTAGAACACATAAACAGAGTCCATGTGTGCCTGTGAATACTGAAAGTGGGCTTCTCATTGAGTTTTGCTGAGCCCAGCATATGCATGGCAACAAGTGGGTGCTTGGTGATGGGTTTGAAGCATCCAGTAGCCACTAAGGAGGAGTGTGCAGGGATTCCATTTCTCTGTCTCAGTAGTAAAAGATTCCGTGCCACTTTTCCTGTTTCAGTTCATCATGCAAGGCATCTTTACATGGGATTTCTGAGGAGCTTAGGGAAGAATATATTTTGTTCTGGCTGAATATGGAGTGATGCAAAGCCCACTGCAGTCAGTGGCAGTCTTTCTGTTGATGTCAGTGGGCTTTAGTCTTTAGATCAGGCTCTGTGGGAAAAGTTCTGAAAAGGAAGGTTAGGGATAAACAGGCCAATTAATCCTTTATACTCATAGGCAAATCCAGGATTTTAACAAGGAGGGTACAGGACCAACAACTGGTGCTTTAGGATCAGGGACCAGCCACCCCCCAGAAGTTCCCCCATGCCTCCCCCAACTGGGGCGGGCAGACCACGCAACAAGGAACTTTTTTTTTTTTTAAGTCTCCAAAGCAGGTAGGAATCTTTCTTTTCCCCTTCTGCAGCCCATGGTCCCTTCCATTGCTGCTGTTGTCCCCACCTGAGCCCACTTAGATGTGTAAAGGGGCAGCTTTGATGCTCTTCCTACCCTAGGTCAGTTAGGGACAGCAGCAGTGGCAGGTTGGAGGAGAGAAGAGGGAAGGTTCTGTACAATGTGGAAGAAGGAGGTGCTGGGGGGTGGGGGTTACCTGCTTCAGGGTCTTAGAAAAAGTTTCATAGTTGGTAGGGTCAGAAGGAACCTCAGCAGAACATCAAGTCCGACCACCTGCCATGGGTAGGAAAGAATGCTGGGGTCAAATGACCCCGGCTAGGTGACTGTCTAGCTTCCTTTTGAAGAACTCCAGGGTAGGAGCGAGCACCACTTCCCTTGGAAGTTGGTCCCAGATCCTAGCTGCCCTGACTGTGAAGTAGTGCCTCCTGATAGCTAGCCTGAATCTACTGTCCATCAATTTATGGCCATTATTCCTTGTTACTCCTGGTAGTACTCGGGGGAACAGGGACTTACCCATTGCCTGCTGGTCCCCCTTGGTCAGTTTATATATGGCCACCAGATCCACTCTCAGTCTTCTCTTGTGGAGGCTGAACAGGTTCAGGTCCCCTAGCCTCCCCTCATAAGGCCTGCCTTGCTTCCTCCTGATCATGCGAGTGGCTCTCCTGTGGACCCTCTCAATGCTGTCCACATCCCTCCTGAAGTGCCTCGCCCACAGCTGGACACAGTACTCCAACTGCGACCTGACCAATGTTGCATAGAGGGGGAGGATCACCTCCTTGGACCTGCTCGCGCTGCATTTATGGATGCATGATAAGGTGTGGTTAGCCTTCTTGACCGCGTCCCCACATTGTCGGCCCATGTTCATCTTGGAGTCAGTAATGACTCCAAGATCCCTTTCTGCTTCCGTGCTGATGAGAAGGGAGTTCCCCACCAGGTATCCTGCTGGTTCTTCCTCCCTGGGTGCAGTACCCTGCACTTGTCACTATTGAAACCCATCCTGTTCTCATCCACCTACCCCTGTAACCTGTCCAGGTCTAATTGCAGCCTGTCCCTCTCCTTTTGTGTGCCCACTTCTCCCCACATCTTAGTGTCATCTGCAAATTGGAACAAGGTGCTTTTCACCCCCTCATCCAAGTGCTGATGAAAATGTTGAACAGTGTGGGCCTCAGGACTGAGCCCTGGGGGACTCCGCTGCCCACATCCCTCCAAGTCGAAAATGACCCATCCACCGCCACTCTCTGTGTGTGGCCCCCCAGCCAATTAGCAACCCATCTGACCATGTAGGCATCGACACCATAGTCGCCTAATTTTTTAATGAGAATGGGGTGAGCGACAGTATTGCAGGCCTTCCGAAAGACCAGAAAGACTTAGTCCACTGCGACACCTGCATCTAAGGATTTTGTGACCTAGTCCTAGTTGTTGCTCCTGCAGCAGAGTCTGAAAGGCAGGGGATATGGTCATGCCATTGCACTTCCTCTGGATCTCCCTCTATTTATGCTGTATTCATCCCTGATGGGGAGCAGAGCTGACCCGAGCAGAGTGCAGGTCTTGGCCCTGTCCCCGCTCCAATCCCATGAGCTCCTGACATGAAGCTGACACCGCCATCAGCAGCAGTGGCATCAGCAGGGGGTGGGAGGAGTAGTGAGTGGCTGGACATGGAGCTGCCTCTCTGCCCAGTCTGTGGGGCCCCCAAAGTATGGGGCTGGGGCAGTTGCCCTGATTTGTTGACCCCTCCCCCCCCCGTCCCCCAGGGACGGCCCTGATGTGGGAGATTGTGAAAGAAATCACTGAGCATCCAGTTCTGTGAGGCACTATATTCCTTCAGCTCTCACTGAGCTTAATAGGATCATCTTGTTGATTGATACTTCTGAAAATCAAGCAGGATTTAGGAAAAATCAAATATGGCTTTAGAAGCTTTATTTCAACTCAGATATACCTTTTTCAAGAACCTGGGCTTTTGTTGCTACAGCTAGAAGAGCATCTCCATTATCTGTTATTGACATATAATTTAGTCTGTTGCCATCAGAGGGAAAGGCTGCTTATACATTTCATTACAACACAGCAAGTGGTGTTCTAAGGACTATTTCTGTAAAGGAATGCTGTTTAGGTTGGCAAGTATGGAAAACGGATAACATGAAGGAACTTTCCTGTTTCTATTTTCCGATCTTTTATTAAATTATATCCATACAGTTTCTATCAGAATGTTTGTAATAATCATCAACATATTAGTCAATCCATCTTTACCAGTGTGTTGAGTTTCAGTAGGTTGAGTCTGTTGTATATTAGTTCACTGAACATACACTCTTAAGACATATTGGTGAATATTCTCCAAATCCACTAACTAAATGTGCAATGAGCAGTACAATAAAAAATAGTTCACTGGGATTGAAAACACACTCTTTCATTTTATATAAATGATATTTACCAATATATGAGGAGAGGCAATGTAAATCAATATTTTCTTTTAATTCCCAGGTACACTTGTGATGAAGATAAATGCAACAGATGCAGATGATCCAGCCACTCTAAATGCCAAGATTGCCTTTAAGATTGTTCAAGATGGTAGTCCGTCCTTTCCATTCCACATTAACAAAGCTACTGGTGAGGTTACAGCATGGTTAAGCCTTGACAGAGAGGTAAACTACAATCTCATATTGATTCTGTCTCGTTCTTTTACTAACACTATTTCCATTTCTCTTCCCCCACTGTTTCATCATCCTCTTTATTAGAGGCTCATGTTGAGATTGGTAACCCCTCCACTGCCCATCTGAGACTGAATGCACAGGCCTTTTCATGGCTTATCCTTTGTGCTGGCTAGTGCATTTTACTAGCCAGCACATTTACTAGCCAGGGGAGAAGGAGCTTGGCAATTCTCACCCAGTCCCCCTTACTCCCTAAGTAATTACTTGTTGGCCACTTTTCTGCCGTGTAAGTATTATTACCCACTATAAGAGTAGTATTTGTGGGTAAGTAAGGTATCTCCTTACTTTATTGTATAAACATATGATAAAGCTGACAGGGATCATGATCTGGTTCTGTGAAGCTAGCAGTATACTGCGCTGCCTCTAGATTTTCTGGCCCTATATAAAAAGTAAGATGTCACTGGCAGAGTTCTATAACATCTCCCTTTTAAAAGTTGTATGTTAAAAATTAACAACCTTATTTAACATACTTATATGTCATATTACTTATTCTTACTAGCCTATAGATGGTGATATCTTCAGACATATTTCCTTTTGAGCATCCTCATAACCCCCAGCTAGCATTTTTGAACAGGGATGAAAATGGTTAAACAATTTATATATATACCATTTACTGTTTAATATTTACCATTTAGTGATTTCTGGCCCCAGTCCTTTCCATTTGTCTTCACCATTCACCCAGCTCTGTGTGGACCCCAGGCTGCTGGTGGGGTGCTGTGGGCAGGGGGTGGCAGATGCACCTGAGCCACTAAGGGATGCTGCCCAGCTGAGGAGCCATGACTTCCCTTTGACCCCATGGGTAGAAGTTGGGGCACAGTAGTGTGGCAGAGCAGGGAACCTGGAGGAAGCATTAGGACTGCAGTAGTGGGCTTCCAGGTTGAAACTGCTGCACTGTCGCCCTTCAGGAACTCCCTACGGCTGCACTCACTGTGTGAGGGGCTGGCAACAACCCTTTAGCCTTATCATCGCCTGCTCCAGCAGCCATGGTGCCTCCTCAGGCCAAGCCAGCAACACACTCAGCCCTGCCTCAGGGCCAAGCCAGGCCCCACGCGGCCCCAGCATCACAGGCAGGAGGGGAAGGTCACGCCACTGGGACCAGACCTCCCCTTCACCTGGGGCAAGTTGTGGAACCTGTTGCTCTGCATGGGCCCTACTGCTTCAGGGGGGCTGTGCAGACTCACTGTGTGGCCAGGAGTCTCACTGCTATGGTGGGAAGGCCCAGTCTGACCCCTGTGGGGGGCCCAGCATTTCCCTTTCTCCCTGTAGCGGTGGAATCTGGGCACAGAAGAGGTCTGCAGATCAATCTCCTTCCTGTGGGAGTGAGGGGAAGCACAGCTCTGCAGCTGGGCAGCGTCCCTTAGTGTCTCAGCTGTGCTCACCGCCCTCTGCCCTTGGCTTCCACCAGCCAGCCTGCCACCTGCACACTGCCAGGCATATGGTGAAGACATCTGGGCCTGGGATCATTCCTGCCAAAGGTCACTAAAATACTATGAGCTATCAATTAAGTGTTTAACCAATATAACTGGAGGAGGTTAAACAGATAGGTTTTTAACACAATATTTACATCCCTGTTTTGGAGATGGGGGCTTTAACACCCAAGTGTATCAGAAAGGATTGAACCATGAAGTAACCCTAGCTGATCATAAGAGTGGCACCCTTTGAAGTAAAAGCTGTACCAATTAAACTACTAATGAATTAGGCAACTTACTACAAACAAAGCAAGTCCACAGTCCTTTCCTGAGCTCAAGACTCTAATGAACCAATTGAGACATCAGGATGATTTATGTTTAATGGAATTTAATACTAATTGAACAGATTGTCAGTCATCCCTTTCAGAGTAGTGATCACCACGTAGCAACAGAAAGAATACAGTAAAGGGGGAAAAAAACATGTAAATTAATATCTGATTTCTGCATAGATTTAAAAAATTGTTTGAATGTCACACAGGAAAAAAGTAGCTACCATTTGACTATAGAAGCAAAAGACCAAGATGGAAATGGAAATGCTAAACAGTGCACTGCCCAGATCAAGATTATAGATGTTAATGACAATCTTCCTGTCCTTGAAAAGGACGTGGTAGGTATATTTGTTAAACAATTTGCATGTATTTCTGTGTCTGGCAGTAGAAAATTTAATATTGCATTATGTGTGAAATATTATTTCTGTCATAAAAAAACAGTATAGACAATATTTTGAAAGGCATATAATATCATTTTACTACAGTATGAAGGAAGGGTTGAAGAAAATACAAAAAACATAGAAGTTATGCGAATAAAAGTGTTCGACAGAGATGAAGAATTCTCCGATAATTGGCTGGCAAACTTTACAATTACCTCTGGAAATGAAGGTGGTTATTTCCGTATAGAAACAGATACCCGGACAAATGAAGGAATTGTGATGCTTATAAAAGTAAGTGTATTCTTCAGATTCCGTTTAAATATTAGAAAAAATTACCTTGCCTACTAGTTTATGTTAATAGCAAATAATCTACACAAAGAACATTCTTCCCTTTATATATTGTACCTACCATATGCAGATAGAATTAAAATAAAGGAAATTCTCTTCCCTTTCAGTTTAAGAGGCCTCTCTCTTTCTATCCTTGGACCTGCCATTTACTCTCTTTGGGTGTGTCCAGACAAGCACACATGTGCAATTCCCCAGGAACAAAGACCAGTGGCACACAGTTGTACTGCTGCTGCTTCTCTCCAGGGAACACCCACGCACATGCACTGTGGTGTGCGGCAAGTTATCTTGGGTGGGGTAGGGGAAGCTGCAGCCAGCACCTGGGCTGACCCCAGCAACCTAACCTGGGGCCCTGGAGGCCTCTGGGGCTGCAGCTGTGGTGATCCAGCAGCAGGGAGCCTGGCCTGCAGCTGGAGTGTGGTTCCAGGTGGCCAGGCTCTGGTTTTGGGCTTCACCCACTGCCCTCACATGTGCCACCCTGCTTCTTTTAGACACGGGGGCGTGTTTTTTGATAGGGTTTTTTTACCAGGTTTTGCCAGGTTCAAACCCCCGTCTCTCAACCCCCAATGCTGCAAATTAGTAGCTCAGAGAATGCCTAAATGCATGGCATGTGCAGTGGGCGGCACCACAGATGATCCTGTTGTGCCACATACCAAACATGCACGCTTGTCTGGATGCTGCCTTTAAGTCCTCAGGAAAATCATTTAGCACCTGATCTTTGCAAGCTGCTGAGAAACCTCAGTTCCCTTTAAATTTGAAATAAACTAAGAATACTTAACCTCAGGTCTTGTATCATCTTGTGCTTTCATTTTTCAATCTATGAATTTGGAGTAAAAATGCTTAACTGCTTTTGTGAAGTGATTCAAGGTTGACAGATAAAATGCATTCTTAGCACTAATTTTAATAAATTGCTTAAAACAAAAATTGAAAACTAGACTGTATGAAACCTACATAAAATCAATACACTCTAATATCTATTGTGATGCAGGTAAGTGAAATTCAAACCTTGAAATAAGAAAAGAGTGTTCTCTTCGAATCTTAAAGGAAAGAGCTGAAGACTTCTTCACCGAATTTTTAATGTTATCAATACAAAGATTCTTGCCCTGTATGCTATGTTTCAGAATATTATATATATACACACATTGATAAATTTATGAGCATTCTTTTTTCTTTTTTTTTGGTTTTGTCAACTTGGCTCCCCTTTCACCAGTCCAATATTAATGCATGTTAAACAAAGAAAAAGGTTTTAAAGAATGAATCATTAATAGTGTGACAAATCCTGTGTTTATTGAGTGAATGAAGTTTTGTTTCCTTTCTGTACTTCTAGGAGATCAATTATGAGGAACTGCAGAATATAAATATGAGCATTGTTGTTACAAATAAAGCAGAATTTCACAAATCAATTAAAAGGAGCTACAAAGCAAAATCAATTCCAATCAATATTAAAGTAAAAAATGTACCAGAAGGCCCTGTATTCAAGCCCAACACATTGATAATTGAAGCAAATGAAACTATGAGCATAAACCAGATTATTGCAACATATCGAGCCTATGATGATGACACAGGAAAAATGGCAAAACATATCAAGTAAGAATCTTGTTTGTATTAGCGACCAATCCTTTCTAAAGTATATTTTCTGAGATTTTTGCATATATAATATAGATATTATGTTGCAAGTTGTAGGGTATCAACTTTGATAGATACGTAGAATTATTACAGTGTAAACAAGGTGATATTCTATTGGTAAGGACCTACGAAATTCATGAGCACCTGATTTTCACAGAGATCACAAAATTGGGTGGGCCTCATGAAAAACAGTGGGATCTATGATTTATCAGGCTTGCAGCAAAAATAAATAAATAAATAAAACTGACCAGCAAGCAGAGAAAAGGGCGGACAGCCGTGCTTCCTTGGGGTATGGGAGACAAAGGAAGGGGCCGGGGTGGGGTTGCTCACACCAGGATTGGTGCAAGCTGCTCTGCACTGTAGCCCTGAGCCACCTGTGGCAAGCAGCCAGGAGGCTGCACCAAGGTCTGTGGAGCTCTGGTCTAGCTTGTTGCATGCATGTAGCCACAGATGGAAGTGCCTGGAACCATCATACAGCTGCCTGCAACCGCCATACCTCATGCGGTAAGCAGCCCCACCCCACTCCATCCCCCTCTCCCTTTTTCCCCTCCTACCAGGTTCTCCAAGGCTGCGGGGCTTCCTGCCCTTTTCTCTGTTTGCCAGTAAGGCTGGGGTTTTTTGGCAGCGAGCCCACCACTGGAAACCATGGCTTGATTTCCCTGATTAAGCCCAAGGAAGCCATTAATCCATGCTTAATAACACATGGATTAATGGCTTCCCCAGGCTTAATCAGGAGAAGTAAGCCACAGTTTTGGGCCATGTGGCAAACTGTAGGGAAGAGCAGGACTGTCAGGGTCCCTCAGCCAATCAGAGGTGAAGGGGTGACCCGACTACACTCAGCCCACAATAATGGCAGCCAACCCTGGGATCTGCCTGTGAAATCAGCCAGCCATCTTGAGTTCGATAGACCCCTATCTATAAGAACTTATCTAGAATGTGTGGGGTTACCTCCAGAATATTTAGTTTATTTTATATGGGAACACATGAGTATCCCTTCTGAAAAGGATATTTACTTGTGGATCCAAATGCTAAAACTTTTCCTAGAGATGCTGTTGCATGATGCTTGTTTTCATGCTATGCTTAGGAAAAAATATGTAGCGGTTGTGGGGAAAATGAAGATACAGTGGTATAGGGTAAATTTTAAACTGATTTTGTATGCCTTGTTCATGTGTATAATGTCTATAATTATGTTTATTTTTATCATTTTAAACAGGTATGCCAAAAGCAATGATATATATCATTGGTTCAACATAAATTCTGCTACAGCTGAAATCACACTTGTTAAAGTACCTGATTATGAGTTGCTTTCCACTGTCAATGGTACCTACGTTGTCAAAATACTGGCCATAACTGATGGTGAGTTGTGAGGCTTTTCTTTTCGTATCATGTGCATTTTGAAATTTTTTTTTCACAAACTTTGCATTGCTTAACTTGGGGCCAGATCCACAGTGGCAAGCTACATGCCTGAGCTAGGGAACTTGGATACAATTTAGGCACCCCATGTTGTGCTTACTTTTTGGACTGTAAAAATGCTTAGCTTCCTGATCCAGTAAGTGTTTACTTCCCATATACCAACAGCATTGCTCTTAGTACAAATCACAGCAGCCGTGGTAGGACCCTACCTATTATAATCTAATGTTTAGAAGGTACTACAGAAAGCTGGATACCTGGCTTCTAGGCTCTACTTGTCTACCACTTCCCAGGATAGTACCCTAACCACCAGCACTTCTGCACATAAATGGACAAAGACTGGATTCTGCAACTTTGCCCCTCACAACTGTCTATACTGGGGTTGTTCTGAATTAGTCCAGAATCCAGGAAGTGTACAGGTGTTTAAAGCCAGCTTTAGAGATGCAGCAATATATTGGTTACATATTGGATTGGCACCAATAAGAGGAAAATTAACATTGGCAATTGGCTTTTTTTGGCTGTTGTAGCCGATAATGTCACTGATAAATGCCATGTGCATGTGCACAGCTGCAGCATGCACACAATCAGAAATGTAGCCTGACATCTTAGAAAGCAGCATCTGGCTGGTACATCTGTGGGGTGGGGGGGCAGGTCAAGGCCCTCATGGTGAGGGAGGGAGTAGGGCAGGGGCAGGCACTACCCAGCCAGGGTGGTGAATGTGACCCCGCTGGGAGCAGGACAGAACTGTGGGAGGGGAACTTTCTGCCACTGTGCACATCCCCTGGGGAGGTATGGGGGGCATGTGCTTCCCCTTCCCCCAGATCTGTGCATGGGATGAGGGCGGGCTGCTGGCTCTAGGCTGGGGGTCTGCACCAGCCTCTTCCCAGGAGGTAGGCTGGGCAAGGACTGCACTCAGGTGAGGTGGAGGCAGGGCAGGCAGTAGCAGCACTGATAGTGGTGACTATGAGGTAAGCTGTAGCCCCCCCCCCCAGCACCACCACCACTGTTCTCCTTGAGCATTGCCCCAGTCCAGCCCCCCTGCCAGAAAGAAGCTGGCAAAGCCCCTGGCCCCAAACCTACAACAGGCAGCCTGCTCCTGCCCCACACACAAGTCTAAGGGACCACTTGCCCCCTGTGCCAGCTCCAGGGTTATGTGCAGTGGCAGGGAGCTGGTCCCCTCACCACCCCTCCATGCCCCCCAGAAAAGCTTCCTGCGTCTCTGTCCCACTCCCAGTGGGGTCGCATTCACCAACCTGGATGGGCAGTGCCTGCCCCACTTTCTCCCTCACCATCAGAGCCTTGATCTACCCTTCTCCCTCCCCCGACTTACCTGCAGGAGGATACTTTCCAAGCTGCTGGGCTGCATATCAGTTTTCAGATTGGTATCGGGTGATATGGCTGATTAATAATAGGCCATTCGTATCGGCCAAAAAAATGTTTATCAGTGCCCCCCCTAGCCAGCTTAATCCTCTCTTCTCTGGACTGTCAGTTCTTTATCTCTAATAGATCCAGCACAGACTCACCCAAAAATTGTAGTGGTACTATAGAATTTTTTTTTTTTAATGTGCATTTTGATTCTAAACCATTCTACAAGAGAAGAGAAAGAAATGCTTTTGTTCAGAGCCAGTATATTAGGAACAGTCCTTGTCAGTGGGGAAATTCATAATCCCTGAGTACTAAAAGTTAGCAGAATTTATCAAATCCACTAGAACTTTAAATGGTTTGAGTTGCTAAGCCAAAGGAACCCTCAAAGTTGTGAAATATGTTTAGTATTCTTGCTTAGCATTTTGTTTGCTTCTATATCATAATTCTTTTAAATTCAATTTCAGTAAAAGCTTTGTTATCCGGCACCCATGGGGAATGGGGGGTGCTGAATAACAAAATATCCCAGTTAATTGAGAAGCCTGTCTTTGCCTGTTCAGGCCGCCGCTTCTCCCGCCACGTCCAGGGCATCACTGCCCCTCCCATGGCATCGCTGACCTTCCCACTGCATTGCCACCCCTCCCACGGGCCCTGAGGGACAGGAAGGCAGTCCTGCTATGTCCTGAGATGTGGGGGCTCAGCAGCGCAGGCTGCTTTGCCCTGAATCATGGGGGCTTGGAGAAACCGGAAGTGCCACAGTGGGCACTTGACCTTACAAGCCAGCATGCCAGTTAATAAAACATGCTGGCTTGTAAGGTTCCGGTTAACGGAGCTTTTCTTATACTTATTTTATAAAATGTGCCTTATTATAGTTGTGCTTTGAAATTTATATTACTAATTTTATATCCTGGAAAGAATAACAAAACTTGTAAAAACTAAAATTAATTTTTTACATTTAATATTTGCAGGTGTACTTAAGAAAACAGCCACTGGTACCATTGTTCTTCAGGTTAAAGATGATAATGATAATTGTCCTGCTATTGTGAATCCAGAGCAAACTGTATGTTCAGATATAAAGTTCATCAATGTTACCGCCGTAGATAGAGACGCTTATCCAAATAGTTCCCCCTTCACTTTTAGTGTCATTGATGAACCTGAAGGAATGATAAACAAATGGGTGATTGGATCCATAAATGGTAAGAAAGTGTCACTTTGAGTTATTTTTTCCTAAAATGTTGGCTATAATGTTGAATCTAGTCAATTCCGTATTCCAGGGTTTTGCCTCAGCTAAAAAAGTACCCAACGTCTACTGTGTCACACATGAAGGACAAGAATTTTGAAGTTTGGTTCCAATCTCTGTTCTCTCCAATGGCTGCAGAATGCAGTATTCATGGAATAAGACCAATTCCTTTGCCTTTGTTAAGTGATCATACTGGGCAGAGTCACTTTGTTGACAACTGGGCACTTGAGGATGATGTTGGGATTCAGCCCTCAAGAAGAGAGCTTGTGAGGAGAAAGTTCTTTTTTTTGTTACTGAACTTGGAGTTGTAGCCTTGCAGCAGGAGATGCCATTGTCATTTGCATGCAAAGCAGCTCAGTTAATAATGTAACCATGGAAAAGCAAAATGCCAGATTGCTAGTTGCCCAAGAATCTCCAGTGTTGTAGAAAAAGGGAGCGACCACCAAAGCAATGGCATTGAGTAGTAGTCCTACCTCCCACAGTATAATGGTGACACGAGGTCTTATTTGCACTCTGATTTGGATAAGCACCCACCCATCAGCAATTTTGTGTGATTGTTATTGCACAGTGGAATGAGCAGGATGAGCCCCCACAATTATACTTTGCCATCCCTGCAGCTGCTTTGAGGACATGCTCCAGATAGAAAAGAGCTCTCATGACCAAACTTTCTGGGCACCTATTACATCCTGGGGAATTAAGCAATTATGTGCCCATGGAATTTTGCATATAAAAAGTGTGACCATGCATAATTGCATAATTTTACATAATTTAACCACAGCAGGTTCTGTACCCCCACCTCCATAATGTGGAGGCACAGAGCTGTGTGACTAGACAGCAGGGTAAGCTGGGAGAGGAGCTGCCTGCAGCAAGGGAGGGGGTTGTGGGTGGGTATGGGCTGCATGCCATCAGACTGGGTTGGTTGGATCTGTGCCTCCGTGTGGGGCTTCTAGCACTCCAGTAGGAAAATTCATGTAGAGGCGTGGAGCCCATCTGGCCTGATGGCACATGACTCAGTGCCTCCATGTGTGATTTCCTGCTGGAAGCCCCATGTGGAAGGCCAGCAGCTGTGATCTGGGCAGGCGGAGCCTGGCTGTACTGGCCAGGCTCCAGTTTTGGGTGGTGCGCATTGCTGTCATATGTCACCACACTTTTCTTTGTGTTTTTTTACACTGGGATCTCCTATTGTCAATCCCTCCCCCAGCACTGCTAATTTGCAGTGCAGCCACTGCATTCATGTGCAGCGCATCTGGCTTGCAGCACCACAGACAGGTCTGCAGTGCAGCAAACTCCACTTGCACATTAATCTGGACACACGCCATGTGTTTTTGCTGAAGCTATTTAAAGTCAGTTCTCCTGTACTAATTAGGGTTTTTTTTGTCTTAGTAAGGATTTAATTTTCACTTTAGTAAGTGAAGAAACAAATTCTAATGTTCCCCTACTCATATTTTATTTTACTCCTTATATTTCTCCTTCACGATCTCTTTATTTCTCCAAAGAAACTAGCATTCAGCTGGTGCCACAAGATCTAAAACCTGGTAAGACTGAAGTTCAGCTTTTAGTGCAAGATCATCAAGGATTCAGCTGTCCGGAAAACCAAATCCTTAAACTGAGTGTTTGTACATGTGTCGAGGGTGGCAGCTGTCGGGATGCACTAATTGGTTCATCAGTTGTACTGGGACCTGCAGCAATTGCACTAATAATTTTGGCACTTTTATTATTGTTGCGTAAGTATTTATTTTGTATTATTTCTAACCATTGAACGCATGCTCTGTATCGAGTCCACATACAACAAGCAGAGTTTTTATTCCCTTCCATCCCTTCCATTTTTATTAAATCATGGATTGTGTTTCTGGCACCTATTGGGCTTCTTTGTGAAACCTGATAACACTCGACACCCAGCAACTGCACCTTCAGGCATGCCACACTGTGCTATGTGGGGCGCTTTCTACACTAGAAGCATATCTGATCAGAACCCTCTGAATTGATTTGGAAAGATTCAGTGATTCAGACATAGACACCACTTTAAATGTTTTTTCTACATACATCAAGGTACCAAGCAGCTCATCAATGCTGCGATGGTGAAGCAGAGGGAGCTTCCCACCGGAGTGTGGGAGGCTCCTGAGCATGCTCAGCAGTGAACCTGGAAGCGGAACAGAAGCACTTCTGGTACACTTCCGGGTCCACCGAAGAACGTCCGGGGGGGCCCCTTATGCCCCCCCCCCCCCCCCCCCCCCCCCCGGCTCAGCAACTGGTGCCTCCTGGGTCTGGGGGGCACCCAGGGTACCCCCGCAGCTGATTGCTGAACCGGGGAGGCACGGGGGGGTGGGTGACCCTGCACGCTCCCTGTCAGACCAGGAAGTGGACTGCCAAGCACGTGGGGGCCCCTCCACCACGCTACTGTGGGGTGCTCCATCTGCTCCGGCATCACAGCGTTCATAAGCTGCACCTGGTACCTCGAGGTATGTAAAACAAACAAACAAAAACAAACATTTAAAGCTGTGTCTATGGCCAAATTGCTGATTCAGAGAATCAGTATCGACTCTTCAGATTCGACTGAATTGAATCGGGGACAGTGATTCGAATCAACAAGTCAAATCATTGTCCCTGATTTGGGCTGAATCAGAGTCAAATATGGCCCATTTCACATACCCCTACAAAACGTCCTTCAGGACATTGCTATTAAGTATAGACTTATCCTAAGTTACTGACTTTTGGCATTTAAGGCTGATCCTGAAATTGAGGGTTTATTGTGCCATTCAGCAAGAAAGAACAATTCAGCAGGTCTATTTGTTTTTTTAATTTTTAATTTTTTTTGTATAATAGCTCCTTGTATTAACTCTAGTTCAATAACTGTTGAATTTATTAAATACATGTAGGATAGGATTGCAATCTCTATACCTTTATCTGGTACTTATCCCCTCCTTACCTTACCTCATGTGATTCAAAATAGTTTACACTTTGTTGGGGCTCGTTTTCAAAGACAAAAGGACTGCTTTTTCTCCTGAAACACTAAGTCTGGACTGTATACAATAACCAAAAAAGAGTGGCCCCCACCCAATGTATTTATCATTTACAAATACCTTATGGGTGATAACTTTAGCCCATTAAAGTCTGTGGCAAAATTCTTGTTAACTTTATTTGAGCCAGGATTTGAACCTGCATTAAAAGTGTTATGTATAACAATTACATTTTGTGTATGGTACATTGACAAATGATTTAAGTATCCACAGATTTGTAGTTTGGAAGATTCTTCTGACTCAATTCAAAAAATGGCACCCTTTCCTTCCTCTCCTCATTTGTGCCCCCTCACTGAAGTCTAAATTACTTTTCCTTGCTCTGCCATGAGACAGCCAAGATATTATACATGCTGCACTAAAGTGTAGGCAAAAGTGTAGGCATGGAATCTTCTGAAGCAAGAGTGTCAAAGAACCTGCCTGTGATATTGCCCCTTGATCTGGAGTGCAACATGCAGTCTGTGCTGGATTGTCCCTGTACACAGAGCTCAGGATGTGCAGCAACTCCCCATAGTTGGCCACAGACCCAAACTGAATGCAGGCCTCCCCAGTCAGTCCAGAACACATTCTGCACATGGGGCTTACGTGGGCTGGTCCAGGTCTTGCACTGCACACAGCACCTCCTAGCACCATTCCAGAATGGGCACTACGTACAGCAGGGGTCCTGGACCAGCTGGAGGAGGCACCGTATGTATGCATCCTGGGCTGGCCCCGCACTGATGTGGCTCAGTCTCAGAACTGAGCGTGTGCTGGATCTAATATGAAAAGTGCTCACAGATAAATCTGTGAACCCAGTACAGCCTGCAGGGCTAGCTGTGCACCATTCATCTGGCACATGGACTGGCTCTGTACCGCTTACCTGGCCTATAGGGTCAGATGAGTTTCAGACCCCTGTTCTAAAGTGATGGTGGGCCTACAGTCTAGGCTGCATTGTGCAGTGTAGATTGCTAGCTTTTAAATGAACCACGTCAGGTATCAGTCCAGCTACACCAGTGCAGATCTCTGCTCAGACTAATTTACCTTGCTTCTAGGCAGGGCAAGTTAGCCCATGTGGAGCTCTGTGCTGCCACAGCTAGACTGACACAGGTACCTGAGCTAGCTTATATAAAGATAGCTCAGATATTTATGCAACATTGCTTCAGTTTACAGTGCCCACATGTGCAAGGAGTGGCTAGATGTGTGTATATCAAATTAGCTGTTTAATAGCAGAAAACTAAGCTGCACATTTTGAAACGAGGTGATGATAGTTAGGCCTTAGTTCAGTGGGATTACGTCTGGATTCCAGTATATGAACACTAATGGATCAAAACCTTCATCATTTCTGCATTCTATTCTAGAAAGTCTTTGCTCAATCCCTAGGGAACATGCATTTATCCATTTTATATATGCTTATTATCAACTTAATTAAAGACAGATTTTTTAAGTCCAGTCCCAAAAACATTAATATTACTTTTAATGTGATGCGAGTCCCACTCATATCACAATTAATGATATATTATGTTCTGCAGTTGTGCCACTCTTATTGTTGCTCTGCCATGGGAAAGCAGGTCCTAAAGGATTCACAGCAATACCTGACAGTAGTGAAGAGATACTGCGGAAATGGAATAGTGAAGGAGCAGCACCTGAAGATAAGGTATGTTTGCCTGTGCCTGTTTTCAGTTTTCTTTCTTTTGAACTTAAGTATTTTAATTTCTCACTCAGTATGTCTCTTAGATTATGAGTTACAATGTCAAAACAGCCCAGGGATGTAGCCACACATTACCAGTAAATAAAATTGATTGTGTTAAAATTAATGGACTATGTTTCACTAAATCCCATATGCAGTTCTGGGAAATTCGGTCGTGTGTTTTAAATTGCCAAGGGAAGAAAAATAATCAAGCAAATGGTAACAATATCTTTCTGAGTAAGACGTGAGGAAGGAGGTCTGGGATAAATATTGTCGCTTGAAAATCAGTATCAAAAAGGGTTACATATTTGCATTCACAGGAGAGAGTATTCATTTTCAATTTGTGGGGGAATGCAAATACAGCAAAAAATCTTGGAAAGATGAGCTTTCTAACAGATTAACTTAAAGTCAAAGGGCCATATCCAAGTTCCCAGTACTGCCCTCTACTATGTGGTCTAGATACAAGGAAATATTGTAATCAAACAAAAGTAGCTGGAAAGAATCTGAAGGGAAGTAGAACAAGGGGTTCTTGGTATGTTTTTGCCTTTCTGCAACTCTGTAAAGCCCAGTGACAACTACAAGGCTGTGGCTGGATGGGAAAGTGCAGGGTTGCCAGGCTGTCATTAACACAGATACGTTTTCCTCTGACACTGATGGCTATCTAGGTGGAAGTCAGCAGGACATTGGCTTTCGCTTTGTCTGGTTCCCTTTTGAAAGAAGGTGCCAGCCCTCTGGGGAATGGCAGGGGGAGGTGGGGGGGGAGCCAGATCGCCATAAAGGGCGGACAAAGCCAGGCAGCACCTAGCCAGCAGATGTGACTGAGCAGCTTCCCCAGCAACAGATCATAAGAGCATCTGGGGAAAATTATACCAGATGAACTCATTGTCCTTCATCCCTATTAGTTTTAACCTAGGAGGGTATAATATATCCATACACTGGCTCATGTTAGCTTCTTTTGTTATATAGTCATCACCCTCTTTGAGGGCTGCACCCTCTTTTATGGGGCACTTTGCTTTTTGCAACAGCACATGTAACTGCAGATCGAACAGCCATTTAAACTGCCACCCTCCTGGGCTCCACCCAACCCAACTGCTTGCTGGCAGAACACAGCAAATTAATACCTGCCTCACCTAATTAATTTTTGTTTCAGGCAGTCTTAAACCTTGTTGCACCCATTGCAACAAACGGCACAATGCTAAACATGGGCAGTGGAGCAGGAGCAGCAATGAGTGCAGGGGCTGCTGCTGCTGGAGGAGGCAGTTCCACATTCAACATGAGAAAGCATTACAGTGGTGTTAACATGGTTGATGGGAAATGGGAGGAGCAGAGACATCTTCTTTCAGCTGCCGGTTATGGAGCCATGGCTGCTGGAGGCACTGGAATCATGGCAGCCAGAGAGGCTGAAGCCATGGCGGCTGGTAGAACCATGAAAATGGCATCTGGGGAGTCCATGGCAATGAGAGCTGGAGAGTTCACAGCAATGGGAGCTGAAGGGACCATGAATGAAGAGTTTTTGAGAGAGTACTTCAATAATGTAAGAGTCTGATTTAAGAATAACAGTATATGGACATTGACTTGTTAATAAAAACAAAAGTGAATCTTATGTTTATTAGGGGAATATCCATTTAGGGTACTTCAAAGTTAATATATTTTATGGAGTTTGGGTTTTTGTATCTCTGTGGGCACGAATACATGAGACACTAACTGCACAGTAGGCTAATAACACTGCACATTAAGGTGGTGGGCAACAATCATGCTAATACACTACTGCGCAGTACAATTAGGTTACTGCACAGTAAGTGTCACTAAAAATCTGTGTGCTAGCACTACTGCGCAGTAGTGTGAGTTACTGCACATTGGTTTACCTAGTACTTGGTTAACCTAGTACTGAACTTAATGTGCAGTAACCATGGCGCATTAATGAATGTATAGACACACCCTGTTTAGTATGTAATTGAGTAATCAGTGGTGTATCACACTGAAAGGAGCAGCAGTAGCATTACCTCCTTCCATGCCTACCTCACAAGTCACATGGGGTTAGACCTGAGCAGAGCAGCTGTGCAGGTGGTGGGAGGGGATAATTATTTGGTGAATCCTGGTAGTACTTTGGACCAGGAGAGATACCAGGCAACTCTGTCACAGAATTTAGGCAGTTCTACATGTGCTCAGCAAGAGAAATTTAAGTATTGAGGACATGTCAAAATCTGAAACTCTGTATGTTTGTTTCTTGTATTTTAGAAAGCCTGCTCCTTTGCTGAAAAAGATGAAGCTCAACCAGCAAAAGACTGTCTCCTGCTTTACTCTCAGGAAGAAGCAGGCTCCTTTCATGGTTCTATTGGCTGCTGCAGCTTCATTGAGAGCGACTTGGATGACCATTTTCTGGATGATTTAGGAGACAAATTTAAGATCCTAGCAGATATATGCATGGGCAGCATTCAGCACACTCCTCAGGTGGTGAAAGATAGAAAATCTAGTCCAGCAGTGAATGAACCAGGCTTACGTCTTAATGATGCATTGCCACACCTCTTAGATCAACAAAACTCATCCAGTTCAGAACAGGTGTATGCTTCAGGCAGTAGCTTCCAGCTACATGACCCTGTGCCAAGGGTTAGTGGCTTAGGTTCAGAAGCTTTCACTCAGAAGACAGTCACTGAAACATCATATGAATCCAGGCCTGGCCCACAATACATCACATCTGTTCCTGATCCCGTAGCTACCAGAAATGTTAGAGTGACAGAAACATCTTATGCTGCTAGCCCCACTGTGCAACCCACTACAGTAATGCTTGATCATCCATTTGATGAGAATGTTGTGGTGACAGAAAGAGTACTTGCACCTGCTTCCCATATGCAAGGCATGATAGAAGTCCCTAATTTGCCCCATGAAAACAATATTGTGGTAACAGAAAGGCTGATCAAGTCAGATGGCACAATGCCTGGAGTCCTCCAAGTGCAAGACTTCCCAGATTCACAGTACGTTGTTCTGAGAGAAAGAGAAAGGCTGCTTGTGCCTAGTTCAGAACTCAAGGGCTCTTTAAGCATTCCCAGTTTCTCAGAAGGACAAAATGTGGTGGTGTCTGAAAAGGTACTCGCACCCTCCTTGGGTCTACAAGCTAGCTACACAATGCCAATTGAGTTTTCAGGGATACAAAGTGCAGTTTCTGGCGTTGGAAGCCAGGAGCATGTACTAATCTCTGATCATCTCCTTAATCACAGAGGGTTAAATTCAGAGGGGACATTTCCCTCCAATTCTCCTCTAAGCAAGACCTCCAAGGTCACAAAATATAGCACTGTACAGTATACCCGTTCATAAACTACTTATCTTTCAGATTAGGATATCTACTAGGCACCATTTACATCTCTACCATAAACACTTAACCAGTTTAAATTTTAGTGGCAGGAGGTGGGTCCTGGTGCTTTTAAACACGGGTTGATGTTTCTCTCAATGGTTTCTATAAGTAAGAATTATGGCTCCAGGGAAAAAAAAGTATCCAGCCTTAGCAATAATGCTTTCAACATGGGTGACTAAATGCATGCTCCTACTCATTTTCTTCTAATAATTTGGTGTGAAGGTTTCTAATAGTTCAGTGTAAAGGCACTCCCATTTCCTTCCATGGTTTGCAAGCTGTAGATGTAAATCCAGAGAATCAGATGCTTATTGTTGCTGCTCATATTTATATTGTTTAAGATATCTATAGACTCTTGATTCATAGGTTCAGGCAGGAGAGTGACTTCACAGGCAAAAGAGTGAAGGTACAAGTTAAAATACTTGCTATCTAGAGTTTGATCATCTTTCATTGAAGTCAATGCCAAAACTCCTGTTGACTTCAGTGCTGTATACATGAGGCCTTGATTATGTGTGTTGGAAAACGGTACATGCTAACTACAGGAATTACAATGAATCATTTTTTTAATGTATCAATGATGAAATTAGAAAAAAATACTCAAAAAAGAAAAGAACTATAATATTTAGGGGATGTATGTGCATGTGTAGATATACACCTATGTAAATATATATAAATATATCTATTTTTAAGTCTAGCAGCTGAAGTAGATTTTGCTAAAAATTTAAAGTATAGGTCATTATGAAAGGCCAAACTCTTCCTAACATTTTTTGCAACTCTGGACAAAGAAAAAAATACTAACAACCGTTTTTGTTTAATCACACATTAATATAGAGGGAATAGTGGTGGCTCAGCTATGAAAGCAAAAATTATGTACATGGTTTTGTTTGTGGAAGTGGGGCCTTTGGGCATGTCTATGCATGCACTTTAATGCACATTAGTCTATTTTAATGTGCTTTAAAGCGCCACTAAAACACCTTTGCTTTTTAGTTAGTATGCACTGGAATATGCTAATACACACTGAAGCATCACTAAAACCTGTACTTATGAATTATACGCATTAAGATCAGCTAATGTGCATTTCCTAGTACCTCACAATGGACGTACTAGATATAATGTGCATCAACTAAAGTGCATTAATGCACATGTAGACACTCCCTTAAATTGCAGACAGGGCTTGAGGGATTCTGCTTAATATTTTCGGTTTCCTTCCATTACTAATTATGCAGTTACGTTGCTTTGTATTTCAATATTACCTTCTGGCTGAGATTTCTGGTTAGAGATGGATTTGATTATATTTTATTTGATATGGGGAAAAATATAAAAAGCTTATGGAAAGCAGTTAAAAACAAGTATATTTTATATAGTCTTTAAATTATAAAAAACTAAAACTAAAAAAGCAAGAGTTACAAACTAGCCAGGGGGGACCAGCAGGCACTGGGAAAGTCCCTGTTCCCCCAGGCACTGCTGGGAGTGACCAGGCATAACAGTCACAAGCTGGCAGAGGGTAGGTTTAGGCTAGATATCAGGAGGCGCTACTTCACGGTCAGGGCGGCTAGGTTCTGGAACCAGCTTCCAAGGGAAGTGGTGCTGGCTCCTACCCTGGGGGTCTTTAAGAGGAGGCTAGATATACACCTTGCTGGGGTTGTTTGACCCCAGTACTCTTTCCTGCCATGGCAGGGGGTCGGACTAGATGATCTACTCAGGTCCCTTCCAACCATAGAAACTATGAAACTATAAGAATTCTGGCTTCATATTCAGTAGGATGTATTTAAGTAAGTGAGTAGTTTTATGCAAGTCAGTTGATTTATCTGCCTGCCTAACTTAAGTACGTTATTGAATCAGAGTCTATAGCTCTGTGTTTAGTTTTGAAGTTCATGGCATAATTCTGCATTTAAATCTAAACATGAATTTCAACTGAATAACTGCTCTTTTTGACTAGAGCTTGGGGGAATGGATTTGTACTATGACCTTTTTGTAGTGTATTTTGGTATTTTTATGGAACTTCAATAAAGGAAGACAGATAAGTCTCTCTTATTATTTCTGTAGCTTAAAGTACAGTCATCAGAGACAAAAATAGTGACTTTTTTTAACATGATGTTATAAATTACTTCCAGAGTAACTAGTAACTAATGCTGGGATTTTTCAAAGAAGCCCATAAGAACACCCCGCTCTAGTTGCAATGCAGTAAAAGATTCATGTCCTATACACATAGGGCTTTGAAAAGTCTCACTCTACCTAGTTATTAAACTGTTACTTAGTTTTTGTACAGCCTCATTATTCACAGCCTGTGAAATGCAGTAGGAAGACCAACATTGATTTTAATGGCCTCTACAGTAATGCTTGTAGCATGAGGGAACTCACCCTCCAGATAGCTAGTAGAAACCCAGACATAGTAGGGCTCACAGAAACCTGGTGGGATTCATCCCACAACTGGATGGTAAACATTAGGGGCTACAGACTATACAGGTGGGATAGAACAGGGAGGAAAAGAGGGGGTGTGGCGCTCTACTTCAAAGAGCAATACACAGCCTTAACTAACAAGATGGGGTCAGAGGAGGGGCAGGCTGAAGTGCTCTGGGTCAGAATACAGGGGGGTCGTGGGGAAAGGGACTTAACGGTGGGGGTCTACTACAGACCACCCAACCAAGGGGAAGAGCATGACCATGAATTCTCAGGCCAGCTTGCAGAAGCACTTAAGGCAAGGGATGTAGTCATCATGGGTGATCTAAATTACCTGGACATCTGCTGGGAGGAGCAGTCAGCCAGGTTGGACCGCTCACAAAAGTTCCTTGCTGAGATACAGGACCTCCACTTAACCCAGGAGGTGCACAGTCCCACCAGGGGGAATGCCCTCCTGGACCTGGTTCTGGCCGCAGGTGATGACCTGGTGAGGACACTTCAGGTTCTTGACCACCTGAGTGACCATGATCATCACCTACTGGACTCGATGATCTCCCGAGGTCCCTTCCAGCCCTAATGTCTATGAAATCTATGAAACCATCCAGCGCAGGGTGTCAAGGGCCTGCAGCAAGGCAGTAGCCCTTGACTTCAAGAGGGCCAACTTCAAAGAGTTGAGACTGGTAGGAGAGGCACTGGGGTCCTGGAGAGTTGGGGAACTGGGTGTCCAAGATGAGGGGTCATTCTTTAAGGAGATGATCCTCCAAGCCCAAGGGGTGACAGTCCCAATGAGAATCAAAGGGGCCAAGAGTGCTCAAAAGCCCCCCGGTTCACCAAAGGCATTCGGGAATGTGTGAAAGCCAAAAAAGAGGCATACACCCAGTGGAAGGGAGGGGTTATCACCAAAAAGGAGTATACCTCCATCGCCCGGGCTTGTAGGGGGGCTGCTAGGAAATCTAAGGCAGATACGGAACTAGGGCTAGGATCAAGGACAACAAAAAAGTCCTTTTTTAAATACATAGGGAGTATGAAGAAAGTACTGGGTAACGTGGGGCCCCTGTGGGATACACTTGACAATCTGATGGTTGCACCAGAGGAAAAGGCAGACCTTTTTAACAATTTCTTTGCCTCCATTTTTTTGTGCAGGGACCAGGACTCCCCCACTGAGATTCAGGATGGACTCAGGAGAGACTGGCAGGCCTAGGGTCAGGAGGGATTGAGTTAGGGAACTTTTGGAGGGGCTGGATGTGCTCAAATCAGCAGGTCCAGATGTTCTCCACCCCAGGGTGCTAAGGGAATTGGCAGGGGTTATCAAGGGGCCCTTGGCACAGCTTTATGAGTACTCACGGTGCTCTGGCCAGGTGCCAGACAACTGAAGAGGACCCCATTTTCAGAGGAGGGAGGACCCGGGCAACTATAAGCTCATTAGTCTTACTTCAATCCTGGGGAAGCTCTTTGAGAAGATTATCTAGGAGCACATCTGAGAAGGCCCGGGGGGGGGTGGGGGAGGGAGGGAGGGAGGGGATGAACGATGCTCAGGGGCCACCACCATGAGTTCGTTAGGGGAAGATCCTGTCAGACCAACCTGATTGCCTTCTACTATCAACTCACAAAATCATATCCACAGATGTCATGGTGGACATAGTCTTTCTGGACTTCAGGAAGGCCTTTGACACCGTCTCCCACCCCATTCTCATTAAAAAGCTAGGCGACTGTGGCATTGATGCCTACACAGTCAGATGGATTGCAAATTGGCTAAGGGGTCGTACTCAGAGAGTGGTGGTGGACAGGTCATATTCGACCTGGAGGGATGTGGGCAGTGGGGTCCCCCAGGGCTCAGTCCTTGGGCCTGCACTGTTTAATCTCTTTATTAGCAACTTGGACAAGGGGATGAAAAGCACCTTGTTCAAATTTGCTGACGACACCAAGATCCGGGGCGAGGTGGGCACGCTGGAAAGGAGGGACAGATTACAGCTGGACCTGGACAGGTTACAGGGGTGGGCAAATGAGAATAGGGTGGGATTCAATACTGACAAGTGCAGGGTGCTGCTCTTGGGCAGTAAGAACCAGCAGCATGCCTATAAGCTGGGATACTCCCTTCTTATCAGTGCAGAGGCAGAAAAGGATCTTGGAGTCATTATTGATTCCAAAATGAACACAGGCCACCAATGTGGGGACACGATCAGTAAGGCTAACCGGACCTTGTCATGCATCCACAGATGCATCACAAGCAGGTCCAAGGAGGTGAGCCTCCCCCTCTATGCGATGTTGGTCAGGCTGCATTTGGAGTACTGTGTCCAGTTGTGGGCTTTAGGAGAGATGTGGCCAGCATGGAGAGGGTCCAGAGGAGGGCAATTCGCATGATCCTGGGACAGCAGGGCAGGCTGCTGAGGAGAGGCTACAGGACCTGAACCTGTTTAGCCTCCAGAAGAGAAGGCTGAGAGGGAACCTGGTGGCTATCTACAAACTTAACAGGGGGGACCAGTGGGGAATGGGAGAGACCCTGTTCCCCCGAGCACCTCCCAGAGTAACAAGAAATAACGGCCATAAGTTGTTTGAGACTGGATATTAGAAGGCACTACTTCACAGTCAGGGCGGCTAGGATCTGGAACCAACTTCCAAGGGAAGTGGTGATGGGTCCTACCTTGGTGGTCTTTAAGAGGAGGCTTGATTATTACCTAGCTGGGGTCATTTGAGCCTGATATTCTCTCCTGCCCCGGGACCTGATGATCTACTTAGGTCCCTTCCAACCCTACATCTATGAATCTGTGAATAATACTTTCACATCTTCAAAGCCCTTTACAAGCACTAAAGCCTAAATCCAATTTGCCTTCAAATAAGTTAACCAGGGAAATGGCATGAGGGCCATTTATATAGATCTAAGCTCCTGAACAACTTCATTTGTCCTTCTGAGCTTACTCTGAAGAAGTTCTCTGAGTAGGAGAGTAAGAAATTTCTTGCATTGGTAGATGCATCATGAGCACATAGGGAAGTGATACTTCTCCTCTATGCAGCATTGGTGATGCCGCAGCTGGAGCACTGTGTCCAGTTTTAGGCACCGCACTTCAAGAGGGATGTCAATAACTTGAGAGGGTTCGGAGAAGAGCTACTCATATGGTTGAGGGCCTGCAGCTAAGATCCTATGAAGACAGACTGAGGGACCTGAATCTCTTCAGCCTCTGCAAGAGAAGGCTGAGAGGTGATCTTGTGGCTGTCTACAAACTCATCGGGAGGGGGAGGGGTCAGCAGGGAATAGGGGATACTCTGTTTACCAGGGTGCCCCCTCGGGGTTACTAGAAATAACAGCCACAAACTAAAGGAGAGTAGATTTAGATTGGACATCAGGAAGAAATTCTTTACGGTGAAGGTTGCCAAAATATGGAATGGACTTCCAAGGGAGGTGGTGCTTTCCCCTGAGCACCTACTTTAGCATCAGGCCCCTACTTTAGGCCATGGGTCCTGATGCAGTCACACAGGCTGCACTGACTGTTGCTCCGCCCTGGTGAGAGAGGCCTAAACCTCTGATGTGTTGTTTCCTGTGCAAATGTCCAAGTCACTCGGCTCTTGACAATAAAACATGTGAGGGGCTCCACCCCAGGCTTTTTCCAAGACTTAGTCTGTAACCATGTAGTTGGATAGCTAATGAGTAGCCTACTGCATACATGCAAACTATGGATGCCCGCTTATGTATCCACACTTCAGGGGTAGTAGAATCACACTACCTGCGTGTAAACAGCAAAAGCAATATTTACACAGCCAGAAAACTGCCATATATATGTACCTATATCACTGTCTTGCTGTGAAAAGGGAGGATTTGTTCAGTGTCTGTGTTGAATCCTATTTCATGCAAGGTGTGTCCCATGGATGCAAATGGATAAATATTTTGTGTGCTGCAAGTGTGTAATTCAGAGTGCATCAATTTGTAACCAGGGACAGTCGCAGCTTCTTGAGAACACCACATCCCTGAGAAAGATACGCTCAGAGGAGATGCTCGCACACTACCAGCTGATGCAAACAGTGAGCTTTCTAATAAGCAGTTCCCAGAAGATGCAGGAAGCTGCTATTACAGATTGCATGAGGACACCCACCGGATTGACTGTCATGCAGCATAAGGACACATGGGCACTTCCCTACCGCATCTAGGAAGACTTCATGACTCTTCCACAGAGCATGTAGGGTTGCTGCACAGATCACAGCACTGGGCATGAACCATGCTGCCACAGACAATAAATGGAACCAGCTGCAGGGGTTTCAGAGCAGCACCATGTGACCAGTCACAGAGCAGCCGAGACAGAAATGAGAACTGCTGGAAACAGAGGGTAACCATGGGCATATCCCCTTCCCTCCCCAACTTCAAGCTGATGCAAAAAGCGGTTCGTTTCTTTGGAGGCTCGCAAACAAATCTCAGACACACACTTATTAGCAGCACAAAAGGTGTATTTGCAAATAGGGTCGGAGCAGAGTCAAAGGACTCAGATTACTCAGCCCCCTGAGGAAATTCTTAGCTGGCTTTTTATCTCTTCCCTCCTGGGCACGTGTGCAGAAACAGGAACTCTTACAACTCATTTCCGGTTCATACAAACATATATGTGATCACGTCACTTCATCTGTCGCATGTATATTATAATTAACTACTTAAGTATGCGGGGCGGATAGGCAAATATGCATCAGCTAATTGCGCACGCTCAGAAAGTTCTCTAGGTCACCAAGAGTTGAAATCCCCCCCGCTTTCAAGGACACAGTCAGTTGAATTCCAGCTTCTGTAATCTGCAAGTGAAAACCCAGAGGAAGGAGTGATTTAGCATAAGAAAAAAACTGTAACAAGGCTAGCTAAGAAAGAAAGGTCCTTGGCAGTGTTCTTTTTCTTATCAGGTACGAGATGCAAACTGTGCAGTTCTAACAACACTCCATTTCTAATCATATTCTAACAATACTCCATTTACTGTGCATTTCTAACAAAGCCACCAGCACTCCAGAGCATGTGTGCAAGTTCTCTTTCATATGACATCAGATATCAACTTTCAAATCTGTGAGCTACTGGCTGGTTCAATCTGTGGATTCCATCTCCCCCATCTGGGCATTTCTAAAGATTGCATCTTCCAATTAAGCACTGTGCTGTTTGCTGGATGCCACATTCACACGGGGGAGCTGTCTGAGATGTTCATCATGTACAGTGATGTTTTGAAGTGTCCGTATCCAGACATCAATCTGTTCAGCTTGACCCACACTGTTCTGTCAAGGTTGTACCTGATAGGGGACTTGTTTGGTGTTGATATAAAATGCTGTAGGAATAGCTCTGACCTTTACCAGCTGTCAGCCTACTCCATTGCTACCCATAGATTTGGTTCAACATCCCCAATCTCTTCCAGGAGCTTCTGGGTTTCACATTCAAACAGTTTATAACTTTTGAACTTCTTAAATCTCCATTTGTTTGAGTCTTTCAGTAAACAGTTGATGGAGCAGATGATTTTTGTCATCTTTTGCCTCTATGGCCAGTAGTGATGGTAGGTTTTGTCATCTTAATGTGTGCAAGTTGTCATGGAGCAAGTTGGCCAAGTGCACAGATTCATAGGTTCATAGATTCACAGATGCTAGGGTTGGAAGGGCCCTCAACAAATTAATAGATTCATAGAAGTAGGGTCGGAAGGGACCTTGTAGATCATCAAGTCTGACCCCCTGCCCTGGGCAGGAGAGAAAACTGGGCTCAAATGACCCCAGCCAGGTAGACATCCAGCCTCCTCTTAAAGACCCCCAGGGTAGGAGCCATCACCATTTCCCTTGGAAGTTGGTTCCAGATCCTAGCCACCCTGACAGTGAAATAGTGCCTTCAGATGTCTAGTCTAAACCTACCCTCTAACAATTTGTGGCCATTATTCCTTGTTACCCCAGGGGGGTACTAGGGGGAACAGGGTCTCTCCCAAACCCTGCTGGTCCCCCCTAGTGAGTTTATAGATGTCCACCAGGTCCCCCCTCAGCCTTCTCTTGTGGAGGCTGAACAGGTTTAGGTCCCGTAGCCTCTCCTCATAGGGCCTGCCCTGCTGCCCCCTGATCATGTGAGTGGCCCTCCTCTGGACCTTCTGCATGTTGTCCACATCCCTCCTGAAGTGCGGCGCCCAGGACCGGACACAGTAGTCCAGCTGCGATCTGACCAGTGCTGCATAGAGGGGGAGGATCACCTCCTTGGCCCAACTTGGTAGCCTGTTACTAGCAAGTGGGATCCAATACCTTTTGCTTTCCTAATACCCTTGTATTATTATATTCATTCCTTTCAATTTATTTCTCCCCCAAAATCCTCTTTTTATTTTTGTTAGTCTATTTTGATTCTTTCCCCCAGAAATCTGTGCTTACTCTCACAATGTGCATTCCATTCACTGTGCAGGGAAGCACAGCATATATTGCATATTATAATATAGAATTTATTCAGGCACACATAGATACATTTCTATATTTTATTTATTACATAAATGCATGCATTACATAAATTCACATACATATATAGTTATCTACATATATTACATAAATACATATTATATTACAGAAGAACACACAGATTTTCCAGCACACCAAACACACTATGAAACACACCATGAAGTGTGCTGGAAAGGCAGCTGGCAAGCCTTCAGGGAGGGGTACAAGAGGGGGTAAAGGAAGAGCTGTAAGTTCCACCCCCCAAAATGAGATGCAGCCTCTTTCCTACAACTAGCAGGCACGAGGCTTCGGTTCTACTGGCACCAAGGAGAGAGGAGCAATGCCAGTGCCTGAATCCACATCCCTTCCAAGAGCATGAGCCATAACGCCCCCCACCACCACCACCATGACAACAAGCAGCATCAGCACGACAGTCTCCTCCACTCCAAGTACAGTTCCCATGCTGAGCCTTCCAGTAACAGAGGAAGAGCTGGAGCTGGATCTGAGTGCCATAGCAAGGGAAATTCTGGGGAAGGAGAGGGAATCATCTGAGTTTGTGGTCCACACCCCTCAAGTTTCCCCTAGAGCCAGGTCTCCTTCCCCAGAAGGCACTTCAGAGGAGACTGAGGTAGAGGTTATGGAGGCAAGTGGCTCAACTGAGTCTGCTCCTCCTGTTGCTGTGCCTCTGCCTACTGAGGAGGGGGAAAGTGCAGCAGCATCCACAGATGCACCTGCATCCCAGAAGTGAGTGGACAGTGTGGTCTGGGATCATTTTGAGCTGGCAGATGATCCCACATATGCTATCTGCCTGGACTGCTGAGCTAAAACCAGCCAGGGCAAGGGAACAAAACACATGATCACCACGGGGAAGCTGATGCACCTCCACAGGCACCACCCCTTGCCATTGCTCTTTCTCAGCCTGGCACCAGTGGGAGCATACCAGAAAGAAATCCCCCTCTTCAGACGCAGGCCACCATGGAATAGTGGGGGAAAGGCATGCACACAGGGGGGGAACGTGCTCCCAAGGTGAGCAAGGTCACCCAGAGCATTGGGGAGATGCTTGCTGTGGATGGCCAGCCCTTCTCCTTAGTTCAGCAGCCAGGGTATGGGTGGCTCATGGTGCTCATGGTTCCATAATACCAAGTGCCCACATGTAGCACCTTCAGGAGGACAGTGGTACCTTCCCTGTATGAGGCATTCAGGGAGTACTTGGGGGAGGAGCTGCACAAGGCGGTCCACAGGTGGCTTTATACTTCACCTCAAACATCTGGAGCAGCCAGAGTGGAGATCATTCCTCCAAGCTGAGGTGATAGATGAGTCTTACATGGCAAATGAGACCACAGGGCCTATGAAGTGCTTGGTGCAGGGGTGGCTGATTGGGCAGGACGAGCTCACCCACAGGTTCATGGTCACTGATGATGGGGACAATATGGTCAAGGCAGTCCATGATGCCAACTTTGCTGGCATCTGCTGTGTGGCACATAAGTTGCATCTCCATGTCAGGGACGCCTTGGAGGGGGGCAGAGCTGCTGGTGATGGCTCCAGCACTACCAGCAAGTTCATTTCCAAATTCAGGAAGGTCACAGGCTACTTCCATCAAGTGGGGCAAGATGCTGCAGGGCAAACAACCAGAGCTGAACATCCCACAGCACAAAATCATGCAGGGTGTGGAGACTCAGTGGAACTTCACATACTTGATGCTCGAGAGGCTGGTGGAGCAACAGAAGGCAATCCATGAGATGGCCTTGCTTGGAGAGATTGGAATCAGCGCTCCCCTGAACAGAGCTGAGTGGGGTACCATCTCCCAGACAGTGGTCCTCAAGCCCTTCCTTGAGGCCACCAAGACCCTTGGCACTGACGATGCCTTCCTTAGCCAGGTGATCCCTGTAGTGAGGCAACTGGAGAACCAAATGGAGCAGTTCCAGGGGATCAATGCTCCTGGCTGGGGCAGGCCACTGTCACCAGATGTGCAGGCACTGGTGAGGTGGCTGAAGGAGGTCTTGAGGAAATGGCTTGATCCTTTGCGGTCCAGTACAGTCCACGTGCTGGCTGCCATGTGTGACCCGAGGGTGAAGGGAATTATTAGCATTTGTGGCAGCAAAACCATGGAACAATGGACAGAGGATCTGTTAAAGAGAGTCAGGGAGGCAGAACGGTGGGGGGACGTGGAAGAGGGGGATCCACTGACCCCTGCCAGCATGCCATTGACCAGCCGGTCTCCTCCTCCACCACAGGTGCTACCAATGTGGGCTAAGGGCATGGCTTCCATGGTGGGGTCCACCATCAGGCAGGTAGCACTCAGGCCTTGATGGCTGCCTATCTCACCAAGGACATGGAGCCACTGCTGTGCGACCCCTTGGCCTACTGGGGAAGCCACAGCCGGATGTGGCCAGATCTAGCCATGGTTGCCCGGGAACACCTGTCCTGTCCACTGACCAGCGTTCCAAGTGAGAGGGCGTTCAGCAATACTGATGATGTAGAGACACCCTACCACACCTCCTTGAATCCTGGTTCAGTGGAGTGGCTGTGTTCCTCAATGTGAACCTCCCGCTGCTGGGGTTTCCCAAGCTCCATGTGCAGATGGAGTGAGTGCCCCCCTCCTCACTCCATCTGTACCTATTTCCTTTTGGTTTCTGGTTTCTGAACCATGTAATGCCATGCTCTCAGAGCTGGAGGCAGCACTCACTGCATCACCAGCCAACAGGGGAAGAACATGTCCCTGCCAAGCTCCCATGCCAGGACAAACTTGGAGGTATGAACAGGGGCAACTGGGGAGGCCCCAGATCCTGGGCATGACCACTAAAACTGCATCCTGCCAGTGTCAGGAGGCCTGGTGGGACTGCTGGCAGCATAGCAAGCCCAGAAAAAGCCAGGATTGAGGATGTCCCAGGTGAAAGGTGGGTAGGATGTGCCTTACTTCCAGCCACCATGCTCATGCACAGTCCTGACTGGGAAAAGCCCAGACCCATCACATCTTTGGCAGACCTGAGGCTTGCTGGTTGCAGTGGAGTTGTGAGGCTGCAGATGACTCAGCTTAGCTGCCTGAGATGCCAGCTTTTGGGTTGAAAAAAACCTTCATCAGGCTGAGGAAGCACCTGCAGTTGGTATGTGTGTGCTGTTCCTGGATTGAAGGAATAGCAAAGAAGCCAGAGGCTGGCATGCAATGTAGGCAAGAAAGCCAGTCAGTGAAAATGGAAATGGAGGTGTCAGGGGATGAGGGATGCGGGGGGCAGTGAAAGGGGGATGTAGCAGTAAAAGTGGAGAGGTACCTGGGGAGTCAGACGTCCAGAAGGTTGTAGTGTGTCAGAATTCCAATATCTACATTGAGTCCATGAGTTCCTGTATCAAGGAGGTTGATGAAGTAAAGCTCATATGCTTGTCTGTGAAAAGTTGTTTGTAAATTCCATTTGAGGATCAAGCCTGAGAGCTTGGAGACAGGTAGTTGGGTGTTCTTGTCTTTGATAGATTTTTGGTGTGTGCTCATTCTGGTGTGCAGTCGTTGCTTGGTGTCTCCTACATATTTTCCACTAGGGCACTTGGTACACTGATGGAGATATGTATTGGGAAGATATCTCCATTGTTAGCAGGTTTTTCATGTCTTGTTATGGCATGGTCTGGATCCATTTGGTGTGTTTTGGGCTGTAGGAAGTTGGCTTCTGGTGATGAGGTTAGTGAGGTTCAGTGCTTTTTTGAATTTACAAACCATTTTTCACAGATGAGCCTATGAACTGCACTTCCCCTCAATGTCCCCCAGACAAGCCACCTGTGGCTCAATCCTGCTTCATACCCCAGCCCCACACACTGTCCTGGCCAGGCAGCACCCCCAGCCCCTGCCCAGCTCCCTCACCATGGGGCCCTCGATCTGTCCTCCCCATGCCCATACGCTTACCTGCAGGAAGCTGCTCTCCACACTGCCTGGCTGTATTCCTGGCCACATGCATTTGTGTGGATGCACACGTGCACATGACATCCTCTATGTCTCACTCTCACAGCCCCTTGCAGGCTGGAATGCTGCCAGACTGCAAGGGGAAACCCGCTGTTTCCTGCAAATCCCTGCACAACACTATGAATCTGGGACAAATGCTGACCCGGAGTCATGCAGCCTGGGATCAGGACTTGAGATCCCCATTCCAGGACAGTCCCACCCAATGAGGGATGGGTAGTCACCCTATCTTTCAGCCACCCCAGAAAGCATGACCAGCACCTCCCTGCACCCCAATCTCAAGCACAGTTTATTAAAACATGAAACCTTTTTTTCATTTACTTCCTTATTTCTTTTTAAGTTCTTGCTTTTTACATCTTTTTATTTTATCCTTCAGTGGCTGACTTCCTTCATTTTACCCCACCCTTTCCCCACCCCCATTTCCTTTCCACCTCCCATTTCATTAATCATCCCCATCCCATTAACTCTCCATATCCCAGCTTTATGTTCCTGTGCTTCTTCCCCCCAAACCCATTTTTCTCACACCCCCAACCTAGAGCAGGGATAGAAGCCTGTCCTAGCTCATCAGCCCTGTAGCAGCAACTTACAGCCACAGCTCCTGCTTTGACTCTGCTCACCAGCCCTCTAGTGGCAAGTCACAGCTGTGCAGGTATGCAACAGTCCGAAAAGGTTTTTAGCCTTAAGATGTTACTGTTTCAAAGTCAATCAACATTTGAGCAGCTCAAAGTGTAACATGTAACACGGCCTTTACTCTGGATTTCAGGTATTTATTACATAATTGAGTTTGCATTGTGCATCTACTCCAATTTTACTGTGTGGTAGTCAGCATGTCACATATCCACACCTATGAAAGGAAGGCCAATATATCCTGTATCTCTTCAGGTACATTTTCTGGCTGCTCATTACCATCAAACCTAAGCTCCTGGGATGAAGTCCTGGTCTAGGAAAGTCAATGGAAAAAACTGGGGGACAATATAAGCACGCATGCATGTGTTCAATTTGATGCAGGATTTTTAAATTGCCTCATACTGAGCCTGCTTCCTTTGTTCCACAATACTGTTAGTGATGCTCTGTGAGGTGGAACTGTGCTTTGTAGAAAAGATCCCCCTGGTTGTGTCATCATTTTTCTTTTAACCATTGAAACCAAGCTCTAGAGCAACTTAACTTCTTTAAAACGAATTCTCCCATCTAAAATAGTGTAAATTTCTGGATACTTTCACGAGAAACCTGCTTCTTATAAATTGTGAGAGGGCACCAGAATATGCTGGGAGTCATTCGGAATAATTCACTAAGGCATAGACATTTCTGTGTGTAGCGTCCTTTTCTGAGAGTGAATAATGCTCACGCTGTAGCTAGGAGCCTCATCAGAAGTATGGGGGTTTTTTTCTTTCAAATGTGTTATCTTTTGTAAACAAACCCCAGTCTGGAGATAGGAAATTTCTGGATGGTTGAGCAATTAAGGAAATTGATTCCTTGGTTAATTATTAAAAGTCTTCTGACCATGTTTCAACTCCTGGGTGATAGTACACTGATAGAGGATAATGTCTATTATGTGTTTATAGGGCCCTCACTATGTAACATTTGACCATCTCACCCCCATTTACGAATTTATCCTTAAAAGGCTCCTGTGACGTAACGAAGTCCTATTAACCCCACTAATAGAAGGGAAACTGAAGTATGGAGACTAAATGATGTGCTCAAAGTCTTTCAGGAAACCTGCGGTGGATGTAGGAACTGAAAGTCTTGAATTTCAGTCCAGTGTTTTAACTACAAGAAGATGCTTCCTCTTTCTGGCAGTACTGACACTCCCCAGGAATTTTAAATATGGCTATTGTAGATTAATCTCTATAGTTTGCACTGGTGCATATCTGCAAAAGATCAACCAGACTCTTAACCATTTCTTCAAGTGTTTTAACAAAAACAGACGGATCTCCAAAGTATAAGGAATCACATAGTCAGGGCTTTATCTTTTATCTTGTCTTCCTGATAATGCTTTATGACTCGTGCAACTTGAAAACGAAGTAGTCTACCCTTAAGAAATGTGAAGTCAAACAGTATTGGTATGCAGGAGGGATCTGCTCTGTGTGCATTGGCACTTGCAAGGGTTCTGCTTGGCTCATTTTATTATATTGTTGCCATTTATCTTCAGTAATACACTTAACATTTTGCCCTGTGGCCCAGAAGCTTAACTTTTTGCTTCAGGAAGTGCAGAATTATTGACACAGAAGGTCAGTATCTCAACCACTTCTCTGAGCCAAGACAGATCCTACAAAGACAGCAGGAACGTGAAACAAGATCCCGCTGCCTTTTACTGCCTTTTCCTGAGTTCCTATAAGAAAGATAAGAGTGAGTTAAAACCTAAGGCTGTGCAAATAACTAATCCTTCAGATAAGCTGCTGAATCAGGAAAAATATTTGGTTCAGACTGAACCGCATGTAATTTTTTTCAGTGTTTTGCCACCAAAAAACACTTTTTGTTCAATACACAGTGCTCTGTACAAGCCAAAAATGAAGTATGCCATTGGAGCACTTACGAGCAAAGCAAAGATTAGATTCACAAACCTTCCTGAGAGGATGGAGAGATTTGAACATCTTCCAGCTCAGAGGAGACTGCCCTAATCCCCATTCTTTCAGTGCTCGCTGTTCCTGTAGCACTTTGTATAAACCCACATTCCCTGGAGCAAGTGGATGTCACAGCTGTGTGATCTAATCACCACCAAAGAATCATTCTAATTTTTCCTCTCTATCTCAGTAACTAATTAAATAGAGAAGACCCCATAGCCCGGCAAGCAGAACACCCTCCTGAGTGGTAGAAGATGTGTCTTCAAGTTTTCCCACCCAGAGAAAAGAACTTTATCTGGCTGTCACACCTCAGGGCTGAGTATTATAACCCCTGGTATCACCACAAACATTTGAGAATTTAGTCCTCAAAGGTTATTATATTTTTTTCCCCATGAGCTAAAATTGTTTGGCAAATCTGGTTAAATTCACCATCAATGATATTCTATTACCCCGTGGTGATCTAGGTTCAATTCCCATTTCCCTGTTTAGACAACCAAATGGAAATACAATGTTACCAATGTCCAAATGGTAATAAATTTCACCCCCTCAACCTTTAGGACAATTCAAACAGCAATATGTCTAGATAAACTCAATATTCACCAAAAAAAATGGTTTCCATCACTTTGATATATATAATGATGTATGTAACTGGGTACCCTCTCCTCCATCCACACTGCAGCACCAATTCTACTGTGCACATTTGCTTGCACACTTCAGCATCTCTCTGGGGTAGTTCAGCACTCCTCTTGTGCAGATTACCATTTACATACAAATATACAAAAAGAAAACTCATGCCATATCTTCATTTTTCATTCAGGCTCTACTTTCCAGTCTCCAACAATATTGCTTTATTAATTTTACCTCCTGATTTTTATCCTTTCACTACCCTCCCTCCCGCAAAGATACAGTGGGCATATTTACACATGCATTTAAGTGTGACTAAATTTAATATGCATTAAGCGAAATGAGCATTAAGCGCTTTTTGGCAAATGTCTACACGTGCAAAGACTTGGCACTAAAGTTAGTGCACTTGGCAGTAAAGTTAGTGCCAAGTACCTGCAACCCTGCCATATGCCCCTAGTGGCTGGGCAGACCTGCCACTAAAGTTAGTCCTGGGTCATGTCTACATGTGAATTAATGTGCTTTAACTAATTGCACCTAGAATTGATACCTGCATTTGCAGGTATCAAATTTAGGCACATTTTGCCTAATTTCACCTTTTCACATTTTTTAATGTGCAGTAAGGGTATGATCAACATATGCCTGTAATGTGCATTAAATTAGGTTAATGCATACTAATGCATCTTATGTAGACACACCCAATATCACTTAAAATAAATGTCTTGCATTTGAAAGCCTATGTAACTTTATCCCAACTACATAGTTTGTCCAATAAAGGATATCACCCTGAGAATTCATTAATCAATAATATACAATTCCCTCTGCCTATGTTACCAATGGATAAGTCAAAATCAAAGCCCAGCACAACTGGCTAGAGTCAAGCTCTTTACCAGTCCAACATACAATTAATTATCTGACAGTGCACCCACCTATGGGCACAAATTATGGAGTTGGATGACAGTCAGCTTCCATCTAACCCAATTGTCCTAAGTACATCTAATGAGCAGAATATATAAGGTATCCTGCTCAACTGGGTGAAAATTCATTCCCTGGTAAAGCAACCCCAGGTCATGAAGGCCTACCTTCCTTCCTCAAACCAACAGCTTACAATATTCATGTGTTTTCCTACTCATGCTCCAATGGCAGGTCTGAATTCCTGGTGCTGAATGAGAGCTCTATGGTTTCAATAAATTGGGAATAACCTAGAAAATTGGTCTTTATCTTCTCTTTCAGCCTTTTACAAACCATATTGCACTCTGTTCCCCACTGGAATGTGTTTCCATTTGGGCAACATAGAGCAGTCTGGAGGAGGTGAATGGCAGATGGCTTCATACTACCTCTTGGGTATTATAGCCAAAAGGCATTTTTAATGGTTTCAGAGATGGCCCCAACTAGTCCTGTGCGACTAGTCCTGTGCAAATCTGATCCACAATGTAAATCAAATTGTAAACATGAGTCATTGTCAGCCATTAAAGGAAACTACCTGAGCTACTTGCATTATTACTTATCACCACTAGATGGCAACCTGTTATTATACTTAAGGAAGACAGCTACTGAATATAACTGGCAGTATATATTACTCTAAGATGCAAACTCCTATTGAATGCAACTACAGGAACACAATGTAATATACCATCAGGGGATAGTCAACTGCAAAAAATGTACCCTGAACAATACAATAACTAGCAGCTGAACTCACCTAAAAACAATTGGCTAAAATGTTCTCCAGTGTGGTTACATCAGCAGAGATTTTGGCCTAGTGCTTTAAAATACTAACACACACAATTGTGTAAGAGCAGCAGACTGCAGATAAGCCACAGACATGCACACATGACGAAGACAAAGTTCTGGACTGCCATATACTTCCAACTATTTCCGTGTTTCAGTACTGCCATTAAGTTTTTAAATGAAACGCCCATAAAAAGCACTTTTTGCTTGTATCAATGCACAACTGCTTTCCCACTATCAAAGGATAAACATTTTGACACTACAAATTGCTGTTGTGATCCCTGCTATAACAGGGTTTGGGTCCCATTTAGCACAAACAAAAACATATGGTTGGTGTAATTTGAACTTGTTTGGCTGATGATGAGAACTCTCTTTGTTAAATAAAAGGTTTGAGTATTGTACCTGCTATCCAGTCAGGCAGATAGCAATCCCAAAACTACTTAGCTACTGTTCACCTTTTTAAATTTCTTATTGTACTTATTATCTGTCTAATTTGCAATGTTTATTACTATGAATGAATAAATGAAATAAGCCAAAAAATAAATCCCAGCCCTCAAAATCTTACCAGACAGGACAATGCAACACAGGGAGTCCTTTACCTCCTTTTATTTCTACTCTTTCCCCAGAAAGAGGTTTCTGTGAAATCCTATTCTCTCCTCTTAGCATTTCCCTCTCCATTTGTCTTTGCAACTGTCTTCCTTGTCCCCATTATAGCTGGAAATTTGATATGCCACTTATTTGAATTTATAAGGCAGAAGCACAGTTTCCTCCATTTCATTTTGTTTGGAGTACTCATCAACTGACTGTTCACTTGGCATTTTCCTAAAACTGGAGCGCCAATTGATATTCTGACAGTGTTTTATTTTCCCTCTAGGATCTGAGCAACATGGGATGAAGGGAAGCGCTGGTTCTAATCAGAATTGTTTACCCACTTCTAATCATAGCAAACATATGAGGAAATGAATGCAATTATGTGGTCAGGGTCACATAAGTTACACAGTCATAGCTGTGATATTTTCCCAATAGCCATGTTTCCATGACCCTAACACCTAGCTTTAATAAAGTTAGCATATTGAGACTTCTGGCTGCTCCAGCAAAAGATAGAACTTAGTCCTCATGGTGCAATTATATGTAGGAGTGTAAGAAAGGCAAAGGGAAGTAGTTAGTTTTCAAAGACTCCATTTCTTCTCTGGTGGATAATGCTGCACCAGACTGCCAAAGACAGCACCATAATGTAAGCAGACAAATGGCTGTATCAGAAGTGAGGCAGCAATCATCAGGCAGTGACACTAAATAGCACCAGTTAAAGGGAGAAACGGAGCTCTTTACAGCTCTCAGTGTTTCAGACCCTCAAGGAGCCATCTGATTTTTGCAACACCTGATTCTGCTCTTCTGCAGGATTCTCTGGGAGATTTGTCTTATTGCCATGATATCTGCTCAGACCAAAGGTCCAGAAGGATATGTTCTCAAAGCCAGATGCTATGGGAGATGGAAAAGGAGCCTCCTCTTCGGGCTCCATTGTGGGGCATGGTGGCAGCAATGGACAAGCAAGGAGTCACTGCAGGGTAAGAGTCTCAGTGAGTTTGCTTGCCAGTGTTTAGTCAGGTGTGTACTAGGTGTACTATCTCCTTAGCGCCTGTTTTCACTAGTCTCATCTAAGTTGTTCTAGACAATAGCTGTTGCAACTATCTGAAGCCATAGTGATTCAGTGTGTTGAAACAGTATCTTCAACCCCACTTAAGTGTCTGATCATGTCTAAACTACTTCTACAGCACCCTCAAGACTGTCACAAAATCTTCACTGAGGCTATGAGGATGCTACAGGAATGTAGCTGCACCGCTAAGACAGACATCTCAACAGCAGCAGCAGGGTAGGGTGCAGTGACTTCATCTTATCTTCATCATCTCAGTCCCAGGTTTGGAGCAGAAGTGAACAGGTAGGCCTTAGACTTCAGGAGAAGATTTGAGAGCACTGTAAAGTCAATTTAGACATACTGTTTCACTAGGATCATAGAGCTAGAAGGAAGCTTAAGGCCTACCTAGTCCAACACCCTGCATAGAGGCAGGAGATGCTATTTCAAACCATCCCACATATATTTCTCTTATCTAGCATCTGTTGATAAACCTCCAATAAAAGAGATCCCAAAACTTCCCTTGGTAGTTTGTTCCACTGTCCTCCTACTCCCTGTGAAGTTTAGAATTTTTTTCCTGGAATTTGATGTAAAACTATTTTATCTTGCCCTCTCTAGCCAGGGGAAAACAGTGTTTCTCCATCTTTTTTATGGCTACCCTTTTATTGCTATCTTCCTCTGCCTGCTCATTTGTTTCACACTGATGCTATACTTCACCTGAGTTACAGCCAGTTTGAATGACCTGAGCACAATCTCACAGTTCCTCTACTTTCCTTCTACCATCACTTTTGCTATTCCCTCTCTTTCATACATCCTACTGCTTCTCTCACTGCTCCCCTCCCTTCTCCTGCAGCTCTTTCTTTCCCACAATCCATCGCCCTGTTCCATTCACACAAATTTATTCTGCTCTTCCTTTCCCTGCCCTTACTAAGTCATCTGCTCAATTCTTCCTCCTTCCCTTCCACCTGGTGATACATTCCCCAAAGTAGTCCTGCTTTTTTTCTGATTTATTATCCACCTGGATGCTGCATGTCTTCCCTGAACCTACTAACCTCATTTCTACCTGCTGTTATATGCTATCCTCCCTTGCCCTCTGCTTTTTGAAGCTTGGACTACCTAGCCAACAAAGAGTGTATATGAGCTATCACTGTCATACTCCATGCTCATGCTTGTCATGCTTAGACCTCTAAGATAACCCTTTCTTTACATAGTTAACTATATGCACCTGAATATTCCTTAGGCTATTGCGTTGCTGTGCTGTTTCTCCCCTACCTTTCCATACCATTCACCTGTTCCTGTTTTTTTCCAGAGAATCATAGAAAATTAGGGCTGAAAGAGACCTCAGAGGTCATCTAGTCCAGCCCCATGCTCAAAGTAGAAACATCCCCAACTATATCATCCCAGCCAAGGCTTTGTCTAACTGGGTCCTAAACTCCTCCAAGGATGGCAAGTCCATCACCTCTCTGGGTAAACTGCTCCAGGGTTTTACTACCTCACCTAATGAGAGAGTTTTTCCTTATGTCTAACCTAAACTTTCCTTGCTGCAACTTGAAATTATTGTTCCTTGGTCTGTTATATGCCACCACTGAGAACAGTCTAGTTTCATCCTCTTTGGAACCATCCTTTGGGTAGGTAAAGGCTGCTATTAAATACCTCCTCAGTCTCCTTTTCTCCAAACTAAATAAGCCCAGTTCCTTCAGCCTCTCCTCAGAAGGGGGAAGCAGCCCCCTGCTCCCTATCCATTTTCATTTCCAATTTGTCCACATCCTTTCTGTAGTGGGGGGGCCACATCTGGACACAGTAGTCCAGATGTGGCCTCACCGGTGCCTAATAGAGAAGAAGAACCACTTCCCTTGATCTGCTGGCAATGCTTCCACTAAAGCAGCCCATTTGCTGTTAGCCTTCTTTACAAGGGCACACTGTCAGCTCATATTCAGCTTAGCGTCCACTGTAACCCCCAGGTCCTTTTCTACAGAGCTGCTGCTTAGCCAGTTGGTCCCTAGCCTGTAGCAGTGCATGGCATTGTTCTGCGCTAAGCACAGGAATTTGTACTTCTTATTGAACCTCATAAGACTTCTTTTGGGATAGTCCTTCAATTTCTTGAGATCTTTCTGAAACCTACCCACCAGTGTACCTACTATTCACCCCAGCTTGGTGTCACCTGCAAACTTGCTGAGGGCGCACTCCATCCCATCTTCCAGGCTCCTGATGAAGATACTGAACAAAACCAGCCCCAAGACCAACCCCTGGGGCATTATACTTGATACCAGCTGCCAGCTAGACATCAAGTCATTGATTACAACCCTTTAAGCCCCATGATCCAGCCAATTTTCTATCCACCTTATGGACCACTCATCTAACCCATACATCCTTAGTGTGCTTGCAGAAATGTTGTGGCAGACTGTATCAAAAGCTTTGCTAAAGTCAAGGTATATCATGTCCATTGCTCTTCTTGCATCTGCAGAGCCAGTCATCTCATCATAGAAGACAATCAGTTTGGTCAGGCATGGCTTGCCCCGGTGAATCCATGCTGACTGTTTCTAATCAACTTCTCTTCCAAGTGCTTAAATATACATTCCGTGAGGACCTGCCCCATGATTTTTCCAGGGACTGAGTAAGACTGACCAGTCTGTAGTTCCCTGAATACTCCTTTTTCCCTTTCTTAAAAATGGGCACTAGATTTGCCCTTTTCCAATCATCCAGGACCTATCCCATCCTCCACAAGTTTTCAAAAATGATAGCCAGTGGCTCTGCAATCACATTGGCCAACTCCTTCATCACCCTTGGGTGCATTGCATCTGGCCCCATGGACTTGAGCATGTCCAGGTTTTCTAAGTAGTCCCTAACCTCCTCTTTTGCCACTGTTAGCTGCTCACCCTCCTCCCCAAACTGTACAGCCTGGTATAGTAGTCTGGGAGCTGACTTTGCTTGTGAAGACTGAGATAAACGGGGCATTATTTCAGCCTATTCTGCCGCATCTGTAATTAGGTTGCCTCTCTCATTCAGTAAGGGACCCACACTTTCCCTGATCTTCCTCTTGTTGCTGACATACTTGTAGGAACCCTTCATGTTTCTTGCTAGCCGTAACTCCATTTGCACTTTGGTCTTCCTGATTTCATCCCTACATGCCCAAGCAATATACTCCTCCCTAGTCATTTGTACAATATTCCATTTCTTGTAAATTTTCTTTTTATGTTTTAGCTCACTGAAGAGTTCCCTGCTAAGCCCTGGTAAGCCAAGGTGACCTTCTGCCATACTTGCTAGTCTTCTTCCACACTGGGATGATTCATTCCTGCACCCTCAGTAAGATTTCTTTAAAATTCAACCAGTCCTCTGGGACTCCTTTCCCTCTCAGATTGTCCTCCCAGAGGATCCTGTCCATCAGTTTCCTGAGTGAGGTGAAGTCTGCTTTTCTGAAGTCCAGGGTCCTTAATCTGCTACTATTCTTCCTTCCTTTCCTCAAGATCCTGAACTCTATTATCTTGTGGTCACTGCTGACCATGTTGCCATCCACTACTACATTCCCCACTAACTCTCCCCAGCTTGTGAGCAGCAAGTGAAGCACAGCCTGGGCCCTAGTTGGCTTCTCCAACACTTGTACCAGAAAGTTGTCCCCAACACTCTCCAAAAACTTCCTAGATTTCCTATGTGCTGCTGTATTACCCTCTCACCGGATGTGAGGGTAATTGATGGCCCCCTTGAAAACCAGGGAAGTTTCTTGATCACAGGCCACTAGCTGTTTGAAGAAAGCCTCATCCTTCTGGTCTGGTGGTCTATAGAAAATATCCACCATGACATCATCCTTGTTGCTCTGACCCTAACCCAGAGACTTTCAACAGGCCTATCTTTCATACTGGGGCTCTGAGTAAACATACAACTCTTTTATTACATAAAGTGCAACTCCTCCTGCTCTTCTTTTCCCTGACTGTCCTTCCTGAACAGTTTATACCCATCCATGACAGAAATCCAGTCATGCCAGCTATCACACCAAATATCTGTTATTCCAATCATGTAACCATCTCGTCCACATGACCCTCATATATTTTGAAATCTACTCTAACCAACTGTTGTCTAGGACTTGACAATTTGACCTTTAATGTTCCCTGGTTTTCCTAGAAATCATAATTGGTTTCTTCATCCATTTCCTGAGTCTATCCTTGCACTGTTGCTTGAGGCAACTTGACTTGCACCTCTGGAGACAGAGAACACCGAGGAGGAGAGAAGCCCTTTAGAACCTCAGAAGAACTGAACGTGCCATTTCATTTTCTCCAAGGTGTTATCATTCTCATGAAATAAACCTCACAAGAGACCTATAGCTGACCAAACATTGAGCTCCAGAGCCCACTGTATTTAGGCTTTCATAAAAAAGAATTGTAGTTGGAGTTCAGGGGTGACAGTGAGCAGGAAAGGTTGTAAGAGTGTAAAGTGGTTAGGAACACTAATCAATTCTAATAGATGACAGATATTTAAACTGGGGTTGGAGGGTACTGCAAGCAGAAATCATTTTCCAAACAAAGTAAATGAAATTTTTAATTACATAAAAGCACTGAATGGAGTTTTCCATTAATCTGTGACCTGTTAATCTTCTTTGGGTGCTGCATAGCAACAGAATTACAGATTGAGGACAACAAGACAGAATAACTTAAAATGTCCTTGTATGGGGGAGAAAGAAGGCATTCAATTTGTGGTTTTATTTGATTGCTGAATTGGCATTGGCATTGTCTTTGGCAGTCCCTTGATATGAGGATGATGTCTTCCATTAGACAAAGTCTTTCAGTGACAAAGTAGTCATTGGTGTGGCTGGAGATGACTGAAGAGACCAATCTGAGATATCCATGATCAACTGCAAACATGGTAAACAGTTAGTTATAGGAGGAAGAAATGGATTCTGGTCATGTCAGGTCACAACTCTATCCCCAAACTGTAGCCAACCAGTCTGCTGAATGCCTGTTGATGGTAGGGCAGACTTGAAAAACACTGCAACTAAAGAGCAATTTCATGAAAAAAAATCTCTGTAGTTAATACAGTACACTATACTCTGGCTATAGAAATCCATGTTAAAAATTGACACCAATTTAAACAAATATAATTGTATTACTTAGACCAGGTAGTAAAACATTCTCATTATAGGCCACTATTGTGTCAACTTCAGCTGTTACATAAAATTGTTTGTAAAAGTCTGTAAAAGTTAAAACTTATTTAGACCAAAGAAGAATGCCTACTAATAGCATTCAACAACTGTACTAGGATCATGTCTAGGAATGTAAGACCAGAAATCTGGGGTGAGGCCAGAAATCAATGGATCAAAAAACTTATACTGGAAATCAGATCTAATTGATGGGAAAAAAATAAAAGTTTCTATTCAAAACCCTTCATTTGATAATGATGTGAAGAGAATAGGTTGGTTGCAAGGAATGAATTTTTCCATTTGCCTGCCAATCCATGACTTCCCAGGGCCCCCCCAGGATGCCATGACACTATGGAACCTTCTTCACCCTGTTTCTAACATTTCTTTTTTCTCTTCAGCAATACTTCGCAGTCAAGGATGATTGTCTTCTGTGACTGTCTTATCTGTGTGTCCAGATGGCTGATGAGACCTGCCCAGGATTGACAAACTCTACTGCAGCTCAGACCTGTGTTTCCATGTGGAGTGGGTAGCGCTGGATTCTTGATTTGGTCCATGACACACGGTTTCTAGTGTTCCCACTTCTCCATCTCCTGTTGATGTTGTGAGGTTCCAAAGTACTGAGATCCCTGCAGCAGACTCTTCCTCCATTTGGGGTGGTCCTGGGCAATAGTCTTCAATGAGTTGACATCAATGTTGCATTTTTTTAAGTTGGGCTTGAGGATATTCCTAAAGCACTTTCTCTGCCCTCCTCTTGAGCATACACCTTGACTGAGCTGGGAGAAATAAACTTGCTTTGGGAGTCCGGAGTTAGACATATGGATGACATGGCTGGTCCAACAAAATTGATGTCTTTATGGTTATCACCTCAGTACTCATGGTGCTTGTTTGCAAAAGGATGCTAACATTGGTGCATCTATCTGTCTTCTCACTGGATTCGAAGGATCTTTTGCAGGCAGCATTGATGGTACTTCAACAATTTTAGATGTTTTCTGTATGTTATCCATGCCTCAGCTCCATACAGCAAGGTGGGGATCATGACTACTTGATAATCATAAGCTTAGTTTCAGATCTGATATCACGATCTTTGAACACCTGTTTATTCAAGCATCCAAAAGCTGCACTTGCACATTTGAGGTGATGTTGGATTTCTTTATCGATGTTAGTCTTCTGTGAGAGATGACTTTCGAGGTATGGTGAATGCTGAACATTCTCCAGAATCTCACCATGGATCTGGATTACTGGAGCTGGGAACTGTTCATTAGGAGCTTGTTAACGAAGGACCTTAGTCTTCTGAATGTTACGCGTCAGTCCCATTTTCCTGTATTCCTTGGTATAGATGTTGGTGATTGCTTGAAGACCTGCTTCCAAATAAGCACACAGCATACTGGAGCTCAATGATTGAGTTTGGGGTAGTCTTTGTTTTGGCTTTGAGTTGGCTGAGACCAACAGTTTACCATCCATTCAGTAGCTTAGTTCCACTCTGGCTGGAAGTTTGTTGGTGGTCAGATGTAACATCACATTGGGCATGATAAAATATGTCCTGAATGCAGGGAAGTGCTAATCCTTTAATATTTATTTTGCAGGATCACTCAGAGACCCATAAGGTTGGGGAAGGCATATATGCTTAGTGCTGTACTATAGTGTATCCACACTTAGAAGAGAGCAAGAAGGAAATGAATAATCGCTAGCACAAAAACACATTGTGCATACAGTGACATTGGTATCTGTATTGTACAGATCTATTACAGAAGCATAAGCCCCCACATTTAAGGCAAAGCTGAACTTTTCATTTAAAACAGGGTTTATATATTTTTCTACAGAGTAAGCTAGCTAGTAATGAAAATGCTATTTTTATCCCTGGAAAATGCCACACTGCACTCTTTAGCAAATCTGCACTCACAAACCTTGAAAGTGCCTCTGTCACATGCATTAGAATCCAGTCTCCTAATCTTAGCGGGGGTAAAAGTATTATAAGCAAAGGGGATTAATTAAAAAAATAGCCCTTGTTTGGCTACTTAGAGCAGCAATTTTTGTTTGTAATTACGTGCATTGCTGTAGGCAGAGAGTGTATTAGCAAAGATTTTTCATGTGTGTGCAAACAATATATTTGACTTTACTCTCACAGTCACAACAGTACTTGAAGCCATGATTGCCAATTAAGCTCCCTGCTAGCTCAGTTCATTTTGCTCTGGGCATTTCAAATTGTACAAATGACATTTGCCCCAGTTGGCTTCCCTGTGAAACAAGGAGCTTCCATTTCCCCACTGACAGAAAATCCAATCTGAGTTTCAAAGCTTTGGACTCTGACACCCAGCCATGTAATATTGCAAGTGAGGGGGTTCCTTGTTCCTTGACCATGTATTTTCTACCTTTAGTTACAGAATTGGGAATATTGCTGGCCGAAATGTTTCATGACAGGTTCTCTGGAATCTATTACAGACTGATGAAACCATTGGTTTTCACATCTGCTTTGGCAGGCCTGATGGCGCTCTAGTAAGGATCGTTCAATTCACTCAGCTGACCTAAGCAAAGAAACATGACTGATCTATATTGATCTATATTTTCCCTTCCTTTTCATCCATTTCTTGCTCTGTAGCCTATTATATTCATCTTTAAACTTCTCAATTGTACGTACAAGCTGAGCAGAGTGAAAATACAGGACAGGAAAAATCTTGAAGGTTTCTATTAATTTATTATCCCTTTGTTTACTTATACAAGCAAGGAAGATTTTGTTAAGACTCATAACACTTGTTGCGGTGAATTAATGTATTTGGGGCCTGATCCAAAGTCCAGTGAAATCAAGGAAACGTTGCACATGAGATAGGATGGGGTTAGCACAGCATTTCATCAGCATCATTGGCCAGAAGCCGGCAGGAGGTTAATTAATAAAACTAGAGGAAAATGTGAATGTAGTGCTCCCAGATGGTACCACCATGTATACAAATTACCATGCTGTGTGACAGTGCCCATGATGATTGGAAGTGGGTGAAGGAAAGTGAGGATCACTTAATTCAAACTCTGCACTTAGACAGCCTCAGGACATATTCCTATATAGAGAGGGCCCCTCTACTTATTAACACAGCAGTAGGAGTGTTCCAGAAAAAAATCCTTAGCCAAAATCAATGAGGCAAACAACAGTCTAAAGTGCAGCATTGCAACTTAGAGCAAGTTATATACAACTTGTACACAATTACTGCACAGCTGGTATTGACTGATATATGACTGGCAAAAAGGCCACTAAACATCCTCAGAGAGGTGAAGTTCCTGAGCACAGTGATCCTTTACATTCATGAAAATCATTTCCCTCTTGGAGTGATAGGCTATTAAAAAAGGTTCACCACCATGCCAGAATGGGAAATTGTGGTTCCTGCATCATCTTTCAGGAAGTATAAATCTGACCAAATGTAAAGAGTCATCTTCATTCATCCACTCACAATTCCCACTTGGTAGGTGAGACTCAGAGTATGATTATATATACTGTGTTGAACCAAAAACACCTGCAATATTTTAAGCACGTGATTCTGATACAGGCTATAAATCCCAAGAACAGGTGCAAGAATTATCATTGACTGAAAAAGCAACTGAAAATACTGAGGACTTCAGCACTATGCCCACCAACGAGACAAAAATCTAATACAGTAGCATGGGATGGAGATGACTGAAGTTCCCAAACTAAACTTTACTCCAGGACTCACAGGTCAAAAGTGAATGTTCAGATGAACCCAAATACTGACAATACAATGCAATGAACCCCATTAAACCGAGAGTTGTAAATATCATTATGTGACAATTATTCAACAACTTTAACTATGTGCAAGATTAAAAGACTTCCAAAGAAAATACAGAAGTTGGACTTGAGTACTAAGAAAAGATAGGAACACCTCCATATGTCTATTTGCCTTACATACCAGAATGAAGCACTTGGGGGTAGATGCTTTGACTAAGCATTTTGCAAGCTTAAACAGCAAGGTACTGAGCAAAGTACACCTCTCTGTTAGCTGACACAGGTTTCACACAGCAAACAGATGAATTACTTGCAAATTCATGATTTGGACCTACTGATAATACTGCTTAGGAGTCAGTATTCAGTGACACCGGTATCAGTAAATGTCATCCTAATACTATATTTAGTCAAACATGGAAATAAACACTTTCCCATGAAAACAGACTACAATGTATACAAACTATGGCACATTCAGGTATCTTTTTAATAAAATGGTTCATTGTCTCTAAAGAGTATAACTGAATCTCCACAGCTTGTGAGGTCTGCATTTTTTTTGCTCCCTAATGCAAATCTTTGTTTTGTGCTGAAGAATACATGGAGCCTTCAGCCACAGGAAGAAAACACAACTTCATAGCTCGAACCCTCTATTCATCTCCCTAAGAAAAAATAATCTTTAGAAACACTAATCGTGGCAACTCGCAAGCTGTTCTCAGCAACATGGAAAGGTTAAGATGTCAGCTCTGGTTCTGTGGGATTCAATTAACATTGTGTATAAATTGATTTTTGTTTTTTTGCCATCATTTGTTGAGACTGATGGATTAGTCTATTGGCTTGAATATGTATTAAAGTAAAAGAACAGACAGTTTGTTCTAAGGGGACTGCAAAGACGGTACAGGCAGCTAATGAAATATTACCTCTCAGAAACAATCAGTGCTCATTTGCCCAGTGACCTTGGAGTTTAAACTTTTCAAAGTGAGAACTTACTCAGATGAATGGGCACCGAGTGGATTCATAAATTACAAAAGCACCAAAGCAACAATTTCACATCTGAATGTTCCTTTTTTGGTGTTGGTCTTGGATACAATGCCACAGTGTAGACCAAACTCCACAATGAACAAATAATGCATGTTTGCTGACAGAAAAACAATGTGGATCTTTTTATTGTTGTAAATCCTTCCATTAATACTTTTTAACCCTCTGGCTTTTTCAAGTTGACTTCATTAGATATACTACTCAAGATAGATAGCTATTTGTTATTACCATATTGACACACAAGAAATCCTTCAAATAATCAAAGTGTTAGTTAAAGAGATGATACAATTCCTGAAAGATCATTAAAAGGCTCAATAGAGTTGTGCTCATTACTTTGGATCTAAATGGCCTGTCGTTAGATACACACTTATACACATAGGATCGTGGATGCACATTGAACGAATGAAAATGATGCCCTACATTTGGTCAGCTTATTACTTCCTGAAAGGTGAGGCAGGGACCACAATTATCAATAAGACCTTATAAGGTCATATAGCCCAGCCTGCCCTGCTCAAGGCAAGATCATCCCTGACAAAACCATCCCAGACAAGTGTCTAACTTGCTTTTGAAAACTTCTGGAGATGGAGTTTCCACGATCTTTCTAGGTAGCCTGTTCTAATACTCATGTACTAGGATCTTAATATCCTACCTAAATTTCCTCTGTTGCAATTTGATGTCATTGCTCCTAGTCCAGTCTCCTACTACCACAGAGAATAGTCTATCTCCATCCTCTCTATAATCACCCTTTGAAGACTGTTAACAAATTTCCCCTTGGTCTCCTCTTCTCCAACGTCACTCAACAGTACTAATTACCCCACTCATCGCACCACACAGACACAGCCATATTATTTCTAATTCGGAAGTAACAAATGAGCAGTACAGTATGTCTGAGAGCACAAAAAGTGTGCAGTGCCAATATAGCAACCTGGCACCCCAGAGACAGTACTGTACTTAGAACTCCAGAGGTCTTGTCTCCCAATGCACTCTCCAGGCTCATTTATCTAGATATCAAATGAAATAAAACATTGCCCTCCTCGGGCCAGGGGCTGAACGTGATGATCTTCCAAGGTCCTTTCCAGCCCTAATGTCTATGAAGTCTATGAGATCTATGAAATTTATTCCTGAAGGTTCAAGTACAATTCTCTGGGAAATACACCCCAGATTATTTCCCGACAGGCCACTAGATGTTACTCCAGAACAACAAAAACCGAATGTTTTCACCCAAGATGATTTTCAAGACACACAAATGATCTGCATGTTCAGAAGAATGTAATTCTTTGGGAAACTCATTGAGTAAAGTTATTACTGCATGACAACCTCTAACAGCCATTTTCCTTCTGCTGATGAACCCCACTACCGGTAGTTTACAATTTTGTGATGGTATTCCCACCTTTTTCGGGGCATATCGACAAAGTTTTCATGAAAAGGATTTGGCTTCTTCATTCAAGACTGAGAAACGGGAATAAAACAGAAAACAAGGAAGCTATGGGGAAAGATGAATGTCAGGAGGCATGAGTGAAAAAGCAAAACATATAGGCTGTGAGGCTGGAAAACAGCTCTGATGCAAACAAGAACAGGACATGTTTGTTCTTGACTTAAACCCTACAAAGCTTCAAAATAGGTAACATACTTTCATTAATGACATGTATTAATTCTAACTAGTAACTGGCAAACTTCAAATGATTTGGAATTTAGCTAAGCCCTGAAAAGCTTGCATATTTGAGGATTATCCAACGGTTTCCACAACTAGGGGGTTGTGTACCTCATAGTTCTGCAAGACTGAGCTTATTACACTCACCAGGGGCTTCTTGCACTCCTCCCCTCAAGCTTGCTGTGTGCCACTCTCTTAGTTCCCTCCTTTTCACAGACTCCCAAAAGCCTCCTCAGTCTCACACCTGCTATTGTGTTTGTGCACCTCATCCCTCCTTCTCCCAAGCCTTACAGTCTCCTCCCACGTCAGGAGCTCTATTTACTCCCCACTCCCCGTTATGCCTCCCCCCAGCACCAGGATCCCTGACTCTCCCTCCCTCCATGAGCGATGTATGCTCCCCTTTGCTGTAAAACGGTCCCCATTCACCCCCAGGCAAGGGGGATCCATGTGTACCCCTTTCCTCAAGCCACATATCATCATCTGCCCCTCCTAGAGGTTCTGTGTTCTCCATTCTCACCCCATGTACCCCATTTTCTTGCTATGCCAGAGGCTGTCTACCCAATTTCTCCTTTTCCTTAGGTTTCCTTTCCTACCCATATAATTTCTTTGTGTAGGAAATAAATCATTTCGGGCACCAGAAGGTCATCGTGTTAAACTCTGCTGGGAGGAGGAGTAGGGGGTATGGCTGTGCAGGATGGTGTTAATGGGTGCCAACCACCCACTGTTTGATTTATATTCTCATAGAAGATCTTGAAGCAGCAGACAGGGAAACTCAGGTTTCTATTTTGCTGCCATTTTCCCCCTGTAATTTTCTTGTCCTACAAATCAATAGATTTCTGCCCACCAATGCCTAAAATATTCCCCAAAATTTTGGAATTGATGAGATAGCACATTCAAAGGCTCTTGTGTTCCACACATAATACAGACAAATACAAATGCCAAAGTACTGAACATACTGACTTAGCACATTTAACCAACTTTCTATATATGGCACATCCTTATCTCTTTCTGATCTACCACATCTCCCTCTCTTATCTTAATTTCCTCAGATCTTCTGACTCCAAGATGTACTTTTTTTAAAGCTGCCTTGTTCTCCAATTCTAGCAATCCCCCTAAATCACTTACTCTTCTTTCCTTGATCCATACCATAATTTTTACTTTTGGTGGTATCAGATTGGAAGAGGTAGGTGACTCTCCCCTGGTAATGTCCTTAGAAGCATATGGCTGGCTGTTCTATTTAAATTCCCCAGGTTTTTCTGATCAAAGGAACTCAGAATCTATCGTCTATCCACTGGCTCCAGAGATGTTGTAGGCTGCAGAGATTTGAAGTAGCAATCTAGTCTGTCTACAAAATATATCAATACCCTCCAACATGTTGGGCCACTTGGTAGTCAGGAGATGAATACTGGTTCAGATTGTGCAGCACAGTGAGAGACAAGACAGAGAAAAATATTTGACATTTTAAATGAGATAGAATATTTTCATAACTTTTTGTCCATTTCTAGTTCAAAAAGGTTAATGTTAAGGGAAAAAGGAAAACATAATGCAGATGAAATCTGATATTCATATAGAGAGGTTTCCTGAAGACAGGAATAGGCATCTTTCAAATACAGTATCCCTCCAGGGAGACGTTTCATGTGGAGATAAAAGAAATATATTCCAGCAGTTGCCAGTGTGAGCCAATGCTAAATCCAGATTGGTATTTTGGTAAAAATGAGAACATTTCCTGTTTTACCCACTAACATCCTTATAAAGAGCCTGGTAAGAATAAGGTGTCCATATTTCTGTAGTCTCAAAACAGGAAAAATGTTTTACAAGCCCCCTTCCCCATGTACCATTTCAGGAGTGGAGTTTTTTGGAAATAGGATAAAAGCATTCCTTTGATCACACTGACAGGTTTTTAAAACAGGACATGCGGTCATCCTAGCATAGAGAAACCAGCAGCATTCTGCCTGCCCATGAGTCTGGCAGCTCACAGATATTCTACTTCCCTACCACGAGCAGGAACTCCATGGATGGGCAAGGAACCTGCATGTGCGGGGAGAAGAAAATATCAAAGCAAAGACTGGCCACATTGATCTGAGAGTAGACTTTTTACCTGACAAGATCCATCACTCCACGTAAACTAAACCTGACTCCCAGCTGGCTAATGCCTTATGCAGTCCTGTTGCACAGGAGAAAAGTGAATAGAGAATGCAACCATTTCACATTTCATGAGCAGAGCCCTTTCTGTACCTCAGTGCTTGACCAGCACTTAATATAAAAGGGACTTGATCCTGATTTTTATTACCATAAAAACCACTCATATATTGAGATGAAAAATAAAGAGTGACAGATACAAAAACTGAAACAAAAAAGAAGCCATTATTTTGATTTAGGTCACACCAACTTGCCATCAAATAAACTGTGAGTTAAACCACCATGAAGTTTGTGAAAGCTTTGCCATTGTTTTAATTGGACTAGGGTTTCACCCACACTATTTTTTGTGCAACAGTGTATCATATTTTATCTAAATTGTGTCAAAAAAGAAAATGTCAGTTTTACTTGCAACCAGTCATCAAGAACATCAGTATGGAAAGGGAATGTAAAAGCAAATATATGAGAAATTCTCTTGCACACATGAAGGCAATGAAAATAGATTCTTGTATAACCAGCAACATAGCTAGACAGGCAGAGGTTGCTTTTATGATTTCATGAAGGGTATGCTAACAGCCTAATTTCCCCAGGCAAGGTTCATGTTTGTGTGGGTTACTTATTCTCTTAACTCTAATGATCCTAGTTTTACATGCAAACCCCCCATTGACTTGAATGGCAACCCTATGCATAGAACAACTATAGGATTGGATTGTTGACTAAGCAAATAATCAGAATCAGCAGATTTGGAGTCATATGGGCACCTGACAAGCAGCCTGTTTTGTTGTAGGATTGGGTATAAAATCCCAAATCTCATTAGCTTCTAGCTGCTGGCACCAAGGCAAATTAAAAGCAAGAAGAATGGCTTTTCATTCTTTGCTTCTCGTTTTCTTAGCTGGACTGGTATTTCTGACTGAAGCTGCCCCACTGGTAAGTGTTTCTGCATTTAGGGGGTAGAATTTGAAGGACTGTAAAATATAATAAAAGTAAGTATAAATTGATGCACAGACATTATATATTTTATTATATGAATATTATATTACTAAACTAAAACTCAAAACAAATTCCTTCATCCATAACAATGCTACAATGCTTTTTGCTACTGCCATTTTCTCATGTAATTTCTTTACAATCTTTATTTAAAATGATGAAGTCCCTTTTAAGATTATCCGAAGTCATCCGCTTAAGGCAAGGGGATGGGATCTAGGTGACTGTTGTCCATTTTGGTATTGTCTTGAGACAAGTCACTTAATTTTGACTCAGTTTCCATATCTGTCTAATGGGGATAATTTTTACTTGCCTCTCCAGGACACCTGTGCTACTTATGAAGCATGTGCTCCTCAGATCAGACATTTTATTAAAGAATTACTGATAATTAATCACAGAATAACAAAGCTGGAGAAGCCAATATTTTCCCAGAATGTTAATTAACATAACATTTTCCAGAACTATATATCGTCTTAAGCACATTTGTGTATTTATTATGCAAAACTTCCATGAAGTGGCAGAATGCACCTATTCTTAGGTTATCCAGGTATAAGAAACACCTATTCATGAACTCCATGGAGCATAAAATATAATTAGGCTTAGAATATGCCCTGCTATGGATGCTATTTTGCAATAAGAACTCTTTTGCTCTTTGGAGGAGGAATTTTAGTAGATGTGGTGAATAACCCCAACACGTTTACTGCATTAGACATATTTTTTCTGCTTTCCAAGGTTTCCCATGGTTCTATTGATTCCAAATGCCCACTTATGGTGAAGGTTCTGGATGCGGTTAGAGGAAGTCCAGCTGCCAATGTAGCAATTAAAGTGTTTAAAAAGACTTCAGATGGAGACTGGCAAGAATTTGCTGCTGGGTAAGTGATGATGTACCCTGAAACAGTTTTCAGTGTCTTAAAGAATAGGATGGGATACAAAGAGAAGACTCTGTTTGAAGAGCAACTTCTTTTTTGGCATTAATTCAAAGATTATCATAATTTCATTAATCCCTTTTCTACCATTAATATTTAGCATATTGGGCCTAATCCAAAGCACACTGAATAAGTGGGATCAGGCCTATGTTGGGAGACAGTTCACATCACTGAGATTTTCATTTTACTTTAGTAGGGGTATATTTAATACTGTTCTTCTTGATTCCACAACTTATTGCTCTACCTGTGTTTAAAAAGGTAGCAACCTGTTTGCCGGTATTTATATATACTCCAGACGAACCGTATTATTATACGGAGGGACCACGGCTTTATTGTAAAGGAAAAGCAAGGGAAATGCCCTCTTGTAAATTTTGTTACCAGGCCCTAAACATCCTGACACTCAGTGTACCTGCCATCTCCACCACTGCTGTCACTTAGGAAAGGGTCAGACAGGAGCAACTCCTTAATTAGTGTGTTCAGGGTTACACTGAGCCAAGAATAGAATCAGGTCCACAGTATTTCCTTGTGGCTCTGTTCACAGCACTCTCATGGCTCCTATTTTTGTGATTACTGAGAACTTTACCATCTTGCAATATATGCATTGTCACAAACAAAATTGGGAACAGAAGTGAATGAGTGAATTAGGTCTGAGATCCACAAAGGTCATTCCCAAGGAAATGCCTTTGTGGATCTGACCCAAAATGATTTGTCCAAGAGGTCATGTAAAAATATGGAGTGGAGCAGGAAACTGAACCACAGGAATCCAAAATCCCAAGTATGTACCCAAATCATGAAGCCATCCTGCTGAGAGAGGGTTTTAGTTATTTGTTTGTTTGTTTTGCCGGACTCTAGGTATCTTACAAACTTCCTTCGCTCCCCTATTCAAGCAATACAACATAGCTGGCAGACCTGGAAAAACAAAACATTTGGTAGTAATATGGGAGAAGCAGAATTCAGACTTGATTTAAATATTTTAAAGACGACAAATCCCATGTCAAATTTAATATTCCTGCCAATTTCCTTATGAGGGAAATGGAATGGTTCAAATGGTCTCTAAAACCACAGCATCCTTTCCCATCATCACTAGAAAATCTATATTATTTTATAGAATATAAGAAGCAGCTTTAAAAGTATACATAAAATGTCGCTCGGTACAATCTGCCTAGGGAAAAGATGCAGCAGTGTCACTGTTAAACAGGCTTATCTTTGTGATATAACAATACAGTTTACTTAGCAACATTGTTCCTAATTAGCATTTGCCTTGTGTTTATGAAATCAATGGGAGCTGCAGGAATCCTTTTTTCCTTTAGGAACCTAAATATGAGTTTAGAAGACCAGGATATAAAAAAAGAAAATAAATAAATAAATACTGTTAGGCTACCAGGATTGGGCATTTTTCCCTGAGGAAATAAGAGGAAGGAATATAATCTAGTATTTTTATAAATAGACTATTCTGTTATATTCCTTCTTGTGTGGCTGCATATTCATTCTTCCCTAGGTGTACATCTCATGCCATGCTTTCATACATGCTGTTGACTTCAGGTGCAAACAAGCTTTCACAGGACCCAGTTTACTTTACTGTGCGGGCAACCCAAAGTAACTCGGGGAAGGGGGCAGAGGGACTGGTGGGTCCATGAGGAGTGGGTAGTTTGGGGGCTAAAAGTAGTTCAGTCAGGGTTGGGGATTTGGGATTAGGAAAAGTGTAGCCCTGGGGCCGTGGCAAATGGGCTTCTCATCCTTGGAGCTGTTCACCCAAAGAACCTTGTCTACGAACATGTTCAGGCATCCACAAGGCTGGGATAACCCATTTCAGATCAGGTTAGCCCCATGAGGTGAACTAACTTTAGATAGGGCATGCCATTTTTCAGTGACCTAAACTCTAAAAACACCTGCATGCCTGGCCATTTAAATCAACCCAACCTTGGTTAGGCTGATCTAGATGTAATGCTTGTACATAACCTTAGAAGATGACAAAAATTGTGGACCTAGACATTTACAAAAAAACCCAGGCTTTCAGTAATGTTTGGTCATTTTCTACTTTAAAAAGGTAGAACAACGCAGAATGATAAAGTTACAGGTCTTACCTGGGCTACAAGACCTGATAAATAGCAGTTTTAGACCCAAACATTTTGTGCAATACAGAGAGTACAATAATAACTTGAGCCAAACCTAAATCAGGGAATTTGGTATTATTCTCTGTCACCTACATTGATTCAAAATCAGTTTGGGGATTTTAAGTATTTTTGTTTGCTTGCAATTACCCATTGGCCCAGTGATTACAAGTGGGAATTGAGCATTGACAGAAGGAGAAAAACTACTAATAGATTTTTCTTTTGCTTTATTTGGTAGATGAAACAGGAACATCTAGAGAAAACTAGGCAGTGAGAAACTGAAGGGAATAGCTGATTTGTCTGACAATTATACTTTCCCCCTAGGAGTCCAATCCTGAAAACACTTAAGCTCAGGTGTATGGCCTGAATCACAGCCCTTTCCAATCAAAAAAAAAGACCCCCATTGACTTCAATAAGCTTTAGAGCAGTCCCTTTGTGCTTACGGCAGCAGGTGGGTCCATTTATTTCAATGTAACTACTTATGCTAGTAAGCATTAGTCCCTGCAGTAGGCATTTCCCACATGTCTTATATTTGATATATTTCAGAGACTAAGTTATTACAAATTGCCAGGCTGGGCACAACAGTTCCAGTAAATAACATTTTCCTCAGAAATGAGTAAAACAAAAAAACATGAAAAATTTGGACAGCAAAACCTGGTGGAGGTTTTTTATTGAGGGAGATGGGGAGTCTTTTCTATTTCAACATATATGAACAATAATCCAACAAAGTCTGCTCATCCCTGATGCCATTTACTTCTTGGCAAAGAGATATTCAAAGTTAGTCCATGCCATGAAATTTTGGAGGTCTGTCTGCCTAGGAGCTCATGGATGAATCAGCTGGACCTGAATGAAGGCTTTTGCTTGCATGCTGGGAAGTTTGGCTCCATGCCATGTTTGAATAGGCAAGTACAGAACAAAGACCGAGAGGCGGTTGAGGAAGGAAATCACCAAATCTGCTCTCACAGAAATCTAGCAGCTGAAAAAACACTAGGTAAAGAGTATAGAGGGACACCAGTTGCTATTCAGGACCCCAGGATACAGCAATATATCTAAGGCCTGCCTTCAAGTGGTGGGTCCACGTATTCGATTCCTCCAGAAACCCATTTACTCCAGCTTCCTCAGGAAAGACTTTCATTGTGTTTTCCTGCCTAATAATTTAAAATCAGGTTAATGCTTGGATCCCTTCTCCCTTATTACGGTGTATGTAAGAAATATTCATATAATCATAGGAAAGCAGAGCTGGAAAAGACTTCTGGAGGTCATCTAGTGCAACCCCCTGCCTGAGGCAGCCTTATCCCTATCAATGCCACCCCAAGCACATTTTTTCCTAATCTATTACTCAAACTACACAGGCAATCCTGCCACACAACCACAAAGCATAGCACCCTAATTTGCCACAAGTAAAGTAGGGGAACAATGATTCTGCTGCAAGTGCTGTCAAGATATGCTTGAGAGAGCTACGGAAGAGGTCCACACATCCGGCTACAGAAGAAAGCAACCCCCACCCTGGTCTGTGCCGGTATGACCATGGGATAAAATTCCTTCCTGATCCCAAATGTGGTGATGAGTCTGACCCTAAATAGAGAGACAAGATCCTCTAGTCAGGAACCTCTAGGTTTTAGTCCCAGCAGAAGCACTGGCATAGGCTAATTAAAATCCCCAGGTTTGGCTACAGCTAACACCCCGTGCTTTGGAGGAAGATGAAAAAATTGCCCTGATGTGTAGGAACAGGAGAGGGGAAAAATTTCTTCCTGGCCCATGTGGCAACAGCAAATCTCAGAAGCATGGGAAAGACCCATAGTATAGCATAGGCATAACTACTTCTAGATCAGTCCTGGCCAACACTCACCCAACCTCTTCTTGCTCATCACCTCCAGTGATTCCATAGGCAGTATAGGGGTGAAATCACTGCTTCACTGTAGTAACAGTGAAAAAGGGGGTTTTTTTTCCCCCTGATAATGAATCCAAACCTACTTTGCTTCAATCTCAAACCTACTCCCTGCAGCAAGAGAGAAAAGATGTTCTCTCTCATCTTTGTGGCAGCCCTTCGGATATTTGAAGACTGTTATCATGTCCCATCTTAAGCACCTTTTCCATAAGCTGAACATGCCTAGTTCCTCATGTGGCTTCTGTTTCAAGCCTTTTATCATTTTTGCCACCTGCCTTTCAACTCTATCTTGTCCATGTCTCTCTTAAAATGTGGAGCCCGAAACTGTACCCAATACTCTATATGAGGCCTACCTAGTGCTATTACCTTTTGTGTCTTGTACTTAATGATTCTATCAATGCAGACCAAAATCATACTTGCCCTTTGTGTGGCTTCATTTCACTGAAGACTCCCTAGAGTCTGCGATCCACCAAGACTCCTAGATATTTTTCCATATTGCTGCCACCTAGCCAGTTATCACTCATCTTGTATTTGTGGCTTTGATTATTCTTCCTGAGGTGTAACACCTTGCATTTGTCAGTGTTGAACTTAATTCCGCTAGCTTTAGCCCAACTTTCCAATCTGTCAAGGTCCTTCTGAATTGCACTCCTGTCCTCCATGGAGGTTATAGTCCTTTCCAATTTTGGGTCATCTCCAAACTTGCTCAAGAAGCTGTCTGTTCCAGCATCCAAATAATTAATAAACATATTGAATAATACTGGGCCCAGGATATACCCCTGGGGAACTCCACTCAAAATCTTCTGACTTTCCAACATGGATCCACCATAATTACCCTTTGTTTATGGGTATTATGGCAGGTCAACTCAAAATATATTATGATCAGGTGAGAAGGAAATTGGTGGCTTGGGAACTTGTTAAGCAGCAGAACTAACTAAAAGCATGGATTTTCTTGGTGTTAAGAGTACATGAAGGTGCAGTTTATCACAGAACTAGGGACAGAACAACAGACCATTTCTAGGCTGTGTCAAATCAGGGAATAATCTTTGCCATGGCTATTTAAAGTTTAGCACCCATACGTTATTAAAGTTACTGAAAAACTAAACTTCTAAGTATGCAAAGATAAATGGACTAATTAGAGCACAGATTTTGAAGAATACTATAAGGCCATGGAGTTCCAGTCTCACTCTGCTTGTGCTTTTCTGTCCTATATGTAAACCAAAAGCCAATGCAAGTAAAGAATGAATGGTGTGACAACTTGAGAGATCTTAGATAAACTCATGCTCAATAATGTCTAAAAAATGGGTAGGTTAAATTAAAAAGAGACTAAAATAAGGCATGGCTACTCACGCGTGTTTGCCATGAAAAAAGGAACCCTGATGTTAGAAGGCAGTATCTCAGGGTGACTCATGACTGTTCATGACTGAATAGTTATTCTGCAAAGACATGATCTTCCCCTGGGCAGAAATTATCCTAGATTTGTTTTGGTTCAAAATATTGTGTTATATGGTCACAACTCTTTTTTTTTGGCGGGGTGGGAGAGTTTTTTCTTTTAGGATATTAAAAGAAAATATAGGAATGTTTTCTTCTAGGAAAATATCCTATTTTCTTCTAGGATGCCCCATTCACATGTCCACAGTAGAAGAGAGAAATTGATAAATGAACCTTTGGATCAATTTTGAATTGAATGGAGCTTAGTACCTCCACATAATTAAGCTGTACATTTTATAAGGGGTGGAGGTTGCACAGATCCATGCTGATAAAATATTCTTAGTTAACTGTAAGAATCCACTATTAACATTGTTGTCCTGTGCTGGAAGTTTTGATGCCATATATTGAATGTCACCTTGAAAGTCAAAACTTTAAACGTTCTGCTTACCTAAAGTTCTAAGGCTATTTTTTTAATGGAGAGGTGCCTTTTTTGGTTATATGTTAATACAATCACTGTTATTTTTAATCTTATTCCTACGTCTTAGTACCTTAAAGCTGTTGGGTTTGGAATAACAGTATTAGAAGAAAGACAGATCATTAGAAAACCAGAGAGCTACTTTATAAGAAATTTAATAGAAACACAGTTTACAAAAAAGTATGCAGGGAAAGCTAATTCCAGTTGAGAAGTGCAGAGAAAGGTACAGGATCTAGTCACTGAGCAAAAGCAGAGAGAGATTAAATGTGACTTACACAATGAGACAATACCCAGAAATTTATGTGGGTTACCAAATTGGAAGTTAGCCACTCTAGATCTGCCATGGCAAGTGGACAAATGAGGTCCAAAAGCAAGAGCATTTGGCAGTTTTAACATTCAAGGAGTGGATGAGGGAATGTATGCACCTTGCTGGGTCTAAAACTTTCTGAAGATTCAGAATGAAGGAAATGCCACTGAGTGCTGTGGAACATTTGACCATTCTACCTGTGATATCAATGCAAATGTTGAGCTGTAGCTCTTTCCAAAGAATATAATCATCTCAACTTCTAAAGTGGTTTATAGGAAACCTTAGTAACAGCTTACTGTTCCTAACAAAGCAGCTTACTCAGGTGCTATTAAAAGTTTGAAAAGTAAGAGAGAGACTGCTTCATGTAGGTTAACCTTCTTCCACCATCAGCACAGGAATGTAAGGAAAAACATACAATTTCCTAATAAGAGACTTCTGCTACTGGGTTCATTGCTGCTTTTTGCAACAAACCCAATTTTTTGCAATATACTTCTAAAAGCTACTGTAGCTTTCTGTTCACTCCTCAGCCACCCCCAGCTGTCTCTTGCCCAGTGCACTCTCAATTGGTATTAGGCCACCATTCATATTTTGCATCTATATACCCATGGAGTGATTTAGACCTGGATACAACTCCTGCTAAATCAGACAAAACCTAGAACAGGGTTAAGCCATGTGGTCTAAATCTGGACTGCATCGTTCCCTAAAATTCTTATCGTTCACAACTTGGACTCTATTATAAAAGATATATACTATAAAAATATAGCTGAACTGGAAAATTAAATTTGGATTCAAACTTTCCCCAAATTTAGTGCTAATTCTGATAAAAGATTTTGATTCAGAATCAATTTTTACTTGCAACTGGGCCATAGCTAGACTGTGGGTGCATTTACACATGTGCTTCAGTGAATATTGGCTTATTTAAGGAGCATTAAAACATCACCAAAAAAGTGCCCTTTAGCTAATGGGCATTAAAGTAGGTTAATGCACATTTTTGTAGTACTTCACATTGGAGGGCACTTTAACATGTGCTTGAGGGGTGGAGGCAGCAGTGCTTTAAAGTGGCTCTGATAGCCACTCTAATTAAAATGCCGCAGCATCTCAAAAGATTTCAGCATGTCAGAGCAGCCTCTGCACTTGTGTTGAGGCACCTGGAGGTACTAGATTTAATGTGCATTACGTAAAGTGAATTAATGAATGTGTAGACATGCTCATGTAGGTTATATATAGGTTTATGTGATTCAACATTTTAATGAATTATTCAGAGTGTGTGTGTGTGTGTGTGTGTGTGTGTGCGTGTGAGAGAGAGAGAGAGACAGACAGACAGACTAAGTTAACCAGAGGAACTAGTAATTTTTTTAAGCAAACACATTTTTGGAGGAACTGCTTATAAAATCTGGCACTCTCATAAGAAGTCCCATTTTAAATAATAGACTTGGATAGGTTTAAGCTCATATTAGATACAGTATGTTTTATTCATGCTCAATCAAACCGTGGTCCTACTGGGAATTTTTCATACTTCAAGGGAGTAGGATTTAATCTAAGGGAAATTAAAAATAAGTACACAATCAGTTTACATTTTAATTAGCGTAAACCCTCCTTCATTCATACTTTTTCTCCACTGTATGGATATATATGGTATAGTATCCGTTCATCAGTGAGTGATGGTGGATAATGTCCATTACAATAATTAATTTTGAGTCTAAGACAAGTGAAGAAAATTAGATGGTGAGGGTCAGAAAGAAAAAGGAAGCAGAAACAATACAATGGATTCCATCTTCACTGGCACCAGAAAAATGATGCATTAACTAATGTGCTGGAGTGGACATGGAAACCCTGACTGGGAGCAATATGCACCCAGTAAAGCCCAGGCAACAAGAGGCCACTGCTGCCTGGCTAAGCCTCTATCTGCACAGGGTAGAGGGAGCTGTCCCAGCTGCAGGGCAACTATCTCTCAGCCCACATGGAGATCAGGACTTGTCCCGGTCTCCATAGGGCAGGGAGAGCTGTCCCGGCTCTGGGTGCACATGGCTGGGAGGCAGCTGCCCCCAGAGCCAGGTCAGCTCTTTCTGCTCTGCAGAGATCAGGAACAGCCCCCATGCCCCTTGCCAGCCTGGGACTGGCACCTAAGGCTCCCTCTGGCTGCTGCAGGTGGACAGAGAAGGGCAGGAGCAGCCCTGGACTTTACTGCTCCTGTTGCTTCTGATGGGCACATGTTCAGATGTGTGCCTGAGAGCACTTTAATGAACCTGAATTTTCCATGCAGAGTTCAGGCGTATTATTTGCACATGTAAATGGCTAAGTCCTGCTCCTATTTCCTTCTGCTTTTTGGTTTCATTACCTGCTATGCTTGGTTCTTAATTTAGGCTGCAAACACTCTGGTATGGGGATTCTTGTTATTAATCATGTATATGGCACTTAGCACGGTGGATCTCTGACCATCACATAGGTTCCTTGATGTTTTTATTACACGCTAATAATATCTTGTGATACTAAACTATAGGAAATACCATTCAGAGACTCCTTAAATTTCAGTAGTTCTTACATTTAAAAGCATTTACCTTTTGTTCTAATAGTTAATAAACAAGTCTTATTTAAAAATATTTCCCTTTTTCTGCTCAGCTCTAATGTGCCAATTGGCAGAGCTCATTTTATCACAACAATATTTTTTCTAAGTATCTGTTTCATGGGACTCTCAATATCTTCTAAAGTAAACACCAAAGACCATGCTGGTAGCAAGGATCAGGTTTAGTATATTCCTAACAACTTGGCATATACCATCTAGCTTATTCAAAAGTCCATACTGACTGCTTCTGTTATGCATCTGAATTGTAAGCTAAGTTCTCACGTGAACATTTCTTACCACAGGAAAACCACAGAATTTGGGGAAGTCCATGAGCTCACATCAGATGAAAAATTTGTAGAAGGAATATACAGGGTTGAGTTTGACACCAGCTCATACTGGAAGGCACTTGGCCTTTCCCCATTCCATGAATATGCTGATGTGAGTATTTATGAATATATCTATCTAATGTCTTTGGATATTGTGTAGAGCAGCAACTAGGGAAAACAAAAGAACTGTCCGTTTAATGTGAAAAGAACAGTATTAGGAATTTAAATGTTACAATGATTGCAATCCAAAAGAAATAAAGCCACTGTTTTTTCATGTTAATGGTCACGTACTCCGCTAGTATGAATGGGCTTACCCTCATGGAAATCAATGGAGCTGGACCCATTTAACCAGCAGACATTTAGACCCTGTACTTAAAACAATGCATAACTAAAAAATGTTAAAACTACAATGTCCTGCAGCGTGGAAATACTTTTATCTTTACTGCAAGGAATGCAGGGCTTTAGAAACCTCTAGTTAACAAATAGTGAATAAATACTGTAAAGGGGAGAAAGGGTCCTTTCTTGGTTTGAATAGAAACCTCAGGTTCAGTGATTTGAAAACAAATTCATTCTTTCTTATGATGCGTCTCTTCAGAAAAGGCAACCATAATGTTCTGCATGCACACCATTTTTTAGTAAAGCTCAGAGTGGATTTTTCCTGGACTACTTCTAAATGATGTGATAGAAAAAATTGCAGCAAATGGCATTTTGTAAGGGAAAGGAAAATTAGCCAAGGGTTTTAAAGGTGGTTCTATCTAAATTTCTTGAGAGTTAAGTAATACTAGAGAAAGCTTAGTATGATTCTTCCTTCTGGGTTTCTTGGCTTGTGGCCCCATGCTTAGAATGATAGGCATATAAATATTATTATTATATTTAAGAAGCACACACTATTTTTCTTGTATACATCTTGCTGTTATTTAAGCTGCTAATTTTACCTTATATTAATTTATGCAATCCTAATGGATGAGACACAAGATAAATAGATTTATATTAGAGGGCTTGGAGCCTGAGTCAAAACCTACTGAGGTCAGTTGAAAAAATCTTTAGATTTCTTCAAAGCTTTGCTAGTGTATCTTGTATCTTATTTATCAGGGTGCATTATTAATGAAAGGCAAACTTGGTAACTGAAATATTGACCCATCTGCAAAAGATACATATGGAAAATAAAGAATAACTCAGAACACTGAGTTTGTTTCAGAGTACATATGTTGTTCTTCAAGTTTACAAATATTTTCTTTTCCAGGTGGTTTTCACTGCTAATGATTCCGGTCACCGTCATTATACCATTGCTGCTCTTTTAAGTCCTTTCTCTTATTCAACCACTGCTGTTGTCAGTGATCCACAAGAATAAATACGGCGTCATCATCCAGAATATCCACCACTGATAGAATTACTGTAGGATTTTAGGAGGAGGTGATTTTCTATTGATAATGACATGTCTTTTTGCAATAGTAGTTTTTAGCATTTTGTAACCCGACTAAAATCTCAAGCAAGTCAATAAATGTTTCCTCTTTAAAACAATTTTTATTCTAAATGTAGTATTTTACTTTGCTCAGAAGAAGGATGGCATGTGTTGAAGTATGAAAGGAATTTTGGAAAACCACTAATAGGAGGCAAATGAACACTTGGCTTATTACAGTAACCTAATCTGGTGCCTTTTCCCCCATTCCAAAGAAAATGATCCATCCATTATCTTAATGTATAAGGCCTGGCATTTTAAAAGAAGTCATGTTTTGCCTGGTGCTCTGCAAAAAGCTATATTTTCTTTCTAATACACAGGAATAGAAATTATTTTAATGAAATAACTCATTTTTAATTCATTATTTAGACTATGATGATGGCAAAAGCTCAAATGAGAAAGACACACCATTTTCATAAAACATATACGAGGCAATCCCAGCAGCAAACAGGACATTTGAAGCATAGAGGAAAAGAAATATACAAGTAGAATGAAGAGGGTGATAGTTTTCAGCATGAGGTTGCAATTAAAATGCTAAGCATATTCAAACACTTGAAGAATTCATGAAATTTATATAGGCTTTAAGACCTCTCATAAATCTCTGCACTTGCTAGTTTGAATTAATGGAAGAAAAGTAGTTCCTGCCCGAAACCAATACATAATTATCTTATATGCTGTTATGTCCCTTAAATATTTCCATGAAATCTTACATGAGCTCATTCAAGACTGTAAGAAAAAGACACTGCAGGAGTTACCTTCACTTACAACACCAAATAGGCCCAAAATTATATAGATCAAATCCTATTTGTCCTGAATCTGAATTATTCACGGAAATCATAAAAGATCATAAAAAAGGAGAGGTCAAGATGTAGGCTGGCTAGTGGCTAACTATGCCTGTGATTCAATTCAAATTAAAGATAATTGATAAAAGAGTTCTAGTTGGAAATCCTTTTTCTAAACTGATGAATTAACCTGTTTTCTTGAATATGAATTAAGGTAAAAGAAGCTTTGTTCTACTGGACTGCAGGGACTATAAAGGCAGCTAATAAAACGACACCTCTCAGAAACAATCTGTGCCCACTTGCCAATGTCTTCTGACTTTTACACTCTGCAAAGCAAAAACTTGCTCAGATGAAGAAGTTTCAAGTGAATTCAGAAGTTAAATAACTCCTCCAAAATATTTAAATGTTCCATTACCTCATTTCTGGGCTCTACCCTTGTTACACAACTCTAATAAATTGCAAGCGGACAGGTCCAATAGTGGCCCAAGGCATCTAGTTTTTGCAAAGCTTTCTATTTCTGAAGCATGAAAACAATAGGTTTGACTTGCACTTGCCATTGCCAAGCTTTATGAATATGACATCTGTTCACTGTGTATAGAAAACACTATATTTGCTAAAAATATTCTAAAATAAAAATATTAACGTGATAACTACATATATATTATCCACCTAAATCTAATATAAATTGGAGCAGGCATATTGTATGTGTGTGAAAAATTAAGCTCTCATTTTAGGGTTCTATAACTTCTTAAAATAACCTCTGTCCAGGACTTTCAAAATCCTTCACATTTGCTTGGCTTGGCACCACTCATGCAAACTTTTGTAGCCACATCCTTTGAGATTAGGAGGGCAAGACATTTCTGGTGTGTTTAGGTTCTCCTCAGTGATGATACATCAGCTGTAAAAGGTACAAGTGGAAGATGATCTGAAAGGTTGTTTCAGATCATGGTTGGGGGAATCTGTAGAGCTCAAAGACTTGGTAGAGCCAAAGATATCTGGACACCTCAGGGCTCAGGTGGGGGTAGTTTAGCAAACACATTTAACAAAAGGAAGGAAATCAGAAGGAAGAAAGCTTTCATCAGATACAAGAATGCTGAATGCATGGCTGAGAATGTTTCCCATGATATGCAAAATCCTTACTGACATCAAGAAAGTACATTTTTATAAGAGCAATGAGAAAAAGTATTTTCTGACACAGTGAACAAGATCACATACCATACAAGATCAACAACAGAATAAAAATCAGGGGAATAGGCTATACAGAATAAAATATTAGAAATCATTGGTGCAGATAGGTGAAAGAGCCCTCTGCATTATTTCACAGGAGATGACACAGACTAATCTCCACAGACAAGGTTCGTGTTTGTGTGGGTTACTTATTGTCTTATTATTTACTAAGCAAATAATCAGAATCAGCAGGTTTGAAGCTATTTGATAAGCCTAATTTGAGGAGATTGAATATAAAATCACAAATCCTGTAAGTTTCTAGTTGCTGACATGGAAGCTCATTGATTGCAAACAGAATGGCCCTTTGTCCTGTACTTGTGCTTTTCTTAGCTGGACTGGTATTTCTTTCTGAAGAAGTGCCCCTGGTAAGTGCTTAGGCATAGAAGAGGGCTTTCAAATATGGCTAATATAACTTATCCCCTTTTTTAAAGGATGAGACATAGAGTAAGTGAAAAGCAAATCATTGTATTTTACCAGTATTACATTTACTTTTAATGAACAGTGTGCCGACCCTGACACACTCCCACTCCATTTTCCTGTTTCTACAAAGAAACTCCTCCTCTACTCTGGCTACAGATCTTCCCATGCTGAATGCAACAGGTAGGTTGTAATTGGAGTTGGCACCGCTGATCACGACTGACTCAGCATTTGTATGAGAAGCATTTGTGTTCCCACTGCCCACACAAATATCAGTTTTGGAGGCTGTGGAGAAGCAACCCCACAAAGGACCGTGACCACTGGCAGGGAGGGATCTCAGGAAGAGTGCGCAGTGGTGGGGTGGTGATAATATATTCTGTTGACAACCCCTCTCCCTTCAGACTTGCCTGTCTGGTGATTCACCCACTACATCCTTCCATAATGGTTCTTGCTGAAGACATCAGGAAAGAAGGGGGATGAAGTGGTGCCCTGCCTCTTCTCTAACTTTATTACTTTTGCTCCTCATGTCTCTATTCTGCACACCTGAGAGATTTAAGACCCAGATTACCAACCTGCTTTTCTTCTCCTCACTCCCGGCTGCACTCAGGGGCTCTGTAAAAGGAAGTGAAAAACCCAGAACCCAGCAGTAACTTTACCTCTATTGTTTTATTCTGAATCTCCCCGCAGCAAGCTCTGATGTTTAGTCTTTTGGAAGCATGGGAAGAAATAAAATAGGCTGGACATGGCTGGATATTAATAGCTCCTCTGAAGTGGCTCCAGAGATTCCTTTATTCACAGCAGCGACTTTTATCATGCATGATCTTCCCAGCTGATTTAGTAAGATAGCTCAGCAGCTAGGAAGCTGTTCATCTGAAAAATGGGCATAAGACAGGGGAGTAAGTCAGAGGCCACACACACTTGGTTCAGCTTTTCCTGCATACAAGGGGAGAGCTCCTAAAGGTACGGTGGATTGTGGTGAGGACCTAAGAAGGGATTCAAGATGAGCACATGGGGGTAACAGCAATAAAATTACTATGATTTTAAATGAAAACTTTTCAATGTTTATTACAAACAGAAACAGAGTTGATGGAACTCAGTGGTGGCCATTCAGAAACTGTCACTAACCAACAGCTTCTGTGAAGCTCTAGTGGGGGCGGGGGGTTATCCTCTCTCTTTTTCTCTAGGAGGTTGGGTACTGAGAGGGCTCACCTTGAGGGTGGCTAACACAACAGAGCATAATCATTGTCCTAAAGTGCAAGCAAGGTGTGTAATCTTTGAGGGCCCACATGTAGAAAGGCTTTTTATACCCTACTTCCTCCTCTTTCCCACATACATCTGCCAGGAGCTGACCAGTCAGGGTCCTAGTGGAATTACAATAACAAGAGGATGCAAGCCTAGTTTTCAAGATGGCTTATTGGCATGGTAACCATCATGAGGGCCCTATGGTTAAGTACTGACAGTCAAAAAGCCCAAGGCTGAATCAATTCAATCTTCACAGGTTAGTCTAAGCTGCATAGATTAAACCAATAAGCAAGTGAACAGACATTCACTTTTGATTCTGGAAACGTAGCCACATGGCTGCAGTGGGCCAGGCCAGAAGCTGTGGGGCACTAAAGCACACCTCCCTGCTGGGCTGAAGCAGCAGCTTGGCCCAAGGCTAGCCCACCCACCCTGGGAGTGGAGGTTTGCAGGGGAGGTGCAAAGTATCTTGGACTGCTGGGGGACTGTGAGTTAACTTGAATCAGGAAGGGAGCTGGGATAGAAGTTCAATAAACTGATTTAACCTAAATCAGTTAATTCTGATACTACATCTATTCAGCTTTGTCTTAAATCAATTTCAGCCATTTTGAAAGCGGTTTATATGATTTCATAGATTTCATAGACATTTGGGCTGGAAGGGACCCTGGAGGATCATCAGGTCCAGCCCCCTGCCCCAGGGCAGGAAGTCAGCAGGGATCATAGGATCCCAGCAAGGTAAGCATCCAAATGCGTCTTGAAGGCGTTCATAGTGGGTGCTTGAACCACCTTCCTCAGCAGTCTGATCCAAACCTTGGGGGCTCGGACAGTGAAGAAGTTCTTTCTTATGTCCAGCCTGAATTGGTCACAGTGGAGTTTGCGACTGTTCGATCTTGCCATCCCTTGGGGGCCTCTGGTGAACAGATGTTCCCCCAGATCCTAATGACCACCCCGATAAACTTATAGGTGGCTACCAGATCACCCCTGAGCCTGCACTGAACTGAACTTCTGTTGTGTTACAGATTTGAACTGGTTTCCAATCACATATACCAGTTTGGGTGTAAGTTCTGACCCTTGCTTATAAGCCAGAGAGGTTGTTTGTAGCCACCACCCTAAATGAGAGCATAAGGCTGCTCCAGGATTTGTCTTTTATATTGTTTATTTTGGGCTTAGTCATGCCATTTAACAGCAACTCTGCACAGGAGATATGAATGCACCATTCTAGATGGCAACCATAGAGTCATTCTAACCCAGAGGGTCATAATACTTCCCACAGCACCCCAAGGCACATGTGCACAGCATCTTGGTGGGTCCCAGTATACCCTCCTGAAAAACATCAGGATGAATTTTTTCAATATATCTTATGTACCTACAGGCAGAACTAATGTGACATCCTCCAGTTTCAAAGGAGGTTTCTATGTGATATACTCTCATAACGCCCCATAGATCCTATATGGTTTAGCACACAAGAATGATGTCCCTTTACCTTATACGCAGGGCTCTTCTGATTCCAAACATCCCCTTATCATGAAAATTTTGGATGCAGTCAGAGGAAGTCCAGCTTCCAATATATCAATTAAATTGCATAAGGCAGCTGAGGATGGGACCTTTTAAATTCAAGGTAAGTTGCATCAAAATTATGAGGGGGAAGAAGCACTAAAAGAGGCTAATAATTAGAAAATCCATCTTATACATGGACTATCAGAGGTGCGTTAATATAATAGGTACCTGTATCAAATTTTTACTCCATGTAGGACTGCCTCTTCTAACAAAGTTATAGCTGCAGAGATATCAGAATGGTTCCAGAATAGTCACCGAGAGAAAAAAGATTATTTAGAGGTGGTATCAATTAGGGGATATTTAATACCAAGATAAGTATCTTTGGCTTTGCCCCTTCAAGACACTTCACAGGTTGCAGAAGAACATCAATTCTAAGTGTTCATCAGTGTACTAAATCCTATCTCTGATCTATGACATATAATTAGAAAATACTGTAGTTAAGACTCCTACTCGTACTGAGTAGGAGTATTTCATCATGATAGTTTGTTTAGGGGGGAGAAATATCTACCTTTCTCAAAGTGACATCCAAAAGAAGATATGTTATGTTGGTAGTCACATATTACAGATCTTAAAATTTAGATATGAAGCATAAATAAACTACTGTAGGCAAAAGGTGACAGGGTATTACTACCCTTATCTGCTTCATGGCAACCCCCCACATGCAAGGTCATCCTATACACAGGAGTTTTTAACTGGGGGTATGCGTGCCCCTGGGGTTACTTTGGAAGCCCTCAGGGGGTAGGCAGCAGAGGCATGGTGAGGCTGGCAGCACTTCTGGTTTTGCGTGGGGGCACTTTCCATGTGCTGCGAGGGGGACCTCTCCTCCTCCGCTCATCGACTGGCCACTGAGGAGTCACTTCTTGACTGGCCGCTGGGAGTACCCCAACCAAAAAAGGTTGAAGACCCCTGCTGTACTGCATATGAAAGCTAACCCACAGTAGCTAAATCTAAGGTATCATGGGTTATTATGGGTTACTTATAAATTACTGTAGGGTGAGAGCAAGCATATGGACAGTTACTACAGCTGCTCTTACCTTACAGTAATTGATAACTAGCCCATGAGAACTTAGGACATAACTTAGGACATGAGATATAGAATGAAGCCCAACTTCCTTTGCCTCATAACCTATATAATGTGCCCATGTCCTCACTTTATGGGCATTTTTGGCATCAGGAGCAGGAAACCACTATCAGGGAAAAGTTTTAACATAGCTGTTACATTTTAGCAGCAAACTGCTCTGGCTTCTTGGGGCCTGGCAATGGATCCCTGCTGCCACTGTGGGGAGCTCTAGGCTCCCCCTGTGTGATAGCCCAGGGGCTGGCAGGGAGCATTAGGCCAGGAGATAGACTTTGCTCCCTGCCCTTGGGGACTGCCTGCTGACGGGGCGGGGACAATGTACCCCTGCCCCTGCAGCAGGGAGCTTGAGCCTCAGCTCCCTGATCAGGACAGGGGACTTGGGAAGAGCTTCAGGGGAGGGGCAGGTCCCAGCCCCCTGCCACAATCTGCTACTAGCTGCCTCACTAGCAGATTGGGGCAAGGGGCTGGGCCCTGCCCCAGCCCTGTAGCTCTTTCCAAACCCCGTAACCTCAGTCATTCAATCAGGGCCTGGGACCTGCCTGTAATCAGGACAATTTCCAGCCCCTGCTCCATGATAGTTGAGTGGGGCCCAGAGAGCCTGTTCCTTGCTTAGCTCCATGATCACAGCAGACCTAAGCAAGGAACAGGCTGGAGAGCGTGTGATCATGAAGCTGGTTGCTGGGCCAGCATTGGGAGATCCTCCCAGGATCTCAGCCTACTGCTCCCCAATCATGATGGCAATGCAGGGACTGGGAAATAAAGATCTTCCAGTCGCAATCTTGAAGTAGGGGTGCTTGAAGCTCCCTGCTGCCAGGGCAGGGAGATGTAGTCCCCACCTGGGCTCTGGTGGCAGAGCAGCAAGCAGCTCCTGGGGGCAGGGAGCAATATCCCACCCTCTGGTAGCCAGCTGACCAGAAACAGATTTGCTCCAAGTCTGGTGTCTATATTAGCACTATTGCTTAGCTGGTAATTGCAAGTCAATTTGCTATTTGCATTTGCAGGTAGCAAATTTACTCTTGATTAGTGATGTTTACTGCCCAGTAAGCATATGCAAGTGTAGATGTACATGCTTAATGCACAGTAAACTACACTACTTCATAGTACAGTGTCTTGTGTAGACCCACCCACTGCAACAGTTGAGAAACCTTCAATTTGCAATGACCCAAAATAAACACTACTTTTAGATGTTTTCTCTTGGGCCAGAGAATGAAGAAAATATGTTAGATGTATAGCTCCAGCTAGTTCACTGTCTTTCAAGGAGTCTACAACAACCTGTTTCATCTCAGAAAATGGATAATACAGGGAAAAAGGCTGCAGCCTCAGATCAGCCACTAGTAAGCCTACAACACTACAACAAAACCATACTGAAGTTCTCTGATATAATGGCACAATGGTATTCCCAGTGCTATGTACCAAAATCACCGTTCAGAGGAAATAAGATTAGCCTGTATATGCCTGCAGCAAAGAGAGCCAAGAAAACTGAAAATATATTTACATTTTCTCCTTTTTTTAAATGGACATATTCTCAAACAGGGAAGCAAAGCCATGTGGTACAGTTTGCGGCAGGTACTATTGCTCAAAATGTGTATAACTGATCCTGAAAGGTACAGTATACTGAGTATATTGGCAATTAATATATTGAGCATTCAATTTACATAAATTAAAATGAAACTGAAAAAGTATACATGAAAACATTGTACTAAGTGGTGATTTAAATGTTAAAAAACAGAAATGAACTTCAGTACTGAACATCCTTGTCTTGTATTTGGACAGAGGAGGGACTTGAATAATGAGAGAGGCAAAGATTTCTTAGGAAGTTATCTTTTATTGGACCGACTGCATAGTTGGAAGAGTTAGACAAGCTTTCAAATGTATCACTCCTGAATAATGATCTCACATAGTTTTTATTTGCCTTTGCATTTCTTAAAGGAAATATTTTCAGAAAAATTATCAGGAGTTGTCACTTAAGATCAATGATGGGAATTACTGAAACATTGGTCAAAATGTCCAATATCTGATGAATAGTTCTGATAACATAGGACTGTTTAGGTGGAAACAAAGTCTTTCTATGGAAAACTGTTAACAAGAGGACAAAACTCAAAGGCCCCAGTGTCCGACTCAGTGCTTTGCATTTTCTAGCCAATACTTACAGCCTAGATAGGTATCATTAAAAAAGCTCATTGGCTTGCAAAGGATAGAACACTGAATAGACCAAGAATTCAGAATCTAAGGTGCTACATAAGGCTGCAGGCTTCATCAGAGCCATGACAACATACATGTACTTCTTATCATTGCGAACAAAGTTTACTCTGGTGGATACACCAAGACAAAATACTCAATTAATAAAATAATAGGACAACCAAAGTATAACAAACAAGAGAAGAGGGTACCTAGTTTTAATAAAATTGTTTAAGCATGTATTAAGAGTGGGTGAAAAGCACCTTGTTCAAATTCATGGATGACACTAAGATATGGGGAGAGGTGAGCATGCTAGAAGGGACAGGCTAGGAGGGACAGGCTACAACTAGATCTGGACAGGCTACAGGGGTGGGTGGCTGAGAATAGGATGGGATTCAATAGTGACAAGTGCAAGGTGCTGCACCTAGGGAGAAAGAACCAGCACCATACCTACAGGCTGAGGAACTCCCTTCTCATCAGCACAGGGGCAGAAAAGGATCTTAGAGTCATTATTGACTCCAAGATGAACATGAGCCGCCAATGTGGGAACGTGGTCAGTAAAGCTAACCGCTCCTTGTCGTGCATCCACAGATGCATCACAAGCAGGTCCAAGGAGGTGATCCTCCCCCTCCATATGACACCGGTCAGGCCGCAGTTGGAGTACTGAGTCCAGTTCTGGGCACCGTGCTTCAGGAGAGATGTGGACAACATGGAGAGGGTCCAAAGCAGGGCCATTCGCATGATCAGGGAAGCAGGGCAGGCCCTACAAGGGGAGGCTATGGGACCTGAACAAGAGAAGGCTGAGAGGGGATTTGGTGGCCATCTATAAACTTACCAAGGGGGACCAGAGGGGAACGGGAGAGTCCCTGTTCCCCTGAGCACTACCAAGAGTATCTAGGAATAATGGCCACAAGTTGATTAAGAGTAGATTCAGATTAGACAACAGGAGGCACAACTTCACAGTCAGGGCAGCTAGGATCTGGAACCAACTTCCAAGGGAAGTGGTGCTGGCTCCTACCCTGGGGGTCTTCAAAAAGAGGCTAGATAGACACCTCACGAGGGTCATTTGACCCCAGTACTCTTTCCTGCCATGGCAGGGGGTCAGATTTGATGATCTGCTCAGGTCCCTTCCAATCCTAACAACTATGAAACTATGAAACTAAGATGTATCAGGAAATTGTGTACTGCTTCTGCCGGTGGAATTTTTTTTCCTCTCATGTGCCCCCTGCTGGATCTGTGGCAACATTTATTCAACTCTGGGTGCAGTCCTCCAGGTAGTGAGTAGTGTGACTTGCATCTAATTCTTGTAGCTCAGTCATATGCTGTGGTGAATGCAGAAATTTTGCAAGCCAGGATAGGCTCTGTGAGGTGTCCATGGCACAAAAGGCACAAAACATTTCAGGTCATCAGAGCCAATCAGCCAGGACCCTTCAAACTTAACTACATGTTGCCTTTTTCTAGGCAGGTGAAAACAAAAATAAATGCCTTTTATTCTGCTATCACACAGAAAAGCTGATGAAAGGGACCTCATCCCTGAAGAACAATTTGTAACAGGGTTACACTAGGTTCAATTTAATACATGCACTTATTGGAAGGGACTTGGCCTTCAACCATCCATGAAAATTTTGACGTGAGTATTCATTTTTCTTTCTTTTGTATTTTTGAAAAGCTAAATGCAAAGAACCCTGTCCTTGCCTCCAGTGCTGATTCTGCATTTTATCAAATCACTAATTTCATGCGAGATGCAGAAACACGATCAGGAGTAGAAGCCCAAGACCAGATCCTCATCTCATTAAGGCAAAGAACCAGGCTTCCTCTGGGCCCATCTTCTAGGCAGAATAGGATTTGACCTTTATACAAAGCTGTAGTACTAGGGGGCAGGAGGCTCTCCTAGGTGCAAGACAACAGTAAAACTACATACTTTGCAGTTCATAACACGGTCACTTAGGAATTACTCATTTAAAAAAAAAAACTTCCAAAAAGGGTTTATTTTTGGTACAGAGATATGCACAGTACTGTAGCCTCATAACTACATGACTACTGTAGTAGTTAGTTGTTATTATAGACTCATGAGACCCATGAAGAGAATAAATGAGAACTGGGATTATTCCCAGCAAAATGTCATTATTCCCATTTTAAAGATTTGTAAACCAAGACAGAGGGGCAAGTGACTTACCCAATACAGAGCCAAGAAAACAACCCAGGTCTCCCACATGTCAGTCCAATTACATAGACTTGGCCACATTGCCTTCCGGGCAGTGCTAGATGGAGTTGTTTGGGGTCTAGAGAATATGCAGTGCTGAAGAGCAGAAGACCCAAGGTGGCTGGAGAGCTTCAGGGCTGTGAACTCCATCCACATGTATTTTCCATTATCTGTGGAACAGCAGGAACTTTGCAGAAATCAGGAAATCAGCTATTCATACCAATATAAGTAGAATTTAAGAGTTTGCAAGAGAGGTAGTGGAGATTAGCCAGAAAAAACCTTCAATAATTATAATTCATTCTATCCAAGCATTTCAAAGTAGTGTATGAAAATAGCCAGGTAAAGGAAGGTAGATATTTAAATACATTCAGAGATGTGGATGTTACAAGCCAATGAGACTTGCACCAAATTAATTGGGGGCTTTTGAAAACCCAAACTCCACATTATATAGTTGATTAAGTTAATGTACACATGATAAATGTAACCCAGTCATGAAGAACGGCTCTTCTCAATTCAGAATAAATAAGATAGAGGTATCAGATCTTCACCTAGAAGAATGTATCTGATGCATAGCATGAGGGTAAATGTTAAATAGCAGGGGAAGTTTAATAACATTTTATATGCTACGGGAGGGATGTGTAAGTTAAGATAGATTTTCTATTTCACTGTGGAGTAGTGGAGAGGGCATTGTTCTCCTGGATTACACGTATTGAAGAATGAAAGTTATGAATCTCTTTACCATAGCACAGCGGTGGGAAAAATATGGCCCGTGGGCTGTATCCGGCCCACCAGGCCATTCTATCCAGACCATGGAGACCCTAAAATATTTAGAAAATTAATATTTATCTGCCCCTGACTGCCTGTCAAAGATGACAGGAGCCAGCGGGAGTAGGACCCACTGCAGTGTGCCTCCTTCACCGTCACCTCTGGGCTGTCCAGCATGGCAGCAGTGACAACGTGGAGCAGCTGCAGCGCAGCTGACAGGTGGCAATGAGGGAGTCGCACCACAGCCTGGCGCGGCATGGGCTCTGAGTGGCCACAGCTAAAACTGCCTGGCAATGGCAAGGAGGAGAGGCCGTCTTCCCCTGCACCGAGCAGCGGTTTCTACCCAGCTGCTGCTGGTGCTGCTCAGCCCCAACAGGCAAGCCTGGAGCTGGTGCGGGGCTCCCAGGGTCGTGACTGCATGCAGTAAAGTCCCCACTGCTACTGCTGCATGTGGGCAGGTGGTGCAGAGTGGGCATGGGGTGTGTGGAGCTGTGTGCTGGTGGTGGTGGCAAGGAGGCGCCACAGGGCACTCAGGCTCTGGGCTGATGCAGGGTGTGGATGGGTGTTGACCAGCTCAGGGGGGCATGTGGGGGGCACTCCCATGTACATCCTGCATACCCTCAAAACCTTCCCGCAAACCCCACAGCCACACCATCCCACACCCCACAAATACTGGACCCACAGACACATCCACACCCACCCACAGCTGCCTGCAAACCCCACACCCACCCACCCACACCCCTGCACACCCCACACACCATACAAGAATAAGACTGCATTTTGAGTTATTATGCAATCACTTCTACATAAGAGCACAAACACACACAGATAAGGACAAAAATATTTTTAAAATTAAATTAAAATATACTATTATGGGTGTTTGATTTTTAGTATATAATTTGGGGGGGGGGGTTCTGTTCTAAGATGGCAAACCCTCTAAAGAAGTACTTGTGAGGGCAAGGGGAGGGACTTCTGGTGGTAAAGGTCAGAGGTTATGGGGAGGGACTTCTGGTCCCAAGATGGTAATCCGGGGGTGGGGCACCTGTCAAGGGGTGAGGCTACCCATGAAACCCTCGACAGCTTGCCAAAACTCGGTAAGTGGCCCTTTGCCAGAAATAATTGCTCACCCCTGACATAGCAGTTTCTAAAATAAAGGATCATTGAGTTTCTGATCAATGTTTGGAGGGTAGACTGCAAGAGACTTGCATCTGGCTTAAACTGGGTAGGTGAATTGTTAACATTCAGAGAGGATGATGATATAAAAGACCAGAATGCACTAGAAGTGAATAGGTTAGTGCACATGGATGAAAGTTTCTGATCTACAAAGTCTGGGAAGAGATACAAGAAACAGCAAAGATTGTTTTTAGGAGATCTCACAAGTGTACATTCCTTTAAGAGCTCACGCATGATCTGTCAGTGTATTAGAATATTTATCCATAAATTCTTTTCTCATTTTCATATACCTAAATGCTTAGGTGCATTTTTAAACAATGTTGAAATTCACTGCACATCACTGAAAGCAAACTAAGTTGTGTTCGTTTTAAACAGAATCTGCTTCCTGAGGCTCAACACAGAAAATAAACCATCTTAACCATTGCATATATCTAGTAATCCAGAAGCACCTACAGCTCTAGTACTATTACATTTTGAAATTTAAATAATAAGCGGTAGAAGAAAAAAAAAAGATGCAGAAAGAACCTCTGCTATTTTCTCAATGGAGAAACAATCTACTATCATTACCTATTTCTTACATGGGTTAAGCTTCTGCTGACTTTCTGTAGTTAAACTTTTTCTTAGACATAAACTGAGGAAAAGCCAAATAGCTACAAGGTCTAAGCATGAAGAAATTGATGTACAGATGAATGTGATTTGCATTGTGATAGCACAGCAGTTCAGACTTCAGACTTTTTCCCAAAAGTGCTTATTGTATGTTGAGGGAATCCTGACCAAAAGTGAACCCTTAATACAGTAAAGCAAGTATCCCATATTGCTTAATGTGTTCCATAATGGGTGTACCTTCCCGGTATTCATTCTCATTTCCTTTTTTGGTGTGTAGCCTTGATAGATGGACAATCTGTTATTTAGCCATCCAACCAAATATCAGGAAAAAAACTCCTTTTTATGAAAGAAACACAAGAACAGACCATAGCAATACACCCATTACTGCAGCCTTCGAAGGCTGACAGACTTTAACAGCTATCTCTGTTTTGAAATCTGTTACTCAGATAACAAAGTGCCCATATAGAGTGGTGGTGGACAATTTCTTTGCCTGGGGCCACCATTACAATGCCTCTCCCTTCTCTGGAAGTCTTATCATGGGAATCCTGAACAAACATAGGTGTTCAGTCAGGAACAATCCTTACTTTTGCTCAGATCCTCAGATCTTCCCTCTCCTTTCCACGGCGACACTTGCCTACATCCACCTTCCTTTAGGTTCTTACCATGAACAGAAGTCTATAGACATCACCATTCTTCTGAGAGCCCAGAGGACCACCACAAAAGTGCAATTGTCCACTCCTATTAGGCCACCTAGCTCTGCTCTGCTAGGTTAGTTGGTAGAACTCAGGACTCTTAGGTTGGGGACAGACATTCAAAACCCCAGAGCCTGAATTGATTCAGTCTTTGCAGGTTAGTCTAAGCTGTATACATTGAACGAATTTGAAAGTGAATAAACATTCACTTTTGACTCTGGAAATGCAGGCGCATGCCTGCAAGGGCTCAGGCCAGAAGCTGGGGGGTGCTAGAGAGAGCCCTTGGCTGGAGGGACACTAAGCTTGGGGGGGGAGGCGTGGTCAGACCTAAGTATGACAGGGGACGGGTTTAAACACCCACCCTGGCCTCCAAGGAGGCCAGCCCCTAAAGGGAGAAGCAGCCCTTGTCAGGGATCCCCAGCTGCCCCCCACCCCATCTCACTTGCTTGCTGGTGGCAGGGGCTGGGCCGGACCACGGTAGCCTGGGGGGAAACGGGGGCTTAATCCTCCACATTGTGGGAGTGGGGGGCCGCATGGGCACCAATAGGCTCCACTCATGTACCCAAGGCTGCAGGGGCCAGACACCAATAGCCTAAAGGGAAGGGTGGTTTAATCCCTTCATTACAGCCAGTAGCGGCAGGGCAGGCACTGACACGGTACTTGGGGCTGAGGCTCTTCAAGGAGCAATCAGCTGCTCACGAGGAGGGGGCAGAGAGTGGGGAGCTGAGGCTAGGTATGGAGCCCACTCACTACTGTCTCCTGCTGTGGCAATGCGGCAGGCTGGGGTGGTCCCAAGGGGTGGGGGTCAGCGCCTGCCGCTTCCTGCCTCCAGCCCTGTGCAGGGGCCACAGTTTACAGGCAGGATGCAGTTACAGCACAGCTCTCTCCATCTCCTGGCAGAGGCAAAAGAACAAGCATCACAGTGGGCACAGGTAAAGCAACTGTCACCTGCTGCCTGCTTGCAGTAGCACCAGGCACTTAGGGCGAGAGACATGGGTAGTGGCAGGGTGAGGCAATGGACCACCACAGCCTGGTCCAGCCCAGCTCCCTTGCCCAGGAGTGGAGCCCAGTCCAGCTCAGTCCTGCAGCCCAGGACCCTAGGCGGTGACTAGCCCACACCAGCCCACCTTGAGCACCCAGCACAGCAGCGAGTGACAGGTGCCTTAACCTCCTCCTACTGCTATCGTTCCCTCTACCACCGTGAGGAGGAGTGGGCTGCCATAGTCCACTGCCTCCCCTCACTGCTGCTCTTACCCCTGGCCCACAGCAACGCACCCCAAGCACCCAGCGCCATTGCAAACAGACAGCCGGTGACAGGCGCTTAACCTATGCATGCTGCAATAGCTAGCTCTGCTACCGGTGGTGGGAGAGGGTGGGGGCGAGGATCCACACTGCAGCCCGCCTGTAAACCACAGACCCTGTAGAGCTGGAGATGAGAGGTGGTGAGCGCTGACCCCCACCCCTTGGTGCCACCTGTCCGGGCTATGCTGGTGCAGTGGGAGGCAGTGGTGAGTTGGGCTTTGTACCTAGCCTCAGCTCCACCCCCCCACACACTGCCAAGTCACGTCCCCCCTCTGTGCCCCCTCCCTATGGGCCCCTCCAACCCCTTTAGGTTACTAGCATCTGGCCCCTGCAACCCTAGGTGCATGAGTACAGCCTACTGGTGCCCTCACCATCCCCTACCCCTACAATGGGGGAATTAAACCCCTGCTTCCCCTCAAGCTACTGAGGTCTGGACCTGGCCATGCTCCTGCTGCTGCAGCAGTGAGGAGGGTAGGGGGCTGTGGATACCTGGCAAGGGCTGCTACCCCCTTGACAGGCAGACTCAGCAGCACTCCAGAGCAGGGTTTCCCATTTGCAACCTTTTCTCACCCATCTGGAGCAGTGATAAAGCTCTGGCTAGGGAGGAGAGTGGCAGGGCCAACCCTGCTTGGCTGAAACAGACAGTTCAGCCCAGCCCAGGGCTGCAGAGCATGCCGAGATGCTGGAGGACTCTGATTTAACTTAAGCCAGGACGGGGTCTGGATCAGAAGCTGCATAAACCAGTTTGATCTAAATCAGTTAAGTCTGATACTATAATCAATCAGATCTTAAACCAGTTTTGGCCATTCTGAAACTGGTTTATGTGTACTGAACTTCTGTTCTGTTACAGGTTTAAACCGGTTTCTGATCACTTAAACCAGTTTGTGTGCAACTGCTGTCCCTAGCCCTAATTTCAGGCTTATAGGTTCAAGCACCCTATTAGATGCACACCTTGCTTTCACTGCTGTGTTGTCTGCTGCCCATTCCTTCTGTTTGGGCAGTGGCCCTACTTGCTGATGTAGCTTAGCTTTTCCACTTCACTTTCCTATGCTCCTGTGACCAAGATAGACTGACACTTGGCTAGGATGGTTTAGTCGAGGATAAGCCTGCCTTGAGTATGGAGCTGGACTACATGTGAGGTCCCTTCCAGCCTTACTTTCGTATGACCCCATGTCAACAATATCAAAAACATGTCATCACATTTCAAGTGCCTCAGCCAACAAGATCTGCAAATTAACAACACTAATTTTAAGCACTTAAAAATTATTTATTAGTGCAAGATAAAACCAATGAAATAAACAAGTATCACAAAATACTTAAATAGCAAATGTGCATGCCTCTCAAATCCAACGCAGGTTTAAATATTTATAATAGTTGGGAGGCAAAGTTTGTTATTTGGGGAGTAGTAAGTAATAAAAGGACATCACTGATACAAAGCAATCTGTATAATTTGTTATCTGGGTGTAAGGGTGTGATAGGCATTTCAGCATGGCTGTATGAGAGGTCAAGCATCTAAAAAAACCCAATACCTACAGGATGGGCAACTACTGGAGGAAGCAATGACTCTGAAAATGATGTCGAGGTCATGGAGGATAATCAGCTGATGTAGCTTAGCTTTTCCACCAGATCTCCCAGTGAGAGGCTGCCACCAGAGGCTAATGTGACTTTAGATGCATAGTTATAGAAATAACAGGTAGGAGTAGAGAGCTCTATTACCTTTGGTTTTGACACTTCTGTGATAGCTACTGCAGTATCACATCCAGTTCTGATGTACACAATTCAAGAGGATTGTGGAACTACAGAGGGTTCAGAGAAGAGGAGGATTAAAAGACTGGAAAATGTGTTATACAGTGAGAGACTTTTTAGCTTATCAAAGACAAATAAAAGGGTGACTATCACAGGACACAGACAAAAGTACATTTTAGCCACTTGAAAAGGGGTAGGGGGGAGCTGCTGCTGTTCAGCACGTAGTTGTTAACCCATGTCTGCAAAACCCTATATGGATACAATTTAGCTAAAACACCCTAACTTTGAACGAAGCAGGGTGAACAGTTGGAGTTCTGCTATACTTGAATTACTCTGGGAACACGCAGGTGTAACGGTTGCATGGAAACAACTTATCATGGTACCCTTCGATAACAATACCCTCAGAGCCTTTACCTAAACCCAACCAAATAAAAAACTATATTGACAAAAGAGCTTTTCAGTATAGCAAGATGCAATATCTATACTCTGAAGCTAAACATTTCAGTCTAAAAAGAAAAGCCAAAAGGGGAGCTGCCTTTGGAACAGCATACCACAGCAGCAGATTTTCTGTTACTGTAAATCACGGAGATTTTCTGTTACTGTAAATCACGACTGGATTTTTCTAAAAGACGTGCTCTACTCTATTTCAAACACCGTTACGGGACCTGCAAGAATTCAGGGAAATCCCATGGTCTAAGATTTGTGGGTCATCACAAAGATCACCTCTCAATTTACAGTCTGGGGATCTGTGTTTTAAAAACATGTTGTTTTCTTCCCCCGCCTTGACAGGTCATGTTCACTGCTAATGATTTTGCTCCTCAGTATTATACCATCGCTGCTTTCGTTAGTCCCTTTTCTTACTCAACTACAGCAGTAGTTAGTGAACGAAAGAATTAGAAACTGCATAGTAACCACGAAGATTGTACTCACTCTGGTTGGTTTGGACTTCTGGATGGATATTACCTAGTATGAAGGATGTTGCCCTCTGGCTGCATAAATAAAATGCTTAGAACTTGTATTGCACTCGTCCTATTCAAGCACTAACTTGTTAGCCAACTACTGAGAAGTTTTTGTTTGTTTACTTTTACTGAATCAGTTGCCTTGGGTGAAATCAATACATATTTCTTCCTAAAAAGTTTTTTCTTCTTCTTAAAAATAAAAGGAGTCCTAAAAACACTGGCGTAAGCTTCTAAAAAGTAACATAGTAACTTCAGTCCTGGGATTTTGAGAACATCTTCCTTAAAGCCAATACCTCACATTCTTGCTCACAAAGTGTGAATTAAATATATTTGAACCCTAAAAGCCCCCAAAATACATTCAGTGTGACATGCTAACTGTTAAATCCCATTTATCAATACATTGTTTGAGGCATATCCTGGCAATCATTCAATACCATGGAACTGCAGAGTTCCATTATTTCAAATATGGTGTCACTATGCTATTTTTTTTGTAGGCATGGAAAATGTCAGGCAAGAAACAGGTATCTTCAATGAAGCACACATCAGCCATTCCACCACATGTAGCAGCACAGTTGACTATGCTCCAGAGATGTCTACAGACTTGGGGCACATCTCCAAGCAGCAGAAAACCCCCTCTTGCAGATGCCCCACTCCCATGTCAGGAAGCAGAATTCCCTGCAGATTTCCCCATGCAAGTCTGCAAGTGCAGGGATGCGAGAGGATGGTTTGAATAAGCCCCCTCCCTATACCATTTGCAGATGTCCATGGTAAAATCCATGTGCAAGGGATTTCTTCCATGTCTGCAAATGTAGGGAGTGGGAGACCTAGGAACATAAGAATTGCCATTTACTGGGTCAGACCATAGAACCATTGTTTCCCCCTGTCCCCCTCTCACTTGCAGCCTTCAGTATTTGAGGTCTAGGAAGTTCTGATTCAGAGGGTATACCCCTAACTTCTGAGCTCAATAACTAGATGCCCCTTTCCTCCAAAAGTGTATCCAATCCTTTTCTTCAATCTAGCTAAACTGTCAGCTTCACAGCATCTTGTGGCAATGAATTCCATACTTCAACTGTGTGAACAATAACTTGTTTTTGTTAGTTTTCAATGTACTACCTACTAGTTTCATTTCATGACCTTTAGTTCTTTTATTGCAAGGGAGTACGTTTACTATTTTGTAAACCCTTGTATCCCATTGAGCATCTTTTCGAAACCGAATAGGCCTAGCTTCTTTAATCTGTCCTCATACAGAAGCCCCTCTGTATTACTACTCATCCTTTTTATACTTCTCTGTACCTTCTCCAGTTCCTCTATATCCTTTTTGAGGTGTGGGGACTTGCACTTCCCCCTCCAAGCACACACCACAGTTGCGAAGAATTGCTCTGTAAGGTCAGCCTGAGCCAGGGAGAGCAAGGTTTTCTTCTGCCAGCCTGACCAACCCACCTGGCTGAGCACAGAAACATTTTTCCCCCTTTAGCAGACTCAGGGCAGGGTCTGGCTGAGTGGGAAAGCAGGCAGAAGGAACAGATGGCTGGCAGGATAAAGTGGCAAGTCTATTATCACCTTTTGTTGTGCCCGATTTTCCTTTCATGTGGCATAACAAAGGGTACAGACATCTATTTGCTCAGCATTTGTGCTCCCCTGAGAAAATTTAAGGTGGCACAAATGAGATATTAGGTAATGTCCATTTGCACCCTCATTCTACAGTTGGAAGGTTAGCACTTACCTACTGATGCAATTAAGTCACAAATGCATGTCTGTAAAAAATCTGTGTATTTATTTTGATACACCTTTTTTCTCTCCTCTTTTATGTTGCTTGTCATGTAAGACTGCAAGTTCTGAGATGCATCATATCTGTCCATCTCTGGTGCATAGTATTACTGGGCTTATACATGATGGGTTCAGGTGGGTTAAACATTTTGAAGGTCTGCCTCAAAGCTAGTTTTTTTAACAAAGAAATCTATTTGCAACTTTAGGCTGAGTTTGACACCCAGTGTCAGCCACTGAATCTCTAAATCAGGTGTCTACACAGTGGTCACCATGAAGCCTGTATTCACTACGAGAAGAGAAGAGGCTTCCATAAAGAAATTGCTGCAAATTTAATAATGGCAACAGAACTGTGGGTGAACTGGGATATTTCTATGCTGTTTATAAATTTTTCACCCGTGCACTTACAAAGAGTTAAAAATGTAACAGGGGCAGAGGTTACTAGAATAATGAGGGGAATAGAGAGCCTCTCTTCTGGGATTAAAAGAGTTTGGCTTGTTAAACAAGGCAGTAAATGTCAAATCAGGAAAACAAAATGTGTACACATGCACTCACAATACCCCAAGAAAAGTCCTATTTCTAGGATAGAGGATGATGAGTTTATGAAACAGATATCTGACATGACTGTCTGCAACAACAGGCCACTGGACTCCAGAGGTTACTTACAGACCTATATTCTTATTCAGCATATTTCAAAGAAAGCTGTACTGTCTCATGCTTAGGCAATAAGATTTGTTAGCACCCACGAAACACAGTATCTTTAGAGAATGCTGCTTCCATTCTCCCGTTAAAGCCCTTGAAGATCTAACAGATGAGGAGTATTACATGATTATATTACATTTCCAACACTTCAATAGAAGTAATTTGTTAATTTATGAACAGTTTAATGATACACAGGTGCTGCATTATAATAGGAGTTAGACACCCGAAGTCAGGGTCAGGGGCTAGTATGTTTTACCTTGTACAGAATTAATAGTCTCAACCATAAAGATCTTATCAAATGTCACTGTAAAATTAAGAAGCTTCATTTTAGGGGGTTTTTTGTATTGAAAAATAGAATAAAACAAAAAACGGGCCTTAACATGTTCCTGAAATGTATTAACATTTTTATCTGGAAAGGGTTTTATCTGGAAACATTTTCGGGTGGAAAGGGTTTCTACTAGTGTCAAGTTTATTTTGATGCATCCCATCAGCACTAAAGAATCATTACAGGCCTCACACTGTACTACAAACTAGGAAAAAAACAAAACATGAGACTAATCCTGCCCGAATACAGAGTCTGAAAAAGACAAGACCACCACACAATATTTAGAACATTATATTTCATAAAAGACAATGATAAAAAAGTACAAACATTTTCATGAACAAAACAAAAATTTTAAGTATGATAGTACACAGGAAATTCCCAGCATTTGTTTCAGTGCATTTTTCAATAAGCCTGTCTCAGACACCTCTACTAATTAAATAATCTTAAGTACACTTCCTCTTGCTGATATGCAATGTGTCCTTTAATTTTTTTTAATAACTGGCTTGCTTTAATTTACAAGACCAGTATTTTATATTAACCAGAAGAATATAAAAATAGACCTGAAAGATTTAAGGACAAATATTTTGCATTCATTTCTCATTAGAGCTTTTATTTCAAAAAAGGATTATTATATTGTATATTTTTCTATTTTCATTTAAAATATGGCAAGTGGGAAGAATTTTTTAATGAAAAATGTCTTTTAGCATACTGACTGCATTTTTTAAAAAAAAAAATCCCACCAGTTTTTTGTTGCATTTTTACTTCTTACTTTGCAAGATCCTCTCAGAATCTTGCAAATACCTTTCCTCTCATATTAGTCCATTAAAGAGAGGAGGACACACATTTGATTTGCTGTTTGTCAGGAACTGAACAGCCAGTACATTTGGCTTCTCTATGTTTTACTGTAAATCTGAAAATATCAAAGGAATATGCATGACTGAGCTCTGCACTTCCATTTTTTTTGTTTGAAGGCACCATGTATGTTAAAGTTTGCAACAGAACAGTAGAATTCAGCAGGTAGTTATACTTACTAAGTTTGTTTAACATCAATAAGATGAGAGCTTTTTAAGATTTCCTGACAGTGACATTAAAAAGATACCTGAAGAATGTTGGTAAACCTCTTTCAAAGTTTAATGTGTGTTAGTTTTGGGCATAAAGAGTTCGTGTAAGTTCAAATTAAGTTACAATTATGCCTTTAGACCCCCCCTTTAAATACAATTTCAACTGCATTACATTTTCCTAAAATCATTCATAATTAACTCAATCTAACTTCGTAAAGTTTCACGTCTTCAGCTGAAGCATATTCACATGTATTTTTATTTTTTTTAAATGCACTAGGAGAATTTAAAAAAAAATTGCACATTCATTTCACAGGATGCTTTCCCACATACATGGGTGTGTCAATAAACGCATGCTTCAGAAACAAGGCACAAACCTATACTACCAAAAATGCGTCATAATGAAAGGGTGCTACATTCTGGGGACAGAAGCCAGAAAATACTTCAAAATAAGGAGTCAGGCATTCAAAAATTATTCCGGTTAGCAATCCTGTAGGAAATAAGTTCTGCTGATGTGACATATGCAAACAAGACAATTTTTTCTTTGAGAATATAGATGCTTATACGATATACTAGTTACTTAATTCACAACTATCCATGTGCCCCTCAAAATATTCTATATACTCAGTTATAGAAAAATATATCAAGAGGTAATAAAAGCACTCAAGCATGCATACTTTAAGTGTGTTGTGTTCAACAGCTTTCACGTATGTCAAGTCATTGCTATAGTATATGATGATGACTAGTAAATTTCAAGATCATTCCAACACAATCACGCCTACAGCTTGTTCTCAGCTACATCAAATCAAATCCCTACATTTCAGCAAATTATTTGGAATGTCTCTAAGTGTGCTCATAACTTTCATTAACAAATGGCTAAGAGAGAAACCTGCTACTGGGACTGCCACAGAAGAAAGGGTGCTAATGGTGAATTGATCCTGTGAGGTTCTGCACCATACCATCTGTGATTGTAACTCAAGAAACAAATGTGTATACACAGATTAGTATTTCTTTTTAGGACTCCTATAGAACACCATACTGATTAAGAGTTTATTTTATAGAAATGTCTTTCATTCTTCATGGGAGTGGCAGTCTTTGGTTCCTAAAAGACTAAATGGCTGAGTAAATTGGTAGACCTTGGTTGGTAGCTAACTAATCCATTTTGAATTAAAATAGAAATTAATACAATAGAAATTTAGAATAAAGAAATTCCTAGGTAAATATAGTGCTTCTGAAAGGTATGCCCTTTGGTAGCATAACATTACAGGCAAACCCAGAACAAAGATATTTAACATTATTAAAAAAAACCAAACAAGAAAGCCGTACAATAGGCCTCACACACTTAACACTGCAAAAAAAGAGAATTACAGAACATGGTGCTCAACCTCTGGCCTGCGGGACCACATCATCCAGCCCATGGGACTCCTCCCAGCTCTGGAAATTTGGCAACAGGGAAGCAGTGGCAGCATTAATTGCCAAGACTCCAGAGCTGGTCCATTGCCAGATCCATGGTTAAACCCAGTGTATACGGCTGAGCTAGTGCACCGCATTACACCAAGGACTGCCCCTGCACACCAACTCACCCCACCATCTGGCTGAGCATCATTGATGGGAAATCTATACTTGGCAGAGCTAAGCACCCTCAACCACACTGGGTTAAGGATACCTAACACAATGTGAGAAGTGCTCAGCACTTCACAGAATTATGCTCTTAAACGATAAAGTATTTAATATACTATTCATGGATTTTTTTCAAAAGTAGTAGGCTCTGGCTTAACTCTGGTCCCAGTGATCTCATCATAGCCAGCGCAATATGGACAGGCTAATACTGTCTAATTTTGAAAAATCTCACCCTGCATGCATTACAAATGTATTTTATTAGTTTAAAATGTAACTTTAATATTTGTCTTCTAATGAAGATACATTTTTGGTTCTTCTGATTCTGGAGGAATAAGTCTTATTCACTAGGTTTGGAAAAAAAAAAAAAAAAAGGACACTACCAAAATACATATACACCAGAATACATTGTTTTGGGCATTAATATCCCTGACATTGACACTAGTGGCACACGTGGAGACTTAAAGTAGAAATTCCTGTATATCATGATATGCAACACCCTTAAGATTTGTTCATAATATACATGCAATATGCATAAAATCTTGTTTAGATGGCAAGCGGGGAATCATAAGATTTTACTAGCAATTAGTAAATAAGAGCTGTTTTTTCTAGTAAGTTTACATATGACGTTTGATTCTTCTATATAGATATGCAGGAGGCCTAAAGCTCAAAACTAGTATAACAGTTTACAGTCATAGCTGGCCATCGATTGGTAAGTCCTTCATTTCACACAAGGTATAACCTTTGTTTAAACATACTTACATTTACACTTGTTCTTTCATGCTAATGAAAACATTCCTACTGAATTTGAACAAGAACACAACCAAGTACATACCGAAGCAGAAAATATTACCATATTTACAAGCAATGTAAGCACATTAATTTACATCACATATTTACAAAACACATTTTTAAAAAGGAAACAAGCATTCAGTTAAATTACATTTGTTGTATAAAAATTACTTGGAAGAGGAGGCTCTCTCAACTTTCAAACACATTACAGATCTGTTTTCTGCAGTACATATAGTACGAGTAGTTAAGATATGGAGCATGGTGAAACAAGGCTTCAATATTTAGTAGTCCCATGCTGTAAACATCTGAGTAATAGCTGCTGGATTTCTTTTTGCAGAACTATTGTTTAACTCTCCTCCCATCTATCCATCAGCCAAAGTTCAGAAAGACCTCATGTCAGGTCTTTGTAATACAGTGTCTTTGTATTTTCCAGTGTTATACATTTACTCCCATAGCACTGTTTGCCACTTTGCTTCCATCAATAGTCTCTAACTGGAGCAAGTTCTGGTAACAGATTTACAGTTATATTTTTATATAATCTACTAACAAGTATTTTGGGAGTATATACTAAATTGTTCAGCCCATCAATGTACTGGCGTTCTCTGGAATATCTTAGGAGTTTATACCTGTAGAAAGAGGTAAAGGGAGAGAATACAGAAAGGGTTTTTTAAAAGAAACATAAAATAGTTTTGCACCATAGAAATTAAATGAAAGTCATGTAGTTCTCAAGCCACTCTTTTCATTGTTTGTAAACATTTATGATCTCATTCTGGGAGCATCTGGAATTTGTCAAATCAGCTATAATAAGCTTGATTTTATTTTCATTTTTACATATTATATCATTAGTCTCCAACTTTTAAGTAGGAAATCACCTTTTGCATTTAAAAGCAACTCAACATCTACCGTGCGTGCTGCCACCCTCTTCCCCCCACCCAGCGAGTAAGTCTGTGAGGGGGTAGATTGAGGCAGAGGGAAGAAAATTATTTAGGGTGCGCCTCCCCAGTAGGTAAGTCCCACCTGGCCAGGGCCCCACTCAGCTTACCCCTTCTCCTGCCTCTGAGACACTGTCCCTCACCATGGGATCCTTGATTTAGCCCTCGCCCCTTCCCTCCCCCATGGATTGATCTGCTGGGCTGCAGCACGTGCATGCAAGCAGGCACTCAGCCCCCTACCCGAGCCTCAGACTGGCTCCAAAAGGCTCTGAGATCTACTGGTGGATCGAGATCCACTGGTTGGTGACCACTGTATTAGATGCTTGTTGGAGTACATTTCATATTCCTAGGAACAAACTACATTAAGATTAACTGCACATATCAGTATCATGATTGTGATGAGTGCTTCTGATCTCTAATCATTAGACTAAACTAATTTTTAAAAGATTCTAGTTTCTTCACATTTTTCCCTTCACCATCTCAGAGCATTTGCACATACGCTTGCGCCTCAGCACCAGGTGCTTTTAAAAGCACCCAGTACTGTGTCACATGCATTCATATAAATAAATGACGAAATGCATGTCAGCCCTGAGAAAATGGCAGCAGCATGCTTTCGAACTGAAACGCATGAAAAGCTTTTAAGTTCAAAAGTGCACCACCGCCATTTTCTCATCACTGACATGCATTTTGCCATTTATACAAATGCATGTAATGTAGCACCAGGCGTGTCAGCTCATGTGCAGAGCAGACTCAATTAATTGAGTATGCTCTAATGTGCCAGATCTCCAGTATGTCAGGGCAGACAAATGTATGTGTATAAATGCCCTCGGAGTTAAGGTTGTTCAGAGTTAAGATTATTCACATGCCTGCACGGTACATTCCCATATTTCAAAGGTTACCACAGTTACTTGACTCCAAGATGAGGTCTCCCCCCCCCCACCAAGTCAGCATGGGGAGAAAAGCCTCTGGTCTTAGATTCAAATACAAAGTGGGGGGGGGGGGGGGGACCAGGCAGCTGCTGCAGCTTTGACTCTGCCCTGGAGCCTGAGTCGCGGTCAGAGTCAGACCCGCTACAACTGCCTGCCCCCGTCTGCTTGCCTTCTACAGCTTCTGCTCCCCTCCTCGCCCCCCATCTGTTCCCCCACCTTACTGTCAGGCACAGTTCAGCTCTAGCCCAGGCTGGGTTCCCTCCCAGACATGAAACGCATGGAACTCTGGCCCCTGCCGGGCCAATCAGTAGCACCAATGCTAGTGTGCTCCGCTGCCATGTGCTGCACTCCAACCAGGGAATAGAGCCCAAGCAATGTCTGGCAGTACGGGGTGTGCAGGGAAGAGGCAGAGGTTGGGGAGTTGTGGGGGGGTGGGAGGGAAAGAGGCAGAGGCTATGGGAGCTGAAGTGGGAGGCTGCAGGTGGTGGGGGGAGCAGAAAGGTTAGAGGGGGAAGAAGTAGAGGGGGTAGAGGGCAAAGAGTAGCAGTAGGGGAATGTGTGTGTATTTAAAAGACAATCCTCCTATAACTAGACTCTATATCTGAGACATTCTAACCTATTTATAAACTTTCTATATATAAAATCTAATTATCAGGAAGTCCTCTTAAATTCAGGGTCATCTTAGATTTGAGGAACTGTGGTAAGTTTAGCCTCAAGTTAAAACTTCCTGGGTTTACACCACTTACTTTCATGATAATTACATCATCAGTGTTTTACATTTTAAATGACTAGTATGTTCTTCACTTTACTTCTGCTTTAATATAATTTGTCCCTTGGGATTTCATTTTTTAACTTTAATTTTTAAACTAATAATTTAATTCATGAAACAAACAATACACCCAAAAAACAATGTTCCCAAGTACTACTACAAATTGTCTGACAATAACTTTTGGGCCAGATTACTGATCCTTTGATCATTTCTCATCACTGTGCAGCAACAAATAGTACAGCTCATTTACACTGAATTTACCACTGTTTTGCATGTCTGAAGCAGAACAGAGGATATTAGAGAGTGAAAGAGATGAGAATGAAACAGGGATCTGCATAGGCCAACCACCAGCATGGGAAGGGGAGAGGCAGCAAAGCATTAGATAGGGCTGGAAGCAGAAAGCAGAGCAGGAGACCAGACATGGAGCACAGACTGGGGAGCAGAAAGCAGTGTGCACATTAGAAGGGGGTCAGTGTGGCACTTGGGAAGGGCAGTGGGCTCATTTGTAACCCTGCCAAAAAGGTTTGTCCCCATTGAGCTAGGGGAAGACGTATAGGTACATCTTTGAAAAAGAAGGGGACTAGGGTTAACAGAATGAAATGCCAAGGGGAAGCCAAATGTATTTAAGACATTTTTCTTCCTTAGCTTTTAATCTTATAACATAACATGTTTCCAGTTTTCTTACCTCCCTAAAAACTGGACTTCGCCTCTGTGATGATGAGGAATGGATTTGTACTTTCCCAGATCTCCCTCTGGTCTTGTTACATTGTATCCAGCATAACGAACCCTAGAATACAACAGATAAAGATGTGTATAAAAGAGAAATTTGTAAAAGAAATTAATGTTTTATAGTTTAAGAGAAAAAAATGCATTTGTATCAAAATAAGTGAATTCTTATCTTTACATTTTTCTCAAGCAAATATTGTAATCCTGCCCCAACTACTTTTTATTTAAACTGCAAAAAAGTGCACTACAGTCTGCAATTTTTCTTAGTTTGTTTACTAGAAATTAGATAGTTTCACTCTCCTATAGATGGTCAACTGAACTTTTATTTTATAGAACAGCATGATATCACTTGAACACTGAGCCTGTGACACGGAAGCAACATATGTTCTAGCTTTTACCCAGATTCTAGAAGAAGGTACTTAACAGTAATAGAAGCAACAAAGGAGGAACTGAAAAACAAAAAGTGGCAAGCCGGTATGTGCACAAAAGAAAAAAGGGGGGAAAAAAAGGGAAGATACCTAATATTCCTGGTACTGTCATCAATGCCATTTCTAAGGAGCATTTTAACATACCAGCACCCCAAAGATAAATGTTTCATACCTATTCTTTAAATTCTATGCTCTGATATTTCTAAAGGGACCCTAGCAGAGAACAAATTTTGAAAAATAATTTAAAAAATTAAATTAGCATCCCTTTTAATTAGTTAGCACTATTCAGTTCCCCCAGGAAATGTCACGTGAGAAGAGATGATCCAATGCAGGAAGTGCAGGCAAGCAACAAATTTCCACTGAAAAAAAATCAACAGGAGTTGAGCCCTAATTTCATTAGGTACTTTGTAAAGTCCAGTGCTCATGCAGTCCCATTTTAAAAAAAAAAAAAAAAAGAATAGCACTAGCTAAGTCAATATGTACTTATCTATCCAAGGACACCTCTGCAAATACTTTTCTTAACTTTAGTCATGTAAACAGTGAAAAAAAACCTGACAGTACTGCATGGATTAAGGAGTTCATGTCTTCCATCTTGTTTTATCAACACTCACCTATTCCAAAGATCATCATCTTCTCCACCCCATCCCCAGAAAGCATTTGGAAATCCATTGATCTTTTTGAATTGTTCTACTGTCAGTCCACTTACACCACCAAAGAATTCATTGTACGGAAGGCTGGAAGTGACATGAGGCAAATTATATTGTATTAGTTGAATTTAAGTAAAATCATTTGTACAATGGGGTGGTGGGGAGAGGCGACAAGTATCTAGAATTAACAAACAGGAACAGGGAAACTGTATTAATTTAAAATGGTACGGGGAAGCAGCAGCACCCATGCCATTACAGCTATACGCTGTCTGAACAGATATGTAGTCTGGAGAGGTTAAGGAATCCAGTTTTAGTCGTATGCAAAATTTCTGCATTAATACATACACTCATGAAAAGATGAGCTGCGTAACATTTTCCCTGGAATTTCTATTACTCTCTCTCCTATTCATACACTAATATTACAAACGATGAGACAACATCTCGGGAGGCACGTACCAGATGAGAACAGAAAAGAGCTAAGACACCAATCCCATTAAAAATTTAGGATGAATGAATCAGATGAATATAAAAGCTGTTTTAGGAGTCATGTCAAAGACTTAAAAAAAAGCAATAGACATTTCTGAGACCTGTATAATTTAAATATCACAAACAGGCAGTGAACACAGAAATGTGCATCCAGAATTATCCTACAACTGGATTTTGCAGAAGTTAGTAAGCACAAATTTGCCTTCAATGCTGTCTATACTATTCAACTCTGCCATAACTTAAAGAGTATTAAAAGGACGCTGTTTTTCAGCTGACAGTCTCACAAATACTAAGATGGGATTCTTCTGTTCTTCTTTTCATGATATCATCAGTTACCAGTTTGTACAAATCTTTATGGTGAGAAACTGATTTCTCCATTGATTTAAAAATCTCACATTTTTTTACATGGTGCATTACTTTTTGCCATAGATATTCCTGTGTACATTAAAATACATTTATGGGTTTTAAAACAGGATGAACAAGCTGTGTTGCTTACATGTACATGTACTTGTCCAGTTTTGCTGCAAAATGACGTGGCATCTCTCCACATCCATAGTAATTTCGGTCATTTTCAGGTAAATGATCCACGTCATGGAAAATTATACAGTCCCAGACAACATCCTTCATGGCCTCTTTGAAGCCAACATTAAAGAGCATTGCACGATTAAAAGGCTGTGTACCCGTCTTAAACAGGAAAACAAAGGAGGAATTATAAGGGGAAAAAACATTTAGATAGTACTTTATAGATAAACTGGTCCATCTTCTTAAAAATATATTGATACAAAGTGTTTTTCCTCCATCTGATCAGAACACCAGAAAGGGAAGTAGTTATACTAAGTAAAAGAGTCAGTCGGGAAGCTGTGCCCTTAAAAAAGAAAAATGAATTAACTTACATTTTTTAATTAATTTTCTACGCAATATTGCTGAATGTGTACATTACAAGCACTTATACTACAAGGACCATCTACACTTGCCTTCAAACAAAAAAATTACAATCGAGATTTATGTATAAATATGCTGGAGTAATGAGTTTAAGTTAATTGCTAAGGACATTTCTTAAGTTTCAAAACAAAATGTCACTAATCAAAAATCTAACACAAAAGTACAAAGTATTTATGAACGTCAAATAATTAGAAAAAACATATATTGCTACATGTTCACAGTAAGTTAAACTTGAGAGAACACAAGTCCAATCTGACAGAAGCGTATCAATATTTATATTAAAACCTTTATTATTATTATTGTTATTATTTTCAACTTAATCTGTTTAAAAAACTCAAAATATGAAGATCAGATCTCTAAAGGCAGAAATATAATCTAGCTTACAATACTTGTTGGTATCTATAAAAGGAAATAATCAAATCAGATCTTTTAAATACCTTTTAAGAGAACCCATTCCCTCACCCTCCTTAATTCCTTTTATTTTGTAGCATGGAAGAACTGAGTATGGCTGCCTTAATAACCAAAGTATCTCATTTTATCAACCAGCCACATAACATGGCTAGTTCTAGCACAAATTTTTCATACTGCTTGACCAAGGTGTCTCAATTCCATTTTAAAGGGCCATCATTATACCCTTAAGGGTTTGCTGTTCATTCCAATTCACTTCTGATTTCTGATGTGACTCCTACTTTATTGTACTAAAAACAACCATTTGTACCATGACTTCTTCCTGAATTTACAAATTCATACGAATGTATGAATTCACTTCATACATTCCAAACTGATAGCCTTTAAACCACAACTATTTTTGGAAATCACTGACTTTGGAAGAACGAACAACAGAAGTGTAAATCACAGAGCTCTTTTTAGCCCATAAGTTTGAAAACCTTTGCAAAATGGGTTTTTGATTTTATAAATGGAAATATATTGTTCTTACCAAGACTGTTTCTCTTAATTATCGACTCAGAGGCAATACTAACAACTAGAAACATATCAGTGTATATTTGAAAAATACTGTTGAAAAATGTTGAATGATAGGTTTTAAATAGAAGCTGAGTTGGTTTTTTTTCCTTTCACTCAATGGACTGTAAAAATAACAGGTAATTATTTAGCTTCAGAAGTTGAGATTTCCTCTTTTAACTGTGTATTTGTAATACTGGGTCCCTATCAGTGAGAGGATTTCAAAGACCTAACAAGGAATTACAGTTCCAATTAAACAAAATTTCACCTGCTCAACCACATAGAAGGCAAATTCAAGCCGCTGCTTCTGTAACATAGGTATTAAGTGCCGGAAAAAAATTGGAAGATGCTCATGACGATTGCGAAAAGGTATAAGGATTGCCACCTTAAAAAAAAACAAAACCCAAAGTGCAGTGTAAATATTAAGAAGCTTTACAGTTTTTAAAAACTTATTGTAAGATTAAATCTCTTGCAGCTGGCATGGATTTTTCAGTGTTTACTCTTAAAATTATCTCGACTCTTCTACAATATTTTCAATCCTACCAGGGAAACAGCAAAGCAAGCAACTCTCTGCAAGGAAGAATAATTCTCAAGCAAGGAAAATACATAACACCACCATGTATTTTCCTAGTGAACAAAACAACAAATGCATTCACAGTCACAGAAGTTGAGCTCAAGCAATTGGACTGAAGAGTCACCACTGATTAGGAGAATACCTTTTTGTTCTTATGAATGAATTAGTTCCATCAAATATAAAGAAAACTCACGGATCCGAATACAAAAAATGATAGGTTTGTGTTTGCATAGCTCAATGAGTCGACAAATACCAAAGCTTTTTAACTCCTCTGAAGACATGCTTCAGGAGCTAGAATTTTGTGAAAGTTTTTAACTAGGTTGTCCAACTGGCAGCTTGCATGCAGCCTTCAAGAGATTAAATTACGCCCCCTAGGCTCCCATCCAGTTGCTACTCCCTCCACTACTCTGGTTGCAGCAGGAGTTGGGGACTCTAGGCTCCCTCTCCCTGATTTCCCCTTCCTGCCCATGCCCCAGAGGATGTGGTGGTGTGGCACAGCCTGAAGTGCCAAGGAAGCCCACAATTCAGGGTGCCCAAGTAGCATGCTGCAGTGGGGGGAGCCTGTGGCCAGGGAGCTAAGGCCAACACAGTGCAGCGGGGTAGGAGACAGGGAGCTGCAGTGTACAATGCAGCAGAGAGCTGCCCTGCACATACAGTGCAGTGGGGCAGCATAGGATAAAGTTGGGGGTATAAGAGGGGGCACATGGCTCCTGCTAGTACAGCCCCTGGTCATTGAGAAGTTGGACAGCATTGCTTTAATAACAATCATTGAAGCTTCAATTCTAAACTAATAAAAGAATAGATATTTGTAGTTTTCATATATTCTTACTAAGAGGAATACAATTAGTAGAAAGAAGATCAGTAAGGAATTTTGTTTTACCTTCCATCGTGGTTTACAGTCTTTTGGTTTCCAGTGACCACCAGGTTTAATGTCTAAATCCTTTGAAAACCCTTGCTGAATTTCATCAAAACTAATTTCGCTCATATTGACATTGATAAAGCCTCCTAATGTAGCAAGAAATGAAAGATTTTTTTTTAGTTAAGATTCAACTCTGTAAAATTCACTATAACTGTTTCCTAAATGATTTGGTTATTTTTGTTATGAATTAGTAATAAACCCTAGTTTTCTACCATTTCTTAAAAATAGCAAATATTCAGAAAGAACGGATTTTAATCTTTCCCATAAAAATATAAAAAAAAGTTATCTGATAAAGCATGTTAAAAATCTTGTGGCTTCATTTTCAAAGAATACCAAATTATAAAAACACAAATTAAAGCTGCTCGTCCATTCTTTATATTTTCTCATCTATTCTTTCTACTCAAAGGGTGAGAGTCATTTAAACTGGTTGTGAATGTCTCCTCAAAAATCAAACCAAATCAGTTGCAAATGATTGCTTAACCTAATATATGTCATCAAAATGACTGAACTGACACCTTTCAGGTGCCTTTTTTGCTCCCTTAATAGTTATTCCAGGTGTAAAAATGTGTTAAAAAGATAACCAAATGTTCCAAGTACAGAAGGATAGATAAGAAGAAATCCGCTTAATTTACAGCAAAAAGATTTAGTTTGGGGATCTTTTCAACTGTTAGGGTGATGAAACACTGGAACAAATTCTAGGGAAGTAGTAAGTCTAAGTCATGGAATGTTTATAATAACGTGTTGGACAAACATCTGCAGGGGATGGTCTAGATCAGGGGAGGCCAAGATGGGGAACACCTGCTGCAATTAACCTGGACAACTTCCATGTGTGGCACACAGCAGATACGAGAAGGAACAGGCACAACAGGAAATAGGGTAGGAGTGGGAAAAACAACAGCAGATCAGGCAAAGAAAGGGGTACAGAATCGCACTCAGCAAGGGTGAAGAACTAATTTGTGGCACTCCTGTCAAAATGGTTGGCAGCCCCCATCTATCTAGATATATTTGGGGCTGCCCCAGTTCAGGACTCTGTCAAATGATCTTTTAAGGCAGGGAAAAGTGGGGGGGTGGGGGGGGTGTTAGCCTCTCGGCAGACTTGCCACAAATTAGCCCTGTACCCCTTCAAGTGCTAGTAGCTGAGGTCTGCAAATTTCCATGAGTTTTAAAGGAGCACATAGGTGGTGCATCTGTCATGGGCTACACATTCTCAGATTAAAATCATGTAAGTCAAGAAACGGGGAACTCCAATAAAAAGGCATCACAAGATTCTTGATTCAAAGAAAATAGCTCCATTCACTGGCTCCATCAAAAATATTTACATCTTATCACCTCACAATCAACTGCAAAAGTAGTTTGGTTTAAAAGCAACATAAGAGATGATACACATCAAAATGGAATAACTGAAAATCAAAAAACCAGATTCTGGAATTCTTATGTTGAAAAGCAACTTATTTCATGAATAATCTCACTGAAATCAGTAGGGCTATTTAATGGGCTCACTTGCAGGCCAATGGCTTAGCCAAAACAAAACACTGCAAACACAATGCATAATACTCTTACTATTGATGTTGTCTTACCCAACAGTTATTCTATATGGTATGGTATTCTATATCCCATATGGTATTGCATCCCACTCCCAATGTGTCAGTCCTGGCTGGGCAAGGTGCACCCCCTAAAGCTGGAAGCTCCATCACCCAATGGTTCCCAGCCACAGGAGAGACCCTACTACATGTGCATCTTAAAGCTGGATAGCAGCCACCTATAAAGTCTGTACACATTTTCAAAGTCTAGCTGTAGAGTTGGTTGGACCTATCCATGGCATGATAGGTACTTTGTACGTGTAGATTTGTTTTAGTTAACTGCACAATACCTGTAACATGTAGACAGGGCCCAAGCTATCTACAACATCATTGCTATCAAGATGACTATCCATGTGTGAGAGGTATAGCTGTGCTGGTCCAACATAAAGAACCTCAGGTAATGGTATAAACAAACCAGAGATACTAGCCAGTAATTGTATACTGGCCATGCCAGAGCTCTTTATAATGGAGTGCTAGGTAGGATTTTGTTTGCAGATATCAGCACTGAGCTGTATTTCATGGCCAACTCCCACACTGTCCCAAATGAGACCTGTATCAGTTGTGCAGAGGACTCTGAAGGATGGCAAGTTCCAAAAAATCGGGACCTGTCTGATAGCCACAAGGCATTTGCATCTGCATTACAAAAAAAGATATGGAGGCCCCTCAGACGTCGTATACTACCTACCTTAGGCCAATCTCTCCTGTCCTGAAATAAGTTCCATCAGTAGTGGAGATGTAAGTGTGGTAAGTACATACACTTCTTGGATCTACTTGTGTTTTGCTACTGTGCCAGGGTGCCACTCTTGAGTGAATATTAGCAAATATTTCTTCCATGAGCCCCACTATCCCTTTTCCCCCTGAACAGGACAACTGCCAAACTTTGCATGTAAAGTCCCGTTCCCCCATGCATTCTATAAAGACACATCCTGGAAACAAACCATGGTGCATGCAACTCCCCCTTTTCAAGGTTCAAACTCAGAGACAAATTTCACGTGGCAATTGACTTTGCTATTGAAAACTTATAAGACTCCAAGCACAATAAAGAACAGCAAAATACAGCATTCCCCTTTGTTCCAGTAAATACAAAAGAAACAAATGCTGAATTGTGCTTGAATGCAACACTGCCAACCCTTCACCTTAACAAGCTCCAAAAATAGTTATTTCAAACTATACTATACTTTAAGCTGGGGTCAGCACCATTTTGTAGTTGGGGAAGCTTAATACTGCTTAGCTTTGCAGCAGCCTCAGTCACTGCCCTGGCATCTGACCTTTCCCCGTACTGTGAAAAGTTTCCCCCCAGCCTATTCTATGTGACAGATGCATTTGCTGAACATAATGCACCCACTGGAGAATGCACCATTCTAGGATTAACAGCATGCAAAATACTAGAATTTTTTGCCACGTCAATTATATCTGTATAAATAGGGAATGATGATGATGTAGCCCAGCTCTGGAGCAGGCAGAAAACTTGAACCCAATCATACATTAAAAAAAATTCTTTATTTTGCATTTACACAACATCTGAAAATGATCTCCAACTATTTTCTGAGGAAGTAGTTGAAAGGTAGATTCTGTGAACTTTATGACAAAAATTCAGCAAGCTACCCCTGTTCTGCAAAACAGATCAACAAATGCCTAACTTTAACCATCAACTTAAGACCACCTTATTTGTCTACTTATACTCTTAAGTTGTCCTGGATCCTGACTCCTGACATCAGGCAGGACAAATTGTCCCCAGCTGGTCCTAGTTACCCAAGTGGGCCTGAGTGCCAGTGGCCTCACTACTCCAACGAAGCTAGCCCCAGTTGCCTGCATGAATGTCTGCTACTCATAAGCACCAGCCCTTTTGCTACATCAGTAGTGGAGATGTAAGTGTGGTAAGCAGCAGTTCCCAAACTGTCGGTTGTGACCCCAAATGGGGGCGCCACATCAGCAGAAGGGGTTGTGGAAGTGGGAGGCTGCAGATTAGGTGTGAGAAGCATGCTGAGGAAATGGGACCGGGCTGATCTATAGCCTTGGGCTTCTAACTCCATGTTTTTAGTATCCAACCCCTACCTTTGATCCCCAGTTTCCCAGTCCCTAGATCATACTTGTTAGCTTCCTGATTTCATCCTTGTTCCTTTCACCTGCCTGTCTGTTCCTGACTCAAGACTCCCACCCAAACTGCTTTGCTTCCAGATTGTCTTGAGGGGTTCTTGAACCCTTTTGCTTCCAGACTCGAGCCTAGACCCCTGTCCTGACAGGAAGCGCCTAGCTTCACATGGCAATTGCCCATGTCCCTGTCCTATACAACTACAGCTGCCTGTTCTAGACCAGATCCCTGCTTCTTGTCCCTAACCCCTTTTGGATCATGGCTCTACCCAGGCTGACTGCCTACCATCCTCATCTTGTACAAAACTCAGCCTCCTGACCCCCTGTTCCCTGATCCCTTAACTCTAGTTGGGATCCTTGCTTCCCTGACCTTGTCTGCTCCTGATCCCTTGGGTTGTGACCTTCTAGGATTGAGCCCTGACTGCCCACATAGTGGCTGTACCCCTGACAGAAGTGAACAGCAAGCCACCTTGACATTTTTTTTGAGGAAATTCTTTAAAAAAAATGGGACCAATTTCTGTATTCTGGTGATCATCTATTAAAAATATAATCTCACTTTGCATTTTGGAATTGCTGGACTTGGTACACAAGTTATTCTATGAAAATTATGATGTTCTAAAAATGTAAAACTGGAAAAACATAAGAAAAGATAACAGTAATATTTTAACAAGCTACAGAACAACTGTTATGAGTCGCTGAAAGTCTGTGTACCTCTATGAATTTAAATTAGTTAAAATAATTAAAGGAAATCAACTTTAACAGTAACTTAAATTAAAATGCATTTGTAATACCGACAGAGCAAGTCAAAACTAAATTAATGAAATTAAAAAAAAAGGGGGGGGAATTTTTTCCACCATGCCTGAACCAATCAAAGCAAGCTCTGACTTGCTAAACTTGTCACCTTCTCTACTTGTATAAATTAGTCCTATAATACACAATTATATAAAAAAAAATTCTGCCCCCCCACAAATAGTTAACTATCTAGTATTGTGATTGCCTGTCAGATGCTCCATTTGATATTGTACAGATATAAAGGAATTTAATATACTACTACATAATTATCAGGGATCTGGATTTTCCATTTGCTGCAGAAAAATGTAGATGTTTTCATTTAAAGGAGAAAATGGCAGGAAACCACACATTTCCCCTTGCAGGCTGGCAGCCTTCCAGCCTTCAAGGTGATGCTTGGGGCTGGGGAGAAACAACTGGAGGAAGGGGGTGCTACATGCATGTGTGGCCATGCACACATGACCAGCATATGTCCAGGCAGGGTGGCGGGAGCAGCCGCAGCAGCTGGAGACAGGCCAGTCTATGGGGGGCAAGGGCTGGAGGACCAGACCCTGGGGACTGGTCTGGAGAGCTGTGGGACACGAGTGTGCGTGTGTGTACGTGTGTGGGTGGAGGGGATGGGGGGGACAGGCACAGCTGGACCCATCTTGGTGAACAAAGAGGGCAGGAGGAGCTCTGATTTTCCAAAAGAAAAAAAAAAGAAAAAAAAGAAAAGAAAACTGCAAAATATATAGGTATTTCAAATTTATTTCATTACAGTGATTGAGGCACTGGTAGGCTTCCAAACTGTTTTAACATTATAAATACATCAATAAGGCATTGTGTTCACTAGATACCAATATATATCATGGCATTTCATTTTAATGGCAGAAAAATGTGGCTTTTGCAGTTTTTAATCAGAGAATCTAGGATTTTTAAATAGAGAAAACCAGGATCCCTGACAATTATTTAATGGAACAGTTGCTCACTTTGAATGCAAGGCTGTATATAACAAGAGTTATTAAAAAAAAAGGTAAGGTTTTAGTTTGGGAGACAAATTGGGAATTGTGTAAGGTAGCTTCTGTTCTTACAGACCATAGAGATCTCTCTTGTAAACTATAATTTTAATTAAAACGGACAAATTTTAAGTAGCGGCAACATGACTGAAAACCACAGTACTTTTCTATGGTATAGCAGCTGACTGCATTGACAAACAGCATACTGCCTCTTTTAGAAACATTCTACTGTGCAGCTGAATTACAGTTAATAGTCAACTGCATGTAACAAGTTAGAACATTTTAAAATTAAAAGGAAGCATTTAAGTGACATATCCATCTTGATACCTGTACTATTCTTGCTGGGTAATCATTTTTCAATTATAGGAGCCTTAGAAGGATAGCAATTAGAAGTTTTGTTTCGTTTTTTAACCACATGCCACAACTTTATGAAAAATGCAATGTAAAATCTTCCCTAAAACCAAACTATCCTGGTGGCTCTGAAAGGCAGTGCAAAGCCAACCACTCCAAGGAGTCATTTTTACTTCCCCAATTTCTAATGTTTAAATCCAAAGAATCCTAAAGCTTCCTGGTCTTTCTGCATTTTTTACATGCCCAAGGAAGGTCAGAGCCCTGTACAGAAGCACCAGGCCCTGTATAAGTGCCAAAGCCTCCAAACAAATTGAACTTCCTTCTCTTGAAGATGGCCTGATGCCAAATTTTCTGGAGAGCTGCATTGCTGTAATTCTAGAGAAGAAGACTGAACTACAATTCCAATTATGTTTTCATTCTTGAGAAGTCTCAAACACTCGATAAATAATAATTTTAGGACTGTATACAACTATACTTTATAGACTACTTTGAGTCCAGGATGTGGTAGCTAGTCATATCACACTGTGCCAACAAATCCTGTTTCCCACAAGTAAGGTTAAGTGTGTTGAATTAGAAATGCTCTGAGTTAGAAAGGTTTGGATTTTTAAGAAAAGCCAAAAGCTGCAAAGAAGATTATGGAGACCTTAAAGGGTATTTACAGGTCACAGACTCCAGAGTGGTGAAAAAACGCAGAAAGGGCGGCCCAGATTTTTGTCTAGATAGCTCTACATCTCTTGTAATACTGAATAATAATGTCTTAGACTCTTCTATTAAGACTGTGTCCGTTTTACTGTTGTATACCTCTAACGTGGTAACCATAAGACCCAGACCTAACTTAACACTCAAGTTCTGAGAGGTGTGTTTAGACAGTAACAGATTTGAAAGGTCTGCATTAATGCTCATGGCAGAAGGGAGTCTAGACACCTAAGGGGTAGTGCCTGGTTCAGACTCTAGAGGATCAAAGCACTTAGGGTCAAGTGAAATTAACAGCTGTGTCTGGCCAGAACTATTTGCAATATCATCAAAACCAGAATCTACACTACATCTCTGCAGTATCAGAAGATAATTTCCATTTTCCTCTAAACCACATGTAGTTTCATATATATATTCTGAGAATTAACTCCTTTTCCCTTCTTAGATTACTGGCAGATAGTTTCCTACTGTCATAAATCTTGTTTTATGATGTGCCAAAGAATTTTAGAATGAAGGAATCTGCAGCCTACCAAGACTGGGATTATAGCAGCAGCATTCAAAGGGATAATACAATTTGTTTTGGCAAATTAGGTTCTTGCCAAAAAATCTAGTTTTAGTGCATTTGACTTCTATTCCATTCAACTCTGTCAGCCCTGCATCAAGTCCAAAGGTGAAGGGAGGGAGGCATAGTCTGACATTTTCTTCCTGTTCTCAGTTGACATGTTACAATCTTGTTTGATTACATATAGTTTAAACAGAAGTAGTTTTAAACAAAAACTGAAAAATGTGAGTCACAAATTCAGTTTATAAAAGCTGCTATGAGGGAAACATGAGACTAACAAAGAAATAACAAGATTGAGAAATATTTAGGATTTCTAAAAACACATTTCAAAAAACAGGGCCATGAAAAATTTCAGAAGCCTTGCAGTAAGTTCTGTATAAAGTCTGATAAGGCTCGGACTTTGGCCTAACAATAAAAGTGAATAAGATTCAGGCTCTGCAGACATTATGGTACTGATCACATAATTAACAATCTTGAATTATACATATGCCCTCAAAGTGGCAGGATGAAGATTATGCATACGTTTTCTCAGATTCCTCAAACATATATTTCATACCGCAACCTGAAATCCTTCTGTAAAGTAACTTTTCACATGGAATACATTTTAGCAATGATTTAATATGTGCTATATCCAGAATGATACTGGCAACCAAAAGAGGGAGGAGAAGAATACACTTCTTTCAGCCTAGGATGTCAAGGGGAATCCACTGGAAAGGAAGGCAGCCTATTGAAATACTAGTAACTTGAACTTTGAAAGTAGCAGCTATTACCTCAAGGTGGAAATAATTTTGGGATTGGAAAGGCCTCTCATGAACTGGACAGCAAAAGCTGGGGAAAAAACAGAGAAAAGCTTTGGAGCCAAAAGTACGACAACCTAGAGGTATGTCCCACACAGGCTGAATTTCTTCTTCTTCCAAGTAACTTGCCCTCCATCCATCACAGTAATCAACACTAGACAAACAGGGAAAAGACAGGAACTTTGTTTGCAAGTTGTCAAAAAGCTAGCATCCAGAGAATGAGTTGTGGGCAAGAAAGAAATACCAACACCGAGACTGGAACCAGCCATTTGAAGCAGATGGTGGCCTAATAAGTAATGCTGATGTGATCTACAGCCTGGCTCAGTAACTCTCTCCCTTCCATGTGGAGTCTATGTACACCTTTTATGTACACCTGAAATGGCAGAGTGGTATGCCACCATTCAAAAAGAAATAGCAGAGAAAACCACTAGTTTTTCTAAACCTGGCAGGATTGGATTCTAATAAACTGAAAAAGAAGCCATGCCAACACAAACAAGGGCTGTCCTAAAAGACACAAGAAAGAGGCAGGAGAGTTTGGGCTCCCCTTTCTTAGGGATGCATTTTAAAGTCAAATTAGACCAGAATGGATTTCGCTTCTAAATGCCAAGTTTAAGCGATCATGATTTGGGAATGAAAGGAGATAGGACCATGCAATTCCCCTGCACAGAATCACAACAGAAATGCTCCTAAGTCAAACAGGCAAGACTGCTTTTTTACTTGACATTACTGTGTTTTGATGAAAAAAAAAAAAACCCTTGTTTCAAGCAAACTCGGCCAACTACTTTGCTGAAGACTGCCTGAAACTGACCTGGAAATGATCCTGGATACCTTAGCTGCTCAAGGAGTCAAGCACCAAAGGTTTGAGTGCAAAGCTAAATTCCAACAAAGTTTTCAAGAGCTAAATACCAGTTTAAAGTGTTTCTGAATTGTCTTCCAAACCAGCAGAAATATTTTAAATTTCTATTATTTAAACATTAAACACTTGGCTACTAAGAATTCCTCAAAGCATCCAATTCAGTATAGACATCATTCAGAAAGTTACTACGTCTAGAGATATGCTCCCTTACTCTAGGCATTGTTTCTATTTGTGGGTACAAAAGCAAAAAAACATTTCACACAGAACATTTGTATCAAACATTAGGTATTGAAAATGAAGTTAAAGAGCTACAATCTTAGAAAGCCGGGGCGTAAAACTCACCCAAGGCACTGGGCTGGACCTGGACTGCAGGGACTTTCTCTGGCCAAATCTGTGGGGCCAGCAGTTACAGCACTGGGGCTGCATCTGGGTGGCAGCATGGGGCTGGGGCTGGGTGGTAGTGTAGGCCTGGGGACAAGCAGCAATGGGGTGCTGCATTTAGGCAGCAGCATAGGTCTCTGGCCAGGCATGACAGTGGACTCAGGGGCATGTGATGGCATGAAGCTCTGACTGGACAACAGGTGTAGTCAGGGATGTGCAGCAGCATGAGGCTCTGGAAGCACAGCAGTGTGGAGATGAGGGCATGATGTGGCTCAGGGTAGGTGGCATGCAGCTATGTGGGGCTTTCCCTGGAAAACAGCACAGAGCAGGAAGTGTGGCAGTGCAGGGCTGCATCCAAGCAGCAGCACAGGTCTGACTGCATGTAGCAATAGCAGGCTATGTTCAGGCAGCAGGCAGAGCTCGGTGGTTGCCAATGAACCCCAAGAACCCCAAGTTCTGCAATAGGCTATGTTCCCAAACTTCCAGTAGTCCACCAGACAACCAGCACACCGCATGAAATAAATCTGGAGGCTGGATCTGGCCTGCAGGCCATATATTTGATGCCTCTGAAAAAGTTTTGGGTTATCATGATGGCTAGAAAATGATATTTAGAAATCCACTTTTAGAAATTGGCTTGCATTAGTACAATGGTCCTTGCAAACTGCAAAGGTTAATTGGTTTCTAAAGTCTGTTTGTGGCAAAGATTCATGTTCTCAGCCTTTAAAGCAGAAAGTGGGTATATCTACATGAGACACTGACTGCACAGTAGCACATCACAGCACGAACAGTGCTAATATGCTACTGCCCAGCTCTATTCAACTACTATGCAGTAGCATTCCCTAAAAGAATTACTGAGCAGTAGCAGTAGCAGTAGCATTACTGAGCAGTAAATATGGTCAATACAAGTAGTAAATAAATGTGTAGTAACGACTGCAGTAGCAGCTGCAGTAACAACTGTGCACTAGAGTCTCGTAGCCCACCGTGTCCAAAGCTAGCCAAAAAACAGGCATATACATCCTGGGAAATTGAAAACATGGCACAGCACAGTGTTCCCTGAAAACTCATAACAATATAGGAAATTGCAGATTTAGCATCAGGTCACAGTGACCAATTGTAAAGCCCCTGGGATTTCCAATTCTTGTGGGCTGACCAAATTAGGAGGCCAGAAATGACCAAATTAAGATGTATGCATGCAGTATGTTTGAGAAACAAAGAATCATATTCACAACACAGAACACGGACAGTATGACAACCATAGGGCAACCAATCAATGGTACCCAGAAATGAAGAGTCATCAGGAGAAAAAACACAAAAGGGATTTTCAGAACAGCAAGGGTATCCCAAGGCCACTGTAGACAGAGGGAGCACTACTGGCCTGTCTCGCCCACCCTGCTGGGCGGCCCTCAGACTTCAAGAATGGTGGTGTTCAAGCAAGAATCACAGGGTGGTGCTCAGCCGTAGACGTACCAGCCGGACATACCATCTCCCTTCCATCTCCCTGCAATGCCCTAAAACTGGTAAATAAAGGGTATTGTATTGGGTGATCATTTTGTTTTGCCTGCATTACTCTTATGTTCTGTCACTGTGCATCAATAAAATTTGCCTATTATCAAATGGAAGGAGTTTTGATTAACTGTGCTTGCCAAAACAAGGTAACAGGACCAGGTTGTAAATCTAGTGCCAACATACTACACTAGGTATCACTAACTGCATCCAGGTTTGTTTGATCACTAAGTTTGATTTAATTTTTTCTGTTCTGGTTTAAAGAAAACATAATTTAATAGTTGAGGGCATGAATTAGGTTGACATTAAAAACTTACTCATATAAGGCAGCTTTTCTGGACAAGGCTGGTAAGGGGAATATGTGAAGTTTTCTGGAAGGTACACTGTTGTTTGAGCAAGGTAATCACTGGAATTGTTGCCTTCAGGATAATCTTAAAAAGAAAAAAAAAGTTATACTTGTAAAAGTCAGTTGCCCAATTCTATCTTTCTATCCCTCCATCCACCCATCCATTGGCAACTCTTATTTTGCTGTAACTGCATATATTTTATGTATATAAAAGCTGGAAGTAATCAAAGGATATTCGTGTAGCATAATAAGAACGATCTTCAAATTCAGATCTACTTGCCACAGCTATTGACAGATATATTTATTTAAAAAAAAAAAAAAAAAGTGTAGTAGAACGGCCCTTTGTAAACAATGACAATTTTCCCCTACCCAATACCCAACTGAAGATGGGGGGGAAAAGAGATGGCCTTGAAACCAGAATTTGTAAATGCATTTATAAACAAATTCTGTTATTTTTATTAATGGCATATGATTTTTTCTAGAAAAATAAATTCTTACCTGTGCCATTCAGCGTAGTATTTTTATTAGTGTACAATCTTATCATATGTCCTATTGTTTTCACATTCTCTCTCAGCATTATACCTCGGGCTTGTACCATAAAGAGATAGGTATTTGCTGTTAAAAGAAAATGAATTTCAAACTGAAAATTATTTAACTACTTTAATCTTTTTTAATATTTATCAAGTTCTGTTTTCTAATATTGATTTAATTACAACTGACTTCAAAGTTAGTTTACAAAAACCAGCGATTAGATTCACAAAGAGAATAAAGATGAAAGGAAAACATCTGGATTCAAATTTCAAAGTTTACCTGAAGGGCAAAATATATTTTGAATTCTTAACTTAATAAATTAGATTGGCACCATTTCTTTGCCCACCACCCTTCTACAAAACCTAAGATATACCATTAATACTCCAAATAACTCATTAAGTTGTATGTATACACATATGTAGCCATACACTACTCTCTATATATTAAAACCAATCAATGCAAATACATATATCCATCTACATACACGGCCAGAAGAAAGGACTGTTTAGCAATCCTCAAAGCATTGGCACTCAATAAGCGTGAAAGGGCTTAAGAGGAATTATGACAGAGTAAAATAACATGCTACACTCAGTATTAAGTGATAGCATAAAAAATTGTTTCAATTCAATACTCAAAAGCCTAAACCAGTCCTGTTAATAACAGAGGGTATGGACAGGCATTATATTTCTAATGTCACCTTTCTCACTAGAAACTGCAAGAGTACAGGTGTTCTTGCAATTTCTCCCGCAGGAAACTTGTTGCATCTGAGAGAAAGATCTTCCTCTTTCAACAGGAAAGATATTGCCTACGCAGGAGTTTCTTGCTCAACCAGAGACTGTTTGCTTCCATGGCACCTGACTCATCTCAGGGACCAGAAGGCCCAGGCTGGGGAACACACAAGAAGCGACAGCAGTTTGATTTGTCCCATGAAGCAGCAGGGAAAGACTACCTTTGTTTTCCTCAGACCAGGTTGACCCAGTCAAGTGCTCTGTGCCCCCAGTAGAGACAGAGCCAGAGCAGCTTCAAAGGCAAGCATGTGTGGGGAGAGGGAAAGGACCAGGAGGAGGACAAGTGGTAGCAGTGGGAAGGCACTAGGGCAGGGGTGGGCAAAATGCAGACTGCCAGGCCATTCTATCCGGTCCACAGGGCCCCTAAAAAATTTAGTAAATTAATATATATCTGCCCCTGGCTGCTGTCATACGGCCTTCAATGGCTTGCCAAAACTCAGTAAGTGGCCCTCCACCCAAAATAATTGCCCGCCCCTGCACTAAGGAGAGGTGAGACAAAGCAGGCAGCAGCAGTTGTGGGGGGAGGAAGGAAAGACAACAGGAATGTCCACCAGCCACTGCTTTCCCTGTGGCAGTAGCAGGGGGAAGGAATTCAAGAGAACCCTGCAATAACTAGATTCTAGACATGGGAAGTTAAAACAAATTTGTAATTTTCCACGTCTTAAACTAATAATTGGGAGGTCGTCTTAACTTAGTAGTCACCTTGGATTCCGGTAAATATGGTATCATCTCTTTTCACATTCTAATGAAGACCAAATTTTAAAATCTAAAGGCTATAACCCTGAGCATCCTGAACACATCCTGAACATTAACATACACAACTTTTACTGATTTTCCCAAACCTGAAAACTGACTCTCATACGTATTTTGTTTCTTGTCAAATATTTTACCATCAATTTACTATCTAAATTCACATTTACCATCCACAGCTTAGCACTAACAAAAATTAAAGCCATGTTTTATGGACTGACCAATAAAAACACGAGGCCACACCCACATCCCATCTGTGTATCATATCATGTTGCATCTTGAAAAGGTGGATATTTAAGTTTTTAAATTGCCACTCTGACCATACAACTGCATTCCAGAAGAAAAGGTTTCAAATATTTTAAATTCTATCCCCTTTTAAGCCTTATTATTTCATCCACACTTTCTCCTTGAAGCCAAACTTCCATCCCAAAGATAGCTGAGAGCATCTTGTGTCATTTTTTCTCAAAGATGCTGCACTACAAAGCAAGTAGTCTCCCTTTGAAAGAATAAAATCCTGCAGTGATGGTAGAGTTGTTCAAGAAACATCTTAAATCAAATGAAATCAATAATACATATTGCATCAAGCAGCACTGGAAGTGTAGGTTACCACTAAATGTTTCTATTTTGTAACTTAATAAATGGAAAGGATTTGGTGTCTGCAAGCCACACAGTACTAAGTCTTAAAAATGCATTAAAAATGTAGCCATATAACAAAAAACATAGATCCAAAATGAAGGACTCTGACTCATATTAGGGAAGAAGTGTTGAAAGCTGGAGACTAATGCTGCTCAGGAATTCCTCTTTGGAAAACTGCTTCAATTTCAGATTCTATGAAACTTAAATAGTTCCCAGCAAGACATTTTGATTAAGTTTTAAATTTAAAGTGAGAAAAATTAAAAGCTATTCAAACTATTTTGAGATTTTTTTAAATCTGGATTCTCTTAGTGAAAAATACTGTTTTCAAGTTAAGGCAACTTAATTTATAATAAAAATGTTATAAATTTTTAAGAGGTCTATACCAAAGAATTTTGACTGGAAAAATATAGTTTTCAGCTGGATCATTTTGTGAACACTCCTGATTGACATTCTACCCCAATCAAGAAACAAAAAAGTCCTCACTCATCCAGCTCCTTCTGAAAGATCAAAGGAAGCTTCAACCCTAAACAGGTATAATACAAATATTGCTTTCTGAACATATGTCAAGAGGATTTGTACCTGCAACAGGCCAGGATTAAAATATCCGTGAAGTTCACAGATGAAATTGTGGATTGGGTATGGCATGATCCTTTTCATAAAGGTTTTTCCCACTGCACTAGCATGAAATAGGAATGTTATCTCTGGAAGTGGGTCCCCCCCACACCAACTCCCTGCTAACAAAACCAAAGGAATCAGTGTCAAAACCACCAAAGTTCGTCAGATCTTTATGTCATTAGTTTGCACATTGGCAAAACCTCGGTGAAGAATTTAATATCAAGATTGAGGGAAAGAACTTTATTAACATGACCAGACAAACACTAACAGAGAAACCCTAGTGCAGCCAGTGGAATATGAAGGCCATTTGTAGCAGACTAAAGCTACTGTCATCAGGAAATTACTTTCTGTGAATAAATTAAAGGAAAAACAAAGTAAATAGGCATTAATATTGGTCTCAAACACAAAACAGAAAATATTTCCTGTGATGATAGAACAATTTTTATCCACACATGCTTCAAGATACAAAATAGCAGTTATCAAATCTAGCTCAGGACAACTGCTTCCTATCTGATCTTTGCAGATACTAATGCACCCAAAAAGCAGGAAACATCCATTTCAAATGTGATGATGACACTTTGCTGGCAACCGAACAGTATAGGAATAAAACTTCTGGAGTCTATCCTACAACAAAAAAAATGAAGTACTGGATAGCAAAATCCATAAGCTGCCATTACCAAGGGCACGGTCCCTTCCAAAGAAAGTATAGTGACAGACAAAAGGTGATGCCCTCCCCACAACACATAGCCACATCCCCCTACTAGCAACAGCATAGCCTTTATAAGAAGCTTACAGAGTTTATAAATATACATTTATAATATACTTATAATATTTTAATGAAGATTCTGAAGAAATCTTAGAACTGAAAAAAAATCTACCCTAAAAACTACTTACTTGCAAAGACAATTAGAGAACCTCTTGAATTAGCAGTTAAAAGGAATATCCTCATAAGGAAGGACCTACCGAAGTCATGGCAGAAGTAGAGCGCACAGCAGCTCCTTTAATCCTGCATGTTCCCCCTCCTCTGCTAATCAGCACCTCGCCCCTTACCCCACCCCTCGCTGATGATTAGCACAGGATCCTGCGACTTCCTCCTGATCAGCAGGGAAGCTAAAACCACGGTTTTAAACATGGTGCCATTTTGGCCCCCCTGCCAGTCAGGAGAAAACAGCAGGGCCGTTCAGGGCTCCTCAGCCAATCAGTGGCAGGAGGCAAAAACAGTGCCATATTTAAAACTGCAGTTTTTGCCTCCCCAATCAGGAGTGAGCTGCCCCTCCACCAATTAGCAGGGGTGGGGGGAGAGGGCACAGGGAACCCTACAAGATTAAAAGAGCCACAACAGACCCTGCTTCTGCCATGAATTTGGTACTACTCATAAGTAACCTTAGTTGTCACTGCCATTCAAATGACGTTCTAATGCTTCACAAATCACGGATGAGACAGGTCAATGTTGAGTTAGATTTTCAGATCTGGCTAGTGGTTTGTTCCATCTAATTTCAGGTAGTTTAAAGGGATGGGTATAGTTTGCTGATTCTCAACCAGGGGTGCCACAAGGTGTGAGAAGATTAGTGCAGGATCATGCTCAACCCTGCCCTTCTGCAAGGAGGTAAGCACTACAATGAATAAATTAGTTTTTGAAATGGGGTGCTCAACTCACAGAAGTTATGGGAGAATACCTCAAGTCTGAAAAGTGGGTACAGATGTTCAGCTTTCTGAAAAGACAAGCTATTTAAAAGTTATTTCTAGCTAATTAAAAAACCTACTCATCGCATTTCAAAATTCGAACCTTAAAGTTTGGAGTTTCTCGGTAGTCTCAGGACAACAAACTGAGATCCCAGAATGATCTAATTCCTGGCATCTTTGAAGCAGTTAAAATTTAGCATTAAAAAAGCCCTAATCATAAGCAAAGTATTTTTAACTGATTAGCCATAATATACTGTCTTTTTGCTTTCCAAAAGTTAACTCAAACTGGTACTCTTCCTTTTAGCTTCTTGTTTGAAGCTACTGCCTCCTAGCTCTTAGAAAATCTCCATAGACTATAAAATCCCAGAACTCATATTATAAGATTGCCCAGCTGAAGACATCTTTTCCCTAAGAAACTACTGTGAAATCAATTAGATGAATTAATACTTCAAGGACAACTCTTTACCCTTACACAAACGACTTGTTTTTAAATCAAACTTTCCCTTGGGATTCTGTCCCTTAAATTAAGTGTTTCAAAGGGGATGCTTTAAATCTGGCCTTATAAAAACAATAAAAACATTATTTTTCTTGTTAGTATAGTATATTATAAAAATCTCAAGGTAGTTTTTTCTAAGCTATATCATTTCTCCAACCTCTGCCCTATTTCCTGTCTCCCACCCATGATCTCAAAGCTTTTACCCTTCATGCCTTAATGTTTTCCAAGAGAAAAAGAAAAAAAAAATACAGTGAGTTTTGGTTTTTAGATTCCTTGCACTGGATATGCACAATAACTGGTTATTTACTATTTCCCATTTTTTACTGACATTTAAAACTTAAACCAAGTCACAATCAATATTAAAGAAACCAAGCATTCTGGAATAACAGTCTGCAGAACATGAGATTCATACAAAGTAACTTGGAGCACATCACTTTCTTCTCTGCACAGGCTTCTCAATGAATAACCTAATTCAAGTTATTGGCCCACTATACAAAATCCTCCATGGGATTTGACTTTTCTATTTGAAACATCACTCCTAGCCCCAGGACAACTACTTTTCACTGGAACCAAGAAACTGTCAGCCTATTGGAAAAAAGTCCAAATCAGGCCTGTTCAACTTCTAAATGGGTGAGAGTCACATGTCATGCGGGCCCTCCTGCTGCACAGACTCCCTGCCACACCACTGCCCCTCCACCCCGGGCTGCACAGACTCCTGAAGGGCAGAGGCAGAAAGGGAAAGCCAGAAGAGGGAATGAAGGGGAGCCCCAAGACTTCAGCAGCAGCAGGAGGATTGGTGGAAGGAGCAGTGACTGGATAGAAGCCCAGCAGGCCACAAATTAACTGCTTGGGGGCTTCCAATTGGACCGCCCTGGTCTAAATGAAACAGAAATTTTGCATAGAAGCTTGATCCAAATTATGAGACGCTCTACTAAAAAAGGTGTGGGGAGGGAGGGGAACCTATATGCAGCTTCACATTCATAAATACAATTAAAACTCATTTTCTTGAGTTCACTTTCCCTCACTCAGGTATACCCAGAGATGACCTCACCCAAAGTCAAACCATTTCCTCGACAAGACAGGAAGAGAAACATGCATGCCTTTCATGACTTTGAAGCAAGATGGGTCTCTCTACAGTGGGAGGCAAATAGTTATGGAGCCACAAAAGTACTTGGGATTACAGGCCTAAGAGGCTCCATTTTTTGTTCCATTTGGAAAAAGGCTGCACAAAGCACTTTAGACTGCTACAGGAAATTATCCTACAGTGATAGATGGAACCAAAAAAATTAGCTAGTGGTTCTTCTTCCTCTCCAGTATCTACAGACCTGTAGAATCAGCTCAATGAGGTCAGCTGATGAGAAGATAGCTTCTCTCCCTTTCCTTTCAACAATATAGTCATCAGACCACAATCCGCTGAAGACCATTCACAACTTATAAAAGCGAAAAGCAGCATTTGGTTCACGGTTTCTTGAATCTCTATGAATGAAACACAGCATCTTCCAGTAATATATGAAGTGACACATCTGACATATGTCAAGTGGCTTAGTGCACTCATCCTCTCAGAGGGGAGGTGTAGACTTTCATTTTATACACAAAACCTACAGTGCACACCATGCTATATATGTATATTAGCAAAAGAAAAGTCAAAGTAGCACGTCTTGCATATAGAAGTACAAGAACATAGCAGCAGCATATAAAAAAGGCACAGCTCCTTAATAATTAGTTTGCCTTAGTTTTCCTGAAATCAGGTGAGAACTGGTCACCAGAGCAGAGGCGCAGGGAATACAGCAATGACAGCGGTCCTCATAAAATCAGTCCAGATACTCTTAGATCATTTGGACATTTTAAGTGGGCTGGTCCAGATGACCTTCACCCAAGAGAGCTGAAAGAGCTGGCTGAGCTCATAGCGGTGCCTCTGGCAAGGCTGTTCAAGGAGACATGAAACTTAGAGGTCCCTAATAACTGGAAAAAAGCAAATGTGGTTCCCATCTTTAAGAAGGGAAAGAAGAACGACCCTGCCAACTACAGACTGGTCAGTCTGACTTTGGTTCTTGGGAAGACCTTTTAAAACAATTGTCAAGGAGGCCATCAACCACAAGCTTGCATCTGGTGGGGTACTGAAAAACAACCAGCATGGCTTTGTAGAGGGGAGGTCATGCCCAATACATCTGGTGTCCTTTTATGACCAAGTAACTAACCACCTGGACATGGGACAGGAGGTGGATGTCATCTACCTAGACTTCAGAAAGGCCTTTGATACTGTTTCCCATTAAATCATCTCATATAAATTGGGGAGTACTGGCCTAGACTAGGCTACAGTGAGGCAGACTGGGAACTGGATCAGTGGCCGATCCCAACAAGCCATAATTGATGGGATGGCCTTTTCCTGAAAAGTTGTCTCCAGCGGTATACCCCAGGGGTCAGTGCTCAGGCACATTTTTAACAACTTTATTAATGACCTGGATGAGGGAGTGAAAAGTACAATGATTAAGTTTGCAGATAATACCAAGCTGTGGGGACAAGCAGGTACATCAAAGGACAGGTCAAGGATTCAGGAAGACCTTGACAGGCTGGTCCTATGGGCTGAACAAAACCATATGAGGTTCAACAGGAACAAATGCTGGGTCCTTCATCTGCATAGGAATAACCCTCACCATATCTATACAATGGGTGGTGGTCCACTGGCTGTCACTGCACCTGAAAGTGACCTGGAGGTGTCAACTGACCAGAGGACGAATATGAGCCACCAGTGTGACAAAGTTGCCAAAGAGCAAATAGAACTCCAGCGTGCATCAGCAAGTGCGTTGCCAGCAGATCCAGAGAGGTGCTCCTCCCCTCTATTCAGTGTTGGTGAGGCCACAGCTGGAGTACTGTGTCCACTTCTGGGCATCCCACTTCAAGAAGGATGTGGACAAGGTTGAAAGAGTGCAGAGAAGGGTCACCCAAATGATCAAGGGCCTGGGGGACAGGCCCTATGTAAAGAGATTTCGGATCCGGGTTTGTTCAGCCTGAGGAAAAGAAGGCTGAGAGGTGACTTGATAGCCGCCTACAAATATGTCAAGGGAGAACACCAGGATCTAGGAGAACAATTTTTCAGAAAAGTGCCGCCCGCCCCAGGAACACATGGACCAATAGACACAAGCTAGTTGAGAAAAGGTTTCGCTGAACATAAGGAAAAATTTCTTTTCTGTATGGGTAACTAGAATCTGCAACGGGGTGTAAGGTTGTAGCCGTGTTGGTCTAAGGACATAGGCAGACAAGGTTCTTTGGGTGAATCCAATATCTTTATTAGACCACCTTAAATGGTTGGAAAACAATTATTAAGCAAGCTTTCAGGTTCAAAAACCCTTTCTTAGCCTGACGAAGGGTTTTTGAACCCAAAAGTTTGCTCAATTGTTTTCCAACCATTTAAGTTGGTCTAATAAAAGATATCAGATTCACCCAAAGAACCTTGTCTGCCTAGAATCTGCAACACACTTCCAGAGGTGGTGCAGTTGCCATCTCTGGAAGTCTTTAAGAGAAGGCTGGACAAATACCTTGTTAAGTTCATCTGAGCCCAATGACTTCCTACCCATGGCAGGGGACCAGACCTGATGATCTTACAGCTAATCAAGGCAACCGCCCCGGGCCCCGCACTTTGAGGGCCCCTGTGGAGCCCCAGTGGCACACAGCTGGATGGAGCAGCAGCTCTGCGCTCAACCACTTGCTACCCCCCTGCCACCAATGGTGGCGGCAGCTTCTTTGGGTCCAGGGCCCTGCATGGGCTGAGGTGCCCCACGCCCCACACCCTGCTCGTGTTGCCTCTGCAAATGGTAAACCATTAAGATGTTAAGATGGCAAAGATAAACCGACTTAGGTAAAACTTACTGCCTGCTCAGTTTGCTCAAAACTGTTGCTTTCAGTACATAAAAACAAAAACAATTATGGTCCTAAAATGTATAGCAATAAGCAGCTAACAAAGATGTCTGTACTGCAGCCACAGGAGGGGGGGGGGAAGCTTGTGTCCAATACTTGCAAAGGGTAAATGATCCTGTTAATCTCAGACAATTAAATTTGACAGGGAAATCATTAGAGAGCTGATGGACAATCACCCCGATGATGATCTGGAGGACCTACATGGATGTCAGCTGAGGATCAGAGGCATAAGAACATGTATATAAATAAACCATTTTACATGTTCCATCCAATTCCAATTTGCAGAAAACTTGAAACTTTCCCAACAAAATCTCAGACACAAGACAAAACTAAATATTAGAATGCATGTAGGCTAATGGCACCCTGCCACCTAGTCCAAAGATATTATAGCTTTTTTTTAGCTTGATGTGCCAATATAAAACAAAGAAATTAAATTACTTATTTGTGTTTTAATATTGCTAAAAGCTATGTAAATACTGTACAGGAATGAAATTCAACTCTGAGTTAAAAAAAGAAAAAGAGAACATTTGTATTGTAAATAATTTACAATTCAACTAAAGCCATATTATCCTAGTAAATGAGAGAAAAAAGCCTTTCCTAATTTGAAGTAGGACATCTTGTGAGAAGATGGAAGAGAGGTAGCCCATAAAACTGGCTACCTCTATGGATACTGACCTCTAGCAACAGAAAAATGGGTTATACAAGCAACTGGTGCTGAAATCAGACTGTCTACCCAGAATTATCCTGGTTCTCAACACACAAGAACTCCTATTTTTTCCACATTCTTGTAGTTGAACATACAGAAACTTTTCCCAGTCACATCTAATGGACTTGGTTAGCTCCAAATTCCACCTTCTTGCAAACTGCAAGGGAATCACCAGAACTGTCTCCCACACTTCCATTACACCTATAACTAGTGCAGATGAGAGAGTGCAACAGCAATTTTTGCTCTTCAGGATGCTGCCACTGTAAACATGGATTTCCTGCAAGTGTAGGGCCCAGTAGGATCATGCAGAAGCCCTGATGTGTGATTACTGAACGGGGGTCAGTCTTTGTAATGACATGGTAGAACTTTAAAGCAATCACCTATTGCCACAAACAGATATGAGACAATCCAAAAAAAGCCTTGTCAATGCAATACCATGATCTGTGACATGTCTGCAGTATACAGTTTCTCCTCTCCTTAGACAAGAATAAAGGTAAGATTATACCTCACACGAAGCATCTCATTACACAAAGAAAATTATACATGGAGATGAACCTCACATGAAGTATCTCATTACACAAAGACAATTATACATGGAGTCATAGGATTTTCCATGAATATCTACATGACCTCTGACTAAGGTGAAAGCAACTAGGAAGATGTAAGGGTCAGATAATGAAAGCAAAACTGTGGGACACTAGAAAAAGGAGTGGAAGGGAAATTCTATGAGGCAATTTAAATACCGTGAGACTGGAAAAAACTGGAAAACCAAACACATCAGAAGGAAGTAAATTGACATTATAGAACAGGGTTGCATCAGACCTCAAGGATCATTTAGTGCAGGGGTGGGCAATTATTTTGGGTAGAGGGCTGCTTACTGAGTTTTGGCAAGCCATCGAGGGCCACATGACAGGCAGCCAGGGGCAGGTAAATATTAATTTTCTAAATTTTTTTTAGGGGCCCCGCAAGCTGGATAGTATGGCCTGGTGGGCCACATCCAGCCTGCAGGCTGTATTTTGCCCACCACTGATCTAGTGATTCTAGTCCAAGCCACTGCAAAAAGTGCAAGATGTCATATTTCTATGCCATCCCATGTAGAATGCTTATCCAAAGTTTTAAAAACCTTCAGTATAGGTTTTGTTCCCTGGCAACATCTTCCATTGTCCTACTTTTCAGCAGTAAATTTCAGGAATTTTTTTTCTAAGATTTAATCTAACTTTATCATCACTGTCAGATAACTCTGGCAAAACTGGAGTTAGGAATGTTTCAATTCCAGGAAATAATGTAGTATTTCAAATGATCTGTCTGTATTGCACAAGTCAGTAATGCATCTAGCTCAGGCACCGCATTGGCACAGCATTCCACATAACCCAATTAGTTCTGCTTCTGGACCCTAATTTCTTTTCCAAAAACATGGAATATGAAATAATTTGTTTTCTGCAGTGACCACTCATGGCTGGTGACTAACTGCCTGCTCAGGAAACTACCCAAGTCACTTCTGGCTCTTGATAAATGCAGCATATCAAGATGGTATCACGTAGGTTGCATCAATTCCACAGCTTGAGTGCAGGGAATGGGGAGAACAAGCATAAACGGTATAAAATGAAATCAGGAGTTAGCAAGGTGACACTTCTTGGGGATAAGAATGACCCGAGTCAGTGTTGAACAGCCTTCAGCTGAATTTGACAAGCATTTCCATACATGTACACACAGACATATGACCCACTGAGGCCAGTTTCATCACAGCTAGGAGCGCAGCTTATTCTATTTTTCAGGGACAGAATCAACAAGAGAAACCGGACCCCAGGCATGTGTATGTCCCTACTTCCAAAAAGCCTATCATATATACCAGGGCCAGGAACTGATGCTCATTGGTCACTAAGAGGTCTGGACAGGCAAACAGGATCAACTCAGCAGTTTTCAGAGGAATATTTCCTCTCTTCTGCCCTTTATCTAAGGTACACAATGAAAGGCCCGTTAGTAGTAGAATCAAGTCAAACCACACATAAGCCCTCAAGCCATCTGCAAGCAGGGAAACTGGACTGCCCATACAGACACATGAACAGACTAACAACTGCTGCACATCAACTCACCGTTTTGCTTCTCAAAATCCTTTTATGTCTAATAAAGTGGTTTACCTGAAATTTATGGCAGGTCACTTCCAAAATAAGAAATCAGGCTGCGAAGTCTGTGAGCAAGATGGCATTCTTTGTCTGTGGGGTCCAATACTAGAGCAGCTTCCAGCACAGCACCAGAGGGACCTCAGCAGGGCCCCAGACTCCTTCATGCAAGATAAGGCCTTCTAGGTCTCAGAGCAAAGTAACCATCCTCCCAACTGGCAAATCTTCAGTAGTTTAATGAAACTTCCTAAGGAGTCTAGACACCTGAACCTATGAAGGTCAGAACGTTCTCTTTCCTTCATAGGTCTCCTACATATTTGGCTGTTGAAGTAAACAAGGCTGGAATAAATTAATAGACCTTGGCAGAGCTTAGTACCCCTTAATTTGTTGGCAGGAGAATCCTGGACAGGACTAAGTAGCTCAATGTCAAATTGGTATTTTCCTGCACTTCAATTGTTTCAATATTCAATGCATGTACAGTCTTCAACAAGAGTTCCCAGAAACCTGGAAATTATCCATAGCTATGCCTGAGCTGGAATGAGAACACTGTCACAGGAGAATGAAAACTTTTTAACAAGGAGTCTCCCGTGACTCTTCTTTTTCACTTTGGGGCTTCTCTGAATCATTCTGGCTCCTCATAGCAGAAATAACTTAGAATCATAGAAAATTAGGGTTAGAAAGGACCTCAGTAGGTCATCTAGGCCATCCGCTTGCTCATAGTAGAACCATCCCCAACTAGATCATTCTAGTCAAAGCTTTGTCTAGCCGGGTTCTAAAAACCTTCAAGGATGGAGAGTCCACAACATCTCTGGGTAACTTGTTCCAGTGTTTTATTACCCTCCTCATGAGAAAGTTCTTCTTAATATCTAACTTAAACTTCCTTTGCTTAAGACCATTGCTCCTTGTTCTGTCATGTGCCACCACTGAGAACAGTCCAGCTCCATCCTCTTTTAAACCCCCCTTCAGGTAGTTGAAGGCTACTATTAAGTCCCCTCTCAGGCTTCTCTAGACCAGTGGTTCCCAGCCTTCTTAGACAGCAGACTGGAGGTGACCATGGACCAGCAAACTGCAGACTGGCATACTGCAGTCCAGAAGTGACCAGCATACTGCAAATCAGCAGTCAACCCTTTTTTGCTCTCTATCATTTTGTGGCCATTGTTCCTGGTTATTCCAAAGGGTGCCCTGGTAAACAGAGAATCTCCTAATTCCCTGCTGTCCCCCCGCAGTGAATTTGTATACTGCCACAAGATCCCCCCTCAGCCTTCTCTTGCGGAGGCTAAAAAGTTCCAGGTCCCTCTGCCTTTCCTCATAGGGCCTTCCCTGCAGGCCTCTAACCATGCGAGTGGCCCTCCTCTGGACCCTCTCAAGGTTGTCCACATCCCTCTTGAATTGTGGCACCCAGAATTGGACGCAGTACTCCAGCTGTGGCCTGATCAGTGCCACAGAGAGGGGAAGCATCACTGCCCTGGACCTGTTCATGATGCACCTACTAACACATGACAAAGTGCTCTGCTAATTGCTTCATCACATTGACAACTCATATTCATCTTGGAGTCAACAATGTCTCCAAGATCTCTTTCCGCTGCTGTGCTGCTGAGGTCATCCCCCAGCCTACAGGTGTGCTGATGATTCCCTCTCCCTAGGAGCAGCACCTTGCACTTGTCCTTGTTAAACTGCATCCTATTGTTCTCTACCCACTTTTCTAACCTGTCCAGGTCCACCTGGATTCAGTTTCTTTCTATCAGTGTGTTTACATCACCCCATAGTCTTGTGTCATCTGCAAATTTTGACAGAGTACTTTTCAAGCTGATGAAGATATTGAACAGCACTGGCCCAAGGACCGAGCCTTGGGGGACACCACTGCCCACATCTTTCCAGGTCAATACCGACTTATCCACCACCACCCTCTTGGTACAGCCCTCAAGCCAATTTGCCACCCACATTACTGTGTGATCATCTATAACACAGCCATTCAATTTGTTTATGAAAATAGGATGAGATACTATAATCGAAGGCCTTCTTAAAATCCAGGTAGATGACATCTACCTCATCCCCTGCATCCAAGTATTTTGTGACCTGGTCATAAAAAGAAACAAGGTTAGTCAGGCAGGATCTACCTATGAACCCAAGCTGTTACCTGTCAGCATTGTATTACCCACTGGACTCCTACAAATGTGATCTTTGATAATTTTATCAAGGGTTTTCCCAAAAACAGAGGTGAAACTAACCACTCTATAGTTACCTGGATCCTCCTTCCTCCCCTTCTTGAAAATAAGGACCACACTGGCCCTTTTCCAGTCCTCTGGGACCTTGCCTGAGCACCACAAGTGCTCAAACACCCATGCAGTGGTGCTATGAAACTGGTTAATTCTTTTAGCACCCTTGGATGGAGCTCATCCAATCCCACTGATTTAAACACATCCAGCCCCTCCAAGTGTCTCTTTACTAGGTCAGCGCTGACAGTAGGTGGGCTGGTGTTCCTCCTGCTTCTATCTGTAATGCATTTAGGAGATTTGTCTAGATTCAAGCTCAAGAATATAGAGGCAAAATAACTCATTGAAGAGTTCTGCTTTGTCCCTCCTGTCACCAACTGCCCTAGTCTATCCTGTAGGTATCCCATGCTGCCATGTGTCTTCTTTTTGCTCCCTATATACAACTTTTTGTTGTCCTTAATTTTTGTTGCCAGCTTAATTGAACCTCATGAGTTTTCTTTTGGTCCAATCCTCCAATTTGTCTAGGTCTCTCTGAATCCTAGCCCTACCCCTCCAGCATTACTACTCCGCTGCCCCAGCTTGGTGTTATCTCCAAACTTGCTGCAGGTACACTCTGACATCTTCCAGGTCACTGATGAAGATACTGAACAAATCAAACTTGATCCTTTCTCTTAATAAAGATATGACAGATGGGACCAATGGGATCTCTCATAAAGCCTATGGGGTCAAGGTAGAATGTTGTACTGATACTGACTCAGCTAAAGATCTAATCTATTCCAGAAACAGTGCTCAAACTACTTTACAATTCTGACTGAAAGCTCAATGTGCTGTTCTAGCCAGGGCACACCAGGCTAGCTGCTTAGAAGAGGTGAGGAGTGACCCAAAAAAAGGAGAGTAAAAATCTCTCTCTCTCTCTGGGAACAGCTGTCCTGTTCAACCCAGTGCTAGCACTGTTAGCAACACTGCTGCAGACAATGGTGGAAGAAAGAGTAAAGGTGGATCCTCAGAAGTCACATGAGAAATTTTCATTTGGTGCCAGGGTTGCTCAGGGTATTGATGTTGGCACTAATCCTGTGGACTCCTGTTTTTTAGCTGCTGGAACATTGCTGTCATTCTTTGAATCACAGGACTTCAATTTTCTGTCCCATTACTCAGAGCTCTCCCTGAAGGCAGCACAGTTGCTTGAAAAAACAGTGCTTTGCCCAAGAAGCTGAGAGTTCAGAGTCTCTGCTAGCAAGGATGTCAGGGCCAATTCTTGCACTTGTGAAAAACGACCTGGCAGCACGTGTTTCTTCTGAAGAAGGCAGAGGTGTGGCAGTAACTAGGACACTCATAATGGGTAGCATTCTTAGTTCAAGCCTGGACCTCTTACATAAGGGTGGAGCAATACACAAAGGTGTACTTTCCAAGATGTACTTTGAACCTTGCAACTCTCGATTTTTGGGTACAAGGAGGAAAGAGCAGCATCTAGAACATCTGCCAGTGGTAAGTCCTTCACCTGAACAGAAGAGGAGTAGAACTGGGGGGACGAGGGGGGAAAAAAAAAAAAATCAGACTGCTGCATAAAAGACAGAGTTCAAAGCCTATAATTTCTCAAATCATATCATTATACCTGGCTCTACAGAGGGGCATAAGGAGAGCAATTAGGTGAATATCTGTTTAGACAAGGACAACAACTAGAGAAAAATGTGAATAGCTGTTCAGACAAATGTCATAGCAGGTCATATACTGCAGGTTTTGCATCTCACTTCCACATGCAACTGAAGAATTATGAAGAGAACTAAAGGATGGTTGCAGATGCTCTACTGAATATGCCTACCCTAAAAATTCTGAGCTTGCATCGTCTCCTCTCGTATACTTCCTTTCCCCCTCTACATATCATTAACATGGCAGAGCCACACAACTGCTTTATCATTGACAGGACACAGGTCTTCACCTGGCATCCCCTGGTAGCAGCTACGTAAGCAAACCAACTGTGTCAAACTACTTTCAGCCTACCTATCTACCATTGTAAAACTGCCATTGGGAGTTTGCATGAATGAGGTCTGCACGCAGCATGGGATCCACACCATTACCCCCCCAAAAAAAAATAAAAAAAAAATAAAAAAGAATACTCTTTCTGCATGAAATTCTAAAAAGTTGTTCTGAATTACAATAGAAAGCAAAAATTTCAAGTTTCCTGAGGATTGACAATTCTGAAAAATTTTAATAAAATTCTCAAAATGAAGCATGAAGATAAATACCTCAAATATTAAATGTGTAAAACTATCAAAGTATTTTGATACAGCAGTAAAACCAAAAAAATCAAATATCATAAAAAAGTGATTTCAATTTTTCTGTCAAAATGTCATCAGGATAAGCCCATTCCTATGAAACATTTGTATTTAAATAAAACTACATTTTCTGAACAGAAAATTCTTCTATCGGAATTATTTTTACCATCTCTACTACTAAAGGGGCAGAGAGAAGGGAAAGAGATCTTTACTGTGCTAGCAGGTTTGTGTGCGACGGCATCTTCTCCCTACATGAAACATGAAATCCTTAGTATAGAAAAATTCCATTATAATGACCTGAGTGAGTCTGTTAGATTTTAAATCCTGATGAGTTAGATATGCCAGGGAAGCTGGTACAGCACAAGTCCCATCCTTCATTTTTCCCCATGACCATAGCTAAACAGAGTCAAAAAGCCCAAGGCTGAATCAATTGAACCTTTGCAGATTAGTCTAAAATGTGTCAGACTGAACCAATAAGCAACTGTACAGACATTCAATTCCAGAAATGCAGCTACATGCCTGCAGTGGCTCAAGCCAGAAGCCAGGGGGTTCTAGAGCACACCTCCCTGCTCAGCTGGAGCAGACAGTTTGGGAAAAGGCTACCTGCCCACTCTGTGAGGTGGGGTTTGCAAGACAGGTGCAAAGCATCCTGGGATGCTGGAGGCCTGTGAGTTGAATCTGGAGGGGATCTGGGACAGAAGTTCAATAAACCAATTTAACCTAAATCAGTTAAAAGTCTGATACTACATCCATTCTGTGCTTATCTTAAATTGGTTTTGGCCATTTTGCAAGTAGTTTGTACACTCTGAACTTCTGTTGTGTTACAGATTTGAAGCGGTTTCCAATCAATTATACCAGTTTATGTGTAATTTCTACCCCTACCCAGATCACATAGACCAACTTCTTCCTTTACCACCAACCTCAGCAGTCTTTCCTGCCTTGATCATCAGGTCCGGTCCCCCTGCTCTCTGAAGTCCCTTCTAGGCCCAACTTTTATGAATCTATGAACCCCTTCAGATCTCCTTGGCCTCAGAAAAACAAAGAGGTGAGCTACTTTCTGGCTTGTTTATGACAGTTTTCTTAGCCAAACTGGCACTGACCAAGAAGAAATGCTGCTGGTTAGTTGATGAAAAAAGCTTCGTTCTAGTAAACCAGAGAAGACTAGCAAGAGCAAAGCTCCATTTTAAAGAACTACGTATATATTATTTATTATTGCAATAGGGTAGAGGTATTACAAAATTATCATAGATTCATAGACATTAGGGCTGGAAGGCACCTCAGAAGATCAGAGTCCAGCCCCCTGCCCCAGGGGCAGGAAGTCAGCAGGGATCATAAGATCCCAGCAAGATAAACATCCAAATGTCTCTTGAAGGGGTTCAAAGTAGGTGCTTGAACCACCAGCAGCAGTCTATTCCAGACCTTGGGGGCTCGGAAAGTAAAGAAGTTCTTCCTCATGACCAGCCTGAAATGGTCACGGAGGAGTCTGTGACTGTGAGGCCTTGTCATCCCTTGGGGCGCTCTGGTGAAAAGACGTTCCCCCAGATCCTGGTGAGCACCCCTGATAAACTTATATGTGGCCACCACATCACTCCTGAGCCTGCGCTTTTCCAGGCTGAAGAGTCCCATGGCTCTCATCATAAGGTCTGTTTTCCTGACCTCTGATCATGCACATGGCTCTCCTCTGCACTCTCTCAAGCTTCTCCACATCCTTTTTCAATTGTGGAGCCCAAAACTGGATGCAGTACTCCAGCTGTGGCCTCACCAAGGCCAAGTACAACGAGAGAATGATGTCCTGGGATTTGCTTCAGGGGCATCTATGGATGCAAGCCAGTGTTTTGCTCACTTTACTAGCCGCAGCATCACATCGATGGCCCGTGTTCATCTTGTGGTCAATCTTGACCCCCACGTCCCTTTCTCCATACCATCTGTATATCAAAAATACTGATACAGATCACCCTTTCCCACAGGTTTTTCTAAATATTATACAAAACATCTCAAAGCCACCATTTCTTATCTGACACTTCCATACATCCCAATGTACTTGGGGTTACATTGGACCAAATGCTTGCCTTCAAACCAAGAGAGAAAATGAGGGGGAAAGCCAGCACCGGCAACAACATACTTCTAAAGTTAGTCACCTCAAGGTGGTGCTGTGTTTATAGACCTATCAGCAGTATACAGCACTATCCTTGATCCATGATTCTATGACCCTTTTTGCAAGTAACCCTAGAGTCCTGAAAGATAGTGTCAAGGCCTAGAGGCTTCTGAAAGAGCCTGCTTTTCACTGCTGTTTTTCCAAAAGCAGTAACCTTCAAATAACCTGTTAAGATTGTAAAACAATTTAAGAATAACCATTTATCACAATTAACTGTTAACTATAAGGTAACAGATTTTAAACCACAGTATATTAAAAATAGCTGTATGATACCAATAGAGCTTAAGTTAGCACTGAGTACAAACACAGGCAGGATGATCACATTCCCACATGCAAGGGCATGCATTTGCAGCAATAAAGAAAAAGTAGTGGCATGTGGGATTTGGGCGGGGCAAAATGCCCACTTTGGAGAAACTGCTGTTTCCCTGATCCTCCTGGCTCCCAGGAAGCAAGAAGAGCCAGGGCAGAACCAGAGGACAGGAGATACTCTGGTCAGCAGCAAGAACATCCCCTGGGAAGACTGAGCCTCTGTGTCTACAGGCACATGCTCCTGGTGTGTGCACCATGCCTTTTTTTTTTTTTGCAGCATCTACTTTTTTTGCTACTGGGATTTCCCAGTAATAAAATTTACCCCTGCAAATTTTCAGCACAAGGCATATTTTAACATGTCAGGTGTGCGGTTTGTGGTGTCACAAGGAAGAGAGAGGAAAACAAATATAAAACAATTAAAACACTAAAGTTAATGATCATAGACTAACATGATGTCTGAAGTAGCAGAAGTTAAAGTCATGATAGGGATCATGTGAGTTCTAGGCTGACCACCAAAGAAAGAAATACCTATATTTGAAATGGAACAAGTTTAGGCTGACCACAATGGGCCACCTTTGTGATCTGGAAATAACGTGCATACGATTGTTACAAGCTTGCTGACTATGCATAAGGATGAATGGGCAAGAGGGAAAAAAGCAGACATCTGCAAGACACATGGAAATTGGACACGAACAATGATCAAAAACTGAAGAGGTGGTAGAATTTACTGGATAACAGTAAGCAAAGGAACTGTGAGGTATGAAAGAAGAGATTACATGGGAAGCAAACTGGGTACATAACATCAGACACCATAGCGGGGGTACACAGAAGTTCCCTTGCATGAGGACTTAGGCTGGCCAACGACATCACCAAGAAACAGACTATTCACCCTATATGTAATGTATCTTATCATTTCACTTTGATTTATTGACAGATTAAACAAAGCTTATGACTGGAATGGTCTGAGATCTCACTGTTGCTGCTCCAGCCACCTCAAATCTACCTGCTGTTCAGATGTAACAAGAGTCAACCATAGAAACCTGCTTGCCAAAGTCTACGATATGGCGCACAACTACCACCTAGTGCATTCAATTTCTTTTAGAGAATACACATTTTTATGTAGAACTGTACAAGAAATGGACCTGCTGAAGAAGACAATGCAAGGGCCTCCCACAAGGTAACATGCTAGCACCAAGCCTTTTTAATATATATACCAATGACCAACTCATACAGAGTAATACAAGGAGCTTCATATATGCTGATGATCTATGCATCACGTCACAGGAGAAGGACTCCACCACTGTCAAAAAGAAATTGACATGTGCACTGAACAACCTCTCAGATTACTACGATAAAACCAGCTTTGTGCCAACCCAACCAAAACACAGGCTGCAACTTTTAATCTACACCATAGAGAAGCCAAGCAGAAATTAAACATCACCTGGGATGGAAAAGTGTGTACTTGGTGGTTAAACTGGACCAAACACTTATCTTCAAAGCACAGGTAGAGAAAACGAAAGGGAAAGTCAGTGCCCACAAGAACAGTTGATCACCTCAAAGTGGGGAACCACTGCTATTGTCTTGTGTTGCTCCACTGCAAAAAGATGCATCTCCAGTATGGGAACAATCAGTTCATGCCAAGAAACTACATGCAGCTCTAAACAGCTGCTGTAAAATAACAGGATGTCTAAATCCTACACCAAAGGATAGCCTGTACTTACTGGCTGGTATTGCACCACCTGATATCAGAAGAAAGGTAGTGAACCAAAAAGAAAGATCATGGCAAATGGAAGACACCAGACATGCACTCCATGGTCACATAAAAGTAACTAAGTGGCTTAAAGTGCAAAAGAGTTTTGTGACCAGTGTTGCGCAGCTGACCAGGTAAAACTGAAAAGAAAGACTATACACAAACAGATGCTCTAAAATAGACCAGAAACCTCAGGAGGACCTTTCCAGAGGGACTGATCTAGACTAGCCAACAGGGCAATGCCTGAGTTGCCTGCACATGCAAACTGGAAGATCAAAACCAAACATGACTCAAACTACTCTAATGATACAAATATATGCAAGTGCAGTGAAGTGCAGACTTTGGAGTGCCTGCTTCTTGGTCAGAGCTGTATAAAGGAGGACCTCATTGCAGCAATGGAAAGAGCCACTGCTTGTACATGATTCTGGAAAAAAAATATGAGAAGATACAGAAATATTAAAGTACGTACTCACAAGCATCATGCTAATACTAACAAACATGATGGGATTGAGTAAAAAGGTACTCACTCATTGTGATTTAAGAAAAAATGATTCCCATGGCAAGCAGAAGAGAGAGAGTTTATAGTGAGGGGTGCATTTAAGAGGCACTGAATATAGTGAGAGGTGCATTTAAGAGGCACTGAATAGCTCAGTACAAATTGTATATATCTTTGACTTTTGCTATTTGTTGGTGAGAAAAATCCAAAAAGATTTTACGCTTTTTCCGAGAAATCTGTTAAAACGAGTATCATCCTGCATCCAAAGGTGAGGGATAAGAGTCTATGTTTACTTCAGATTACAGAATCATATTTAGGTCCAAATTCAACTGAGAGAACTATCATCCTTTGTGCAGATTGGAGAAATTAATAATAAGGAATAGGGTAAAAAATGGAAGAAATCAGTGAAAAGGAAAAAATACCATCCAGCTGAACTATAGATCATATAAATAATAATACAGATAATATTTTTAGATCAATCAGATGTGTGATCCAAGTCAGTATTACAATTCATTTCTTATTGTACCACAATCAGCCTTAACTAATACAAATTTACTTAAACCAGATGACCTCCTGAGGTCCTTTCCAACACTGGGGTTCTATGAAATGTCACATTCGTGGGAAGTGCTGAAGAAACTGAATGGCTTCCCAATGCATGAATTTACAAAGTGTAGGAATAAGATTAAAGAAGGTAGTGCTGCCTGTGTTAAATACAGCATTTTAGACTGTGGAAATGTTAAATTAGAACCTTAATTTAAAGAAAGGCATTTGGTAATGGGATAGCCATTCCAGAAAACACTGAATGAAAACAATTCTCAATGGTACAGAAATTATTCTTTAACCTTCTACATTGAGCAAAATTTTGAGTTTCACCTTCAAATGACATACACACATGCACCCCCTCCTCCATGGAAGCAGCAGTTTATCTTCTGAATCATATGCCAACTACTTTACATTTAATGTCTGTGATGAGACATCATACAGATGTTTTCCAGTATCATGTCGTCGCACTATGCATACTCAGAATTTTAAATGGAATAACGGTGCTGCAAAGCCCCATTTTACAAGAGCTTAGTGCGTGTGTATATATATATATATATATAAAAAAAACATTTTGTTATTGAAGACAGCTCCAGCCCTAAATCCTAATCATTCTGGTACATGACATATCCTTTTTACACTTTCTTATTATCTGAACTATGATAATGTTTACAGACCACAGCCACACTGAGCAAGATCCCGTACAAACAAGGATAAGACCATTGCCTTGAAGGGCTTGCAATCTAAGTACAAGACTACAGGCAACAGGTGGCTGAAATAGATGAAGAGAACACAAGGAAAAAATAAGGCAGGGTCAGTGTTAACTATATGGTATGTCTACAAGGTATAATATGGTGTCCCACAGAGATATGCAAGTTAGGTCTGAATAAGGCTGCTCAAACACCACAAGCAGTACAGGTGTTTTTTCTACTCTAAAATACCTTGCCTTAGCTATGCTTTCGAATCAAGGCAGAACACTGCATTAACAGCTATGTTGCTTCTAATACCTAAGCTAGCTTATTCAGATCAGGTACTATGTACTGCATAGAGATACCTACAGTGACTGCAGAAAGCTAGGTGCCCTACTAGCAAGGGTTTTGGGGGCTTATTTTCATAAGCATCACAGGAGAGAAGAGTTTAAAAGAAGAATTTGAAAAAGATCACTTTACAGATATTTTGGGAAAATCCTGTTATACAGAAGAAAGGCCCTCGGAGAGCAGAAAATGTCTGAAACGGACAATAAAAGTCAGCACCATCTGTAGCCAGAAGATGAGAACCAACATCTAAAAAATGATATCTACCTTTACCTCAGAATTAACACAAGTGATACTGCAAAGGGTCAGCCAGTGAGCCTAGCCCGCTACCCAAGGACAAGACAGCATGTAGACAAGAAGGGCATGCCAGCTATCCTCTTTTCTTATCAGTTCACACCAGACTTTATTAGCTTCGTTTCTTCCATCGGCACTTCATTTAAAAAAAAATGGTGAATAACAAAAGCAGGAAGGGAGATTTTGCTGGCAGAAAAGATCTATGGAGGGCAGGGTAGAGATGTACCTTTACAGACTACAATATATCTAGGTGCATAAGATTTAGGTGCATAAATACCCACATATATACACCCTGGTTTCACAGCCCCTGAGGACCTGAACTTGGGTTTACCAAAGCTTGTGCTATAACAATATAGATACCAATGATATAAATATAGATACCGATGCTATATAAAGAGATGATATAGATGATAAGATTCAGGTACAGATGGCATAGGTGGCATACGTATGGATGGCATAGGTGCAGATGATAGAGGTATAGGTAAAGATGATACAGATGGTAAAGGTATAGATACAGGTATATGCACAGACGCTAGATGGTATATATAGATGGTAGAGGCATAAATACAGAGGCAGATACAGATGATACATAGGAACAGGCACACAGAGGGGTGTGGGTGCGGGTATGGACAGATGACACCGATGCAGCTGCTGCAGGCGCAGGTCTAGATGACAGGGGCACCGCCGCCGCTGGTGGCCGGCACAGGTAGGGACACAGGTAGGAGCCGCCCAGCGCCCCCCGCCCGGATGCGGCCCATCCCCCGCTCCGCTCACCGATGCCGGGGGCCACGTAGACGAAGTAGAGGCAGGAGGAGGAGAAGGAGAAGAAGAAGAGGCAGGCGAGGATGGAGCGGTTGGACACGCGCAGCGCCCGCCGCAGCACCGACATCCTCCCCCCGCCCGCGGGCCGCCGCCTCCTAGTGCGGGCCGGCGGCGGCGGCGGCGGGCTGCCGAGCGCCCATGGGGCGGGGCGGGCTCGCGGGGCCGCGGGCGCGGCTGCTAGTGCCGCCGGCCGCCGCCCCTGGCACAGTCTCCCCACTCCCGGGCAGCGCCAGCATCGCCCCGCCCCCTCCAGCCGCCGTCCCCGCCCCCGCGCTCGCGGCGACTGCGGCGGTTGGGAGGTCCCGCGCAAACACTGCAGCACTCAGGCGGTCCGCGCGGGGGGCGGAGCTCCGCGCCGCCTCCCGCCCAATGGGCAGAGGGAGAAAGGCCGAGGGAGGCGGGAACCCGCTCTCCTGATTGGCCGGCCGCGTTGGAACCCGGCGAGGGAGGGGGCGGTTGGGAATGGGGGGAAGGGGGAACTCCTGCCTCAGGGGGGAGTCACGTGCCCCGCGGTAGAGGAGAGGCGCCGCGGGGAGCGGGAGTTGGAGGTGGAGGTGGTCTGGCACGGGCTAGCCCTAGGCGGGGCAGGGAGGCGTGGTGCCCTTGCCCTGTCTGAGCTGGAAGGTGGGCGCGCTGGACAGGCACATGCAGGCCTGCAGCCTCCTGCGTGGGTGCAAAAAAAATAAACAGGCATAAATAAAAGCTCCTGCTGGGCTTGTCAGCAGCACGAATGAGGAGCCAGGAGAGCATCTGGGCCACCTCGATCCCTATTTTCATGCCTAGGAGACGGCTTTGCTCCTGCTCCAATGCCAGCATCACCCCCGTCTCTGTGGCAACCACAGCAGGCACTTGGGCAGGGCATGAATATCAAGCCAGCACATAGTTTAGTTGCTTGTAGCTCAGGAAAGGGACACCTACACAAGCAGCTGGAAATACAGGAGTGGCAGAGCTATTAGGCCTCTGTGAACAGCAGGGCCAGGTAGAGACATGACACTTTTACCAGTATAAGTGATTGGAAACCAGTTTATACCCAGAGCAGAACAGATGTTTGGCCCATGTAGACTGGTTTTAAAATGGGGAGACCAGATCTAAGATTCATAGGCATGTGCCCCCCCCGGAGATTGGCTACCACCAGCTTCTGCAGGCAGCCACACCCACTCCCCCTTGCTGCCAGTGTGGCTGCGGTGATAGTGGGCAGTCGCCACTCACTGCCGTCCCCCACTGCTGCTGGCAACTGCAGGCAGTCTCCACTTGCTGCCGCTGACACTGACACCAGCAGCTGCAAGCAGTCCCCGCTCGCCACTGACTGATGCCGGTGGCAGCAGGTGGTCCCTGCTCACTGCTCGCCACCATGGTGCCCCCCTAGTCTCAGGAAGCACCAGTCATTTGTGCTAAGATTTGTACCCCCCAACACAGTGAAGGGAGAAGGTGTGTTCTGTTCGTTACGGGTCTAAACTACACTGCTTTCAGACAACGGCCTAACTTAGCTCAATTCTGCCTCAGGCTTTTTGAACCTCTTCACCTAGCCCAGTTGTACTTTGGACCACAATTTTGGGATTTAGACATCTTTTAAAGTCTAGTTGATTTCCTGCCAGTTAATTTAAGTTAGATGATACATTTGCACATAATCACCTAGAATAGCGATGCTCAACCAGGGTGCTGTGGCACCCTGGAGTGTTTTGGGATCCTTTCAGGGGTACTGCAAGACACCACACATAACATTAGCACTGGTAACTGGGTAAACATGGTTCACAAGATGAGCCCAGAGTTTTCACATAGGAATCTGTAGCTTTAAAAACATGCTGACCAGTTGCAGTCTTTTCCAGTTCTTTACAACACAAAATTGCTCCATTATTTTTCTGTGATCAAAATAAAAAAGAGTGAAAACCAAGAGCTGGCATTGCCCAAGGTATGTTTCAAGTCTATCGAGCGGTGCCTCAAATCTGTAGAGGGGTGCCTCAAGTCTAAAAAGGTTGAGGACCACTGACCTAGAGGGACTGGTTGCTATTTACACTTCAAAACATACTCTAACAAAGACATACCCTAAAGATGTGCAAAATGAGCTGGTTTGGGCTCCTACTCTCCTTCCTCAGTTGAGGAACCTTGGCTACAACCACTTTATTGGGTCAGGTTAATAACCTAGAGTCTACAGCGGTCAAACATACTTGGTGATGAAAGACAGATCCAGACCCACCTCTAGCAACAGGACAAGTGGTAGTGGAGTTATCGTGCACAGCTGCACCATTCCCCTCACTCCTCATCACTGAAATGAGCCCCAAGCGGGGAGCTGTCACTTGGATTTTGGGGCATCGACACACATACATTGAGGCTGCTCCACACTCTGTCATTACAATGCATCAGAGCAAACTCCAGCATCATGTGTATCAGTGCCCTCACACTGAAAAAAGGCAGTGGGGGTGCTTTAACTACAGCTCATTCAATGAGCTTTGAAGTGCCCCTGCCGCCATTTTTCAGTACAGGGACGCTGATACATGTGACTCTCTGGACACTTTAATTAGAGCAGCTCTCAGAGCCATGATAATTATAGTGCCCCCACCCCACCTCCCGGTGCACATGTATTAAAGCCTTTGGTGACAGGGTAAGCAATGGCACCACCAAAACAAGTTCCCTATGGGCATCTGTACCTAGGATTTCAGTCCCTCTAGGAGCTCAGTGAGTCAGATGAAACAATTTCCCAGGCCACCAGATCCAGCCTTGGTCCATATATTTGACACCTCGGACCCAGAACATTCTTCTCCAAAGTGCTGTAGGAGATAGTTTTGTGCCAGGAGGCTGGCTGCTAACAAATGTATGCGTGGGTGCATCTGAGACATTCATAACATTTAGGTTGCACTGGAACTCAGTTCTTTATAAGTGTGCTGGATTTATTCAGATGGATAGAAGTGATGAAAGGAATAAAGCGGGGGGGGGCGGGGCTTGTTATTTTTTCCCCACTCCTCCACCATGTTCAGTTCAATTTTCCCTCAAACACCCAGCCTCCAATGGGGCTTTGCATAGTGTTTAAACAGTTCTGTAAATGTTTCAGTTCTTCATGTTGTACAGGTAGTTTTCAGAAGCAGTACTTGAACCCTACTGGTCACCTTAAACTCATTTTTAAGCTCATAATTCATTGGAACAAAGCCATTTTGAAGCTGGGGCATCCAATTTGAAGCTACAATGTTAAATGTCCCTGGCTGAGATGTTCTTCCTCATAGCTAGTTTTCCATAGTCTGAGGGATCTGATATCACTTCCTTCAATCACAGGCAAACAGCCTTCTAAATAGATGTCATTTTGTACTATGGTATTTCCAGTGTATAAATAAAAACATAAGGGGGAAAAATTGAGACATAAATGTGGAAAAATGAACAAAATATAGAAGTGTTAGAAACATCATATTTACTTGGTTGATCAGTAGTTTAGTTAAAAAATGACATAAAGGACATAATCAGATCTGTTACTTTATAATTAACATGCCATAATATTGCTATATTTTGAATGAAATATATAAACATATAAATGGATTGTGTCTAAGCAAAGCTGTGCCCATTGAGTCCAGTATTTCAAGAGTCCTGCTAGTAACGTATCATTGAGTCAAAGTTAATGTTTTAGAGCCACACAACGTGGCTCTTTTAGAGCCTTTTAGAGAGATACATGATACTTGTCTGAATTTGAGTATACAAAACTTGCACAGACTGGAGTTACCTGTCCGCAGCCTGATCCCTACCTACCCATAAATGCCTCCTTACCCGTATCTCCATCCTATCTCCATACTTCTGCCATCTCCAGTAGTCTCATAATTCCCATGTGGAATTATATCAAATGCTTGGCTGAAATCTAGATAAATTACCATATTTTCTTTGTCTAGGAAACTAGTCACACATACACACACACACACAGAGAACATATTAAAAAAAGACAGCATGCTAGTCTGGCTCATTTATCTTTTGTAAACACGTGGTGGAATTTATCCCATTTTCTGTTTACTTCTACATCTTTAACTGCTCTTTCTTCTAAAATTTGTTCCAATGCTTTGCATGCCACTGAGGTTAGACTAATGAACCTGTAATTTCCCACATAGTTTCGCTCTTAAAAAAATGAATTTATTGGCCTTCTCCAATTGGAGCCCACGGCGGGGCTGGCATCCCCCAACCCCCTGGCCTGCGGGAACTGCCCAGCAAGGCCTGAGGGGGCAGGGACTGGAGACCCCCACAGCTGTCCTGCAGGCGCCCACCTTAGGGCCCTGGAGGCACAGGTGAGGGAGCTCCAGGAGGAGGTTAGCAGGCTGAGGGGAATCAGGGAGGCAGAGGAGGAAATTGACAGATATTTTCGTTCCTTGCAGGGTTGTACGACCAAGGAAGATGCACCCCAAGATGAGCCCTCCACTGCTAAGTGGCAGACGGTCACCTCCCGTGCCAGGGCTGCTCGAGACACGGCAGCACCAGTTCCTCCAGTCCAGCTGGAGAACAGGTACGAAGTCCTGGCAGCCCTGGAGGGGGAGGAAGGAGAGGACAAAACCAGGGAGGAGGCAACTCCACGCTCACCACGTCCCATGCAAGCTGAAGGAGGCAAGAAGGCCAGGAGGAAGAAGCATCGCGTGATTGTCATTGGTGACTCCATCCTGAGAGGTACGGAGGGCCCCATATGTCGCCGGGACCCCTCGGCACGGGCGTTATACTGCCTACCTGGAGCGAGGATTCAGGACGTGAAAGGGATGCTCCAAACCGTAATCCAGCCCACCGATTATTACCCCAACGTCCTAGTTGGCACTAATGATGCGGCCAGGAGGAGCTCTGATTGCCTGATGGAGGACTACCACACTCTGGGGTGCATGCTGAAGGAGATGGGCACACAGGTGGTTTTCTCTCCTATCCTGCCAGTGAGTGGACGAGGCAGACAGCATGAAACATGCATCGCGGAGACCAACTGGCAGCTGCAGGAATGGTGCTTCGAGGAGGGCTTTGGCTTCCTCAGCCATGACCGGCACATCACGATGAGAGGCATGCTGGGATGGGATGGGCTCCACCTTTCCCCTAAAGGTAAGCATGTGTTCTCTTCTAGGTTGGCGGACCTCCTCTGGCAGGCTTTAAACTAGGCTCGTCGGGGGAAGGGAAAGATGAGGGCGGAGGAAACATCAGACTGCCAGACCAAACAGCACCCACAACTACAGCCCAGACCAGACCAGCGAGCAAAGCGAATAAACAGGTAAGAGATAGGGGCCAGGGTAATGCTGTGACTAGGGGGTCAGTACACACATCCACAGGAGGCCTCAAATGCCTCTACACAAACACTCGTAGTACGGGTAACAAGCAGGAGGAACTTACCCTCCTGCTGGCTGACACCAGCCCGGACATAGTGGGGATTACGGAAACGTGGTGGGACGCAACACATGATTGGGCGGTGAATATCAAGGGCTATAGGCTGCACAGGAGGGACAGGATAGGAAAGAGAGGTGGGGGTGTGGCACTCTATATTAAGGAGGAATACACATCCTTGTCAATTAGCAAGGAGTCAGGGGAGGGGCACTCTGAAGTGCTTTGGGTTAGAATACAAGGCAGTCAAGGGGAAAGGGACTTAACAGTGGGAGTCTACTACAGACCTCCCAACCAGGGAGAGGAGCTTGACCAGGAATTCTTGGGTCAGCTCACAGAGGTAGTGAAGGCTAAGGATGTGGTAGTCATGAGGGACCTGAACTTCCCAGACATCTGCTGGGAAGAACAGTCAGCCAGGTCTGAACGCTCACGTAGGTTCTTGGCCAGAGTGCAGGACCTCCATCTAACCCAGGAGGTGCACAGCCCCACCAGGGGAGACGCCTTGTTGGACCTAGTGCTGGCCATGGGTGATGACCTGGTGAGAAGGCTGCGGGTGCTCGACCACCTGGGCGACAGCGATCATCGCCTGCTGGAATTCACCATCCAGCGCAAGGTGGCAAAAGCATGCAGTAAGGCAGCAGCCCTAGATTTTAGGAGGGCAAACTTCAACGAGCTAAGGAGGATAGTTGGAGAAGTGCTGAGGTCCCAGAGAGGAGGGGAGCCAGGTGTCCAAGGAGAGTGGTCACTCCTTAAGGAGACGATCCTCCAAGCCCAAAGGCAGGTAATCCCAACGAGGATCAAAGGGAGCAGGAGAGCACACAAGCCTCCGTGGCTCACCAAAAGCATCCGTGAGTGTCTCCTTGCTAAAAAGGAGGCTTACACCCAATGGAAAGAAGGGGTCATCACCAGGGAGGACTATTCTGTAGTTGCTCGGGGATGTAGGGGGGTAGTTAGGAAGGCCAAGGCAGAGATGGAACTGGGACTAGCTTCCCAGATTAAGGACAATAAGAAGTCCTTTTTTAAATATGTAGGGGGTAAAAAGAAGGTCCCGGGTAATGTGGGGCCCTTGCAGGACACGTTGGGAAACTTGGTCGTCACACCAGACGGCAAAGCTAACATGTTTAACGATTTCTTTGCCTCCGTCTTCCTAAGTAGGGACCAGAACAGCCACCTCCTTGCTGGGCCCCCCTCGGGCCCCGGGGGAGGCAAACCTGGGCCACGGGTTAGCGAGGATTTAGTTAGGGAGCTTCTGGAGGGGTTGGATGTATTCAAGTCAGCCGGTCCGGATGATCTCCACCCTAGAGTTCTAAAGGAACTGGCCAAGGTCATTGCAAGTCCCCTGGCACATCTTTAAGAGCACTCATGGTGCTCTGGAGTGATGCCAGAGGACTGGAAGAGGGCCAATGTGGTTCACATCTTCAAAAAGAGGAGGAAGGAGGGCCCAGGGAACTATAGGCCTGTTAGTCTTACCTCAATCCTGGGCAACCTTTTTGAGAGAATTATTCTGGCACATGTCCAGCCAGCAGGGGAGGTTATGCTTAGGGGCAACCAACATGGGTTCATTAGAGGCAGGTCCTGTAAAACCAACCTGGTGGCCTTCTATGACCAGGTCACCAAATCCTTAGATGCAGGGGTAGCAGTGGATATAGTCTTCCTGGACTTCCGGAAGGCTTTTGACACTGTCTCTCACCCCGTTCTCATTAAGAAACTGGGGGGCTGTGGTTTAGACACCCACACAGTCAAATGGGTCGCCAACTGGCTAGAGGGCTGCACCCAGAGGGTGGTAGTGGATGGGTCCTTCTCAACCTGGAAGGACGTGGGCAGTGGGGTTCCGCAGGGCTCAGTCCTCGGGCCCACGCTGTTAAACATCTTCATCAGTGATTTGGACGAGGGGGTAAAAAGCACCCTGTTCAGATTTGCTGATGACACTAAGATGTGGGGGGACGTGGGCACACTGGAAGGATGCAACAGGCTACAATCAGACCTAGAGAGGCTACAAGGGTGGGCGGACGAGAATAGGATGGGTTTCAACACAGACAAGTGCAAGGTGATGCACCTTGGGAGGAACAACTGGCACCGTACCTACAGGTTAGGGAACTCCCCTCTTGTCAGCACGGAGGCGAAAGAGGATCCTCCCCCTCTATGCGGCACTGGTCAGGCCGCAGTTAGAGTACTGCGTCCAGTTCTGGGCGCTATGCTTCAGGAGGGATGTGGATAGCATGGAGAGGGTCCAGAGGAGGGCCACTCGTATGATCAGGGGACAACAGGGCAGGCCCTATGAGGAGAGGCTACGGGACCTGAACCTGTTCAGCCTCCAAAAGAGAAGGCTGAGGGGGGATTTTGTGGCCTGTTATAAACTAGTCAGGGAGGATCAACAGGCATTGGGGGAGTCACTGTTCCCCCGAGCACCACCAGGAGTGACCAGGAATAACGGTCACAAGCTGGCAGAGGGTAGGTTTAGGTTAGATATCAGGAGGCGCTACTTCACGGTCAGGGCGGCTAGGGTCTAGAACCAGCTTCCAAGAGAAGTGGTGCAGGCTCCTACCCTGAGGGTGTTTAAGAGGAGGTTAGATGAACATCTTGCTGGGGTCGTTTGACCCCAGTACTCTTTCCTGCCATGGCAGGGGGTCGGACTAGATGATCTGCTCAGGTCCCTTCCGACCCTAGAAACTATGAAACTATTATATTCCTGACTTGATATATTGGCTAAAAACCCTTGCTACTGTCCTACCACTTCATGCCCCTGGTTCTTTAATAATTCTAGGATAGAAATTATTCAGTACCTCATTTGAAAGCATTCTGAGTTATGCTTCCACCTCAGCTGCAGTAATTTTGATTACCGTATCTTCATTGTTATTTGCCATCCTGCCTTTGCCCTCTTGCTCAACATAATTATTCTTACTGAAAACCAAGGAAAAATATTTGTTTAGTTCTTGGATCGTAATTAGATTAGCTATAATCTATACCCTGTTTTCAGTGCCTAGAGGCTCCACTTCTTTTCTTATTATTTTATACAGCTGAGGAATCCTTAGCTATTTGTTTTATTGTATTTACTCAATTAAAATATGAGGTTGTTTTCCCCCACTTAACATGATGGGGGAGAAGCCCCTCATCTTATAATCAAGTACAAGATGACATGGGGCAGGCAGCTGCTGCCTGCCCCCTCATCTCTGTACTCCCTGGCTGCTACTACCCTGTTGTCCCATCCTGTACCTCCCACTGCATCCCTCCTTATCTTTGCTCTAGTGCTGGCAGGCTCCATTTCTGATTCAGACTGGAGCAGAGGCATGGCCCCAGCCTGGCCCTGTAGCAGGGGTGCCAGCTTCACACTGCTGCTATGGGGCAGGGCTGGGGTCATGCTCTGTGCCCCAGGCTTCACTGGAGGAGACAGCGCCTGTCAGTACCAGACTAAAGGTAAGAGGGAGGTGGAGGGACAGGTGAGGTGGCCAGGTGGGGAAGGACAAGGAGAAGGAGGAACAGGGACCCAATGCTGCAGGGGGCAGAAGTGGCATGGAGGGGGGAAGGGGAGGCAGACACATGGCAGGAGGCAAGCTGCATGCCTCCCCCACTGCCTGTTCTATTTCTGCCTCTCCTACCACCATTACTGCCCCGCTCATTGCTTGCAATAGTAGCAGGGGATGAATTAAAGACCATCCTCCAATAATTAGATTCTATACAGGGAAAAATATAACAAATGTATCAATTTTCCAAGAACAAAATCTAATTATTGGGGGGTTGTCTTAAATTCAGATCTGTCTTATATTCAGGTAAATATGGTAATACTGGTATGGTCTATATCAGCATCATTCTCAGCGTGTTTTGGTCATTGTCAGAGCAGGTTAAGACTTTGTGTAGTAACTAATTTATAATCCCTCCTACAAGGTCAACAGTTAATTATATATAGACACACCCACACCCACCACAAACATGGATTTAAATAACATGAGGACAATTTCCTTTTAATGGCAATATGAAATAAGTTCCAAAAATGCACAGTATATACGATACATTGATAATTAAGGTGCTTAGAGATATAAATCAGGTTATTTCAGTAGTTGTCTAGAGGTTTAGGTTTATCCAGTAATGTATGTTCTTAAAGAACTTTGAAAATCAGGTTAAGAACCTTATAAAGTAAATACAAACTCCGACTAAGAATTAGTATAACTTAGCCAAGATGGAGGTCAAGCGATCAAACTATATAACACCAATCCCAGTATTTATCCTAAAAGGCAAATTGCCAGGATTATAGGGATGATCAAGATCTTTGTGTGCAATTGCGCAGTGGTTGGAGAACAGAATGGCTGGATGTGTTTCCTCTGACATCTCTAAACCTACAACAGTGGGTGCTATGCAGGGTAGTGAATAGAGGAAAGTTTAGATTTATCCTCTAAAGCATCCACTCCTGCAACTTGCAGAGACCAGATAATGGGCTAGATGGACCATTCTTATGTGACTCAGTATGGCACTTCATATGTACATCCTTGGATCTGGAATACATTTTCTATAATTTTCCATCTACCTCCTCCATTATCTGCCTTTTTTAAAAGTAGGTCAATATATAGTAAATATAATACCTTAAGAGGAATATTATATGGACAGGCTGATTTCATGGTTATGTTTTCAATACAATGATATAGAGAATTACAAAGTTTATTACTGTCTCATAAAACCTGTATTTCTTAAGTCTATATGTGATGCTTCTCAGTTCCATTACCCTTGCACTGCTATATTCTCCTAATCATTCCTTACTGTGCACAATCTAAGAATCTCATAGTGACCATGTCCAAGCTTCACTGTTACTCAATTTTTTCTGAGGGTATGGACACATTGGCCTGAATGTTTTGCCCAACTTAAACGTTTCTGATGACATTTTCTCTGCACACTTTTAGTGACTTTATGGTTAGCATTAGGAACTTGAAATGTGTCTTTAAGTCCAATATTTGCCTTTTGTTTTCTCTGTATTGTTCCATACCAACTCGGCCACATCTCTGAAGTTTCAGTTTACATATACTCTGTAGAAATATCTTAGAATTCAGCCATTAAAATCTCTTTACATTTCTGTCCTTATATATGCTGCTGTTGGCCAAATGGAGTTGCAGGCAGGATTGGCGGGTGGGGGGGCAGGGAGAGGGGGGAGTGTTGGGGGCAGGTCAGAAAAGGATAGGAGAAATGAGAGGAAGGAGTTTGTCTCCTTTGCTCTCAATGACAGGAGAGCATGCAATGCCCTCCCATTACAACCTAGGCCAGTAATATAAATAGGAAGGAGAGGGGTACCAGCCACAGACACCAACCTAGGAAGAGGTGCAAAAATAGCAGCTGCTACGCTGCTGGCCTGAGTGCTGTCACAGCCAGCCCAGCTACAGCAATTGCCTCATGCTGCCACCCCCCTAGGGCACAGAACTACCCAGTTATGCCTCTGGCCCAGGCAGTGTGGAGGTAGAGGCTGCCTGCCTCAAATGCCAATGGGACAAGAGCCGGGAAAACAGACTGAGAAAAGAAACCTGGTGAGACTAGAACTACTGGATGTGCAGTGACAAGAGCCAGTAATGATAGAAGTTGTAATTTAGAGATGCTCCTTAACTGAGGAGATTGGGGAAGTTGGTAGTTGAGAGACAGTCAGTCAGAGGGGTAGTTAGAGATGTGCAGGAGCTGGTCTGCTGTTTCACAATAAAAAGTTGTGCAATTCTTCTTGAACGCTTGATTATACTGAACCTTCTGATCCCTACACTGGTGAGACTAGAACTGGGTAAAAACAGTACTGATAGCTGAGAGAAAGAGGCTGGAACAGAGGCTGGGCAAGTAGTCTAGGTGTGGATCTGGAAATAGGGAATGATTTGGTGGAGAGGAGAATGGGGCTGGGATGAGCTACCAAGGGTGGAGTATTAAAAGGACTGAGAGAGACTGGAGGGGGCAGAGGTGATGGGAAAAAACTTAGGGATGAGATGAAGCCAAAAAGTATGTGTTTACTGCATCGCAGTTCCTTCCAGAGCTTGAAATTAGAAAGGGTTGTATTGTGAGAGTACTTAGGAGCTCAAGTTATATACGAAGTCCCAATGGATTAGAAGCTAGATACTGTATAAACACATAACAACAATGCAGTCCCTGTCCCAAAGACATTATGCTTGACCCACCCTTTCTTTTAAATTGTCAGTATTGGCTGCATTTTCCAAAAACAGTAATTTTTCTCTTTATAATCAAAGTACTATTTTTTAAGTATTCCTTCTACATATGCCCAGATGTAGGCTAAGTAAATGACAACCTATAAAAAGATGTCCTAGTTAGGCTTTTCCCCTGTTTCACAGCAGGCCTTGTTTCTCACTTTCAGATGCACTGAACAAAGTAAAGTTAGTATAGGTTTGTCCTGCTACTACTAGTCACATACTGCAATAGAAATCATTTTCTCAATAAATTCACACTGCAGGGACCAGTGCTTTATGAAAGACTCTGTCACAAGTGAAAGGTTGGCAAGACTAACGTCCTAAGGTGCTGGTAGTAAAAAAAATGATCATTTCTTTGCTACCGGAGGTGGTTCAAGCACCTACTTTGAACGCCTTCAAGAGAAATTTGGATGTTTATCTTGCTGGGATCCTATGACCCTAGCTGACTTCCTGCCCCTGGGGCAAGGGGCTGGACTCGATGATCTTCCGAGGTCCCTTCCAGCCCTAATGTCTATGACATCTATGACATCTATGACCTCTGTTTACATACACTTCAGTTCTAAGCACATGGTTTGATATTGTAAATTTAGAATTTTAATTGCAACGCCATTTAAAAGGCTATTACAATTTGTTTTTGGCAACTTTCCTTACCAAACACTATAGATAAAAGTTTTGCTTTGATTCATGTTACAAAAAATGTTATGTACCACTTGAGGGGAACCTCTTGCTACAAGCTATTTGTTTGGTTAACAGAATCTTCTCTTTTTCCATGTTGTCTGCATGAGACCAAAGTTTAAGATTATTCTCAGGTTGTCCTACACAATGGGCTACAGCAGGGGGTGAGGGAGAAGGTGTCTTCCAGGGAGCAAGCAATCTCTGATCTGTAACAGACCTGCTATAGTTTAAAAATATAAGGGAACACACAGATGTTCCACTGGGTGGGGTCAATCTAAGTATTCATCTGTGCAGACATTTGGGGAGGTTAAAAAGGACAAAAAAAAGCTGGCCTGATGTAAATTAGTTCACCTCAGGAGGTGAGCTAAGTTAGATCCGGAACAGGTTAGCCTGATCTACTGAATGTCTGCACACATTTGGAGTGCAGCCCAGGGCTGGGAAAGCACAACCACTCATGCCAGGCCCAGGGCTGCATTTTTTCTACCCATCTCCCTCCCCACCCAGACCATTTTTAGCTCCCTGACCTCCCCTCCCCACAAACAACTCCCACTACAGACCCATGAATACCATCCCCCCCCAGACGCACCAGCACCCTCAAATCCCACCCCCCACCCCCAATTACTTAGATTGGGTTCCAAGTTCAGCTCTTATAAACTGTGTGATCAGAATGTGTGCAGCAAACATCTGCATGTACCCTAAGTGGTGACTCAAATACTAGCCCCAGACATTTTTGTAGCAGCATGGATGTTACATGTGCACAGAAAGAAAGGCTATTAGAATACTAGGGAAAAGTCCTTGCTTTTCCTTCTCTCAAATGTTTAAAAGGCATGAAATGCTCATCTGCTATTTAAGTATTATGCATATTGACATAATAGACACAAAATATCCCTATCCATCCAAAGGCCTGTTTGAAAAGCTAATTTGATCTAGAGCCATCTCTTATTGTATTTTTGAGGTGTTTTGTAAAACAGACAGAACTAGACAGAGCTAAGCAAGCTTAGGCAGGCTTGCAAGGCATTTATTTGCTTTGCTTTCTCCATCCAAAGTAAAAAAAAAAATGCTGCACAACCATGATCAGAACACCTTAATATGTAGTGGAGAGTTAGTGAGATGCTTCTTTAGAATACACCCCAAATTTAACAGACACATTTTACAACCAGTGAACAATGTTTAATTCATCCTCCAGCTTTCATTAAAAAAGAAATAAAATAGCAGCTCTTGCTGTTAGTCTTTCCTTTCAATCAAATTATTATTTTATATTTTCAAGACTCTTTTGCAAAGAGGATAGCTAAAAATGTTTCTAAAAACAAGAATAAAAGCAATTTCTCATTCCACACAAAATCAATCGCATGCCTGTAGATTGGTGGGACATAACAAGTGAGTCTAGATACAGAAAATAATAAAAGGACAGAAAATGGCAATTGCTCCATCTTGCATTTTTAAATATAAAATATTGCATTCTTACATATTAAAATTTGGAAGTACCTTAATTTAAAAAATGCAGATGTGTACATATTTACAAATGGCACAAGTGCATGATAATTTACATGGTTGGCACCTGTGTAATAGCAGTAATTTAAGTGTTTTGCTATATCTTCAAGGTTATACATGATTATCAGGAATCCAGGTTTCCCATTTCCCACAGGAAAATGGAAAAAAATGTTTCCTCCTCTACCTGAGGAAACCACGGATTTCTTATTTTAATGGAGAAACCCACAGATCTTACAGTTTTGCAAACAGCTCTCTGGAAACTGGCAGAGTTCCAGCCTGCAAGAGCCTGGGGTGGAGCAGGAGGAGGGTGGTCATGCCTGTTTTATGCACATGGCCACCAGCTTGGAGAATAGCTTCCACATGTGAGGGCCCCATCAGGAAGAAGGGAGGGAGTTGGGCAGGGCTGAGGCTGCTGCCCGGCTGGGTTGTGCATGGGGCCACAATGCACGGCTGCAGGGCTCCGGTGGGGAGCAGGACAGGGCCATGGATGGCTCATCGAGGAAGCGGTGGGGTGGGGCTGACTCCTGGCACTGTATGCACTTGCGGGGAGCAGGGGTCACCTGTGCTCCCCAGATCTGTGCATGGGGCAGGAGTGGGCATGGGCTGCCAGCTGTGGGCTCAGGCTCCCTGCCCTGCTTCTCTCCTCTAGGGTCTCTGCAGCCCAGCGGGTGCCACCTAGCGTGGCAGGGCAGAGTAGGGACCGTGTGGGGAACCTTGTTGCTGCTGCGAGGACCACGCTGCCCTGGCGAGGTGTCCCCTGTGCGGCTGCAACAAGAGACACAGCCCTGCACTGCCACCCCTGCTGCTGCCACATGTGCAGGGGACACATCACCAGGGCAGCACAGAGCTCACAGTAGCAACAAGCTTCCCTGCATGACCCCACCGTGCCTTGCCACTCTAGGTCGCACCTGCAGGGCTATGGAGGCCCCATGGGAGGGCAGCAGGACAGGGAGCCCTGAGCTCAGAGCCCATGCCCACCCTTGCCCCCTCTGGAGTGCATGCAGCAGTGAGGAGCCAGTCCACCCCACCTGAGCCTGCAGCAGACAGGCAGCAGGAGGTGAGCCGGGCTCCGCTCTGCTGCAGCAGCCACTGCCTCCTGCCAGGGGCAGGGGGCTGTGGACCCAGGTCCCTGGCTCTGTGGCCCTGGAAGCTGAGGGCCCCCTCCAGCAGGGTGGGGGCAGGGGGTGAGAATCATCAGCAGAGCTGGGAGGGCTGAGAGAGGGGAGTAAGGGGCACCAGCAGGGCCATGGGGCTGGACCTGCACTCTGTGAGCTAACGGGCAGGGGGGGCTCTGATTCTCCACAATAAAAACCCCAAAATCAAAAGCCCAAATTTATAGGTATTTAGAATTTATTTTATTACAGTGATTGAGGCACTGGTATGCTTCCAAATTGCTTTAAAACTGTAAATATATCAAGAAAACATTGTATTCAACTGATACCTATGTATATAGGCCTTTCATTTTAATCACGGATTTGGGGGGTTTTAATCAGAGACTTTGCAATTATTTTATCAGAGAATTTGTGATTTTTTTTATCGGGTAAAACCAGGATCCCTGATGATTATAAATAATAATATTTTTGTCTTTAAGCATATTATGGTCCCTATGAAGAGGTAGTTTACTCTTTACAGGATATTAGAACTATTTAAGCAGGAACATTTGTCTCATTTCAAAACAGAAAGAAATCTGTTCTGTGTGTCACTCTGTATGAAGAATTCCAGCTGGCAATTTGGCATGCTAGCTAGAGAAAGGAGAAAGTCACCTGCTCCTCCTATCATTAAGCTGAATATCTATTGAGTAGGTAGCTTTTATAATCTGAATCCTGGAAAGGGCTGCTCCATTAAGACATGCTGTTACTGAGCACAGCTCTACCTCATCCTTCTCATCCCATTACTTTAAACATTTTCAAGTTCTTCAGAAGGTTTTGTATCCATACATTCAGTTTATGAAAGCCTTAGTCCCTCAGAAAGAATGTAACAGTTCAAAAGACCAAAAGGAAAACGTTACATATTTTCAAATCCCAATTACTGCTTCTTATTCAGATTATGGCAGTATGTAATAACAGCATTGATAGCATAGTAACACCCATCCAGGGGCCCCCATCAAAAATTATGTACTGTCTATTGAGCTGTGTGCCTGTACACAGGAAGATATCATACTTGTCCTCTACAGGAAAAAAGTATACAATTCATTGAATAGAATGGATCTGCTTGCATAGTCTTACTGATGTCACCATGGCTCCATATGGGTTTTGAGATGAGCCCATATGGATCTGCTGAAAGAATCCATCCTTAAGGCCTTAGTCACATAATAGGACACATCCACTGCAGCTCTCCATTGCAGTACTGAAAACAGTATTTTGTATGTGTTAATCTTTGTCATTTGTATTCAGGCAAAAGACAGAAAGTGTCTTCTTTTTTAGGGAGAGAGTGGCAAAGTGTACTAGTGGTACCCATAGAGTTTATTTTGGTACCTTACTGTAGTGTTGTAAATGAGTCTTTAGTAGCTGATTTAGTAAATGGGACCCTATAAAATAAAAATGAAGGTCCTAATCACATTCAGATTTGTGTGAGTGGACTTTTCCTGTCTGTGAAAAACCTCACTAACTTCAAATGGCTGCAAATATCTACCCAACTTTAGTTCTTGTTTTTGAGACTGTTTATCAGAAGAGAAGTTTCCAGAAATTTATATTACACAAACCATTAGCCTAGTGTGGCACTGAGATACTTCAGTTTCCTACCAAAAATTTTATAACCAAAATTTTTTATAACTTTGTTATTTCTCATGAATCAAAGTGAGAGTAAAAAACAAACAGGAGCCAGATAAAAATTAATCTATCACAAGTCTTGCATAATTTTTTTTAGACTAATGAATCTTTGCTGTTTTAGGCACAAATACAAAATAAAGGATTGTAGGCAGGAAGCATGGCTGTTGTCTTGCAGAAGACAGTGACTGTAAGGACGGATGATTAGAGGGGAGGCAGGGGAAGTGCAGAAATGTAGTGATCCATTGCACCCCTCTTTGATCTCTCCTCCACCCAAACTTTAAAACAGACCTTACGATGACAGGCTGAGAGCCATGGGGCTCTTTAGCCTGGAAAAGCGCAGGCTCAGGGGTGATCTGCTGGCCACCTATAAGTTTATCGGGGTGACCACCAGGATCTGGGGGAACGTCTGTTCACCAGAGCGCCCCAAGGGATGACGAGGTCGAACGGTTATAAACTACAAGACTGTTTCAGGCTGGACATAAGGAAGAATTTCTTTACTGTCCAAGCCCCCAAGGTCTGGAACAGCCTGCCAGTGGAGGTGGTTCAAGCACCTACATTGAACACCTTCAAGAGCAAATTGGATGCTTATCTTGCTGGGATCCTATGACCCCAGCTGACTTCCTGTCTTTCAGGCAGGGGGCTGGACTCAATCTTCCGAGGTCCCTTCCAGCCTTAATGTCTATGAAATCTATGAATGCCTGGAAGGGCAACAGTATTTCTATTCAGTCAATTGACTTCATGGACTTGATTCCTGCAAATCTTTCTTCACTCCACATGTGTTAATAACCCTTTCTCCTTTTTAATAGTTTTGATCTTCCATTAAATCAAGTTACTGTTTCTGCAGTTTTGGTGTCACTATCACACCACTTGCAAAAACCAGGCCAGCGAAAGTTTCCTCAGTGGACCTAATAGTCAAATCTCCTTTGACTCCTCCACACCAACAAATTCAGTAAATGCCCAGCCCCACCCAATCAATTTCCTAAACATGTCACCATCTCTGTCTTTGAAACAACTCTCTTGTAAATACAAACCAAAGCCCTCCCAAAAGTTAACCTGTATTTGAGTTTTTTTAGTGACATTGATTTCTTCATCAAGGCATTTCATACCTTTTACAAAAATAATTTCAGATGGCATTTAAAAAAAGAAAAGGTAAAAAATTGAATTTAGTTTCAGAAAATAGTTTGTCACTAAGACTTTGCCCAAAAATATGTGGATTTCTTTTTGAGTTAAGAGTGATCAAAATACTCAAGACCATTAAAAAGGAGAGAGGGTCATGAACACGTGGAGTGAAGCGAGATTTGCAGACACCAAGGTGGATTTTCTTTAAATCAAATCAATTTAGATCACTGGACAGGAAGCCTCATTTAAATCGCTGTTTTCTACAACAAGCGCATTCTTGTTGTCTGATATCCTTTATTCATTTAACTTCTTGAAACTTTGCACTTTTAGAGAGAGGTAAGGGCTTGACTTTGTGTACACAAACTTGCAGAGAGACAAGAGAGCTGATGGGTAGGTAATCAGTAGGCCTGTGCAAATAGGGAAGTATTTGATTTGGATTAGGACTTGGCAGATTCGGAGTACAGTGATTTAACATCCTGCACACCAGAGCGCATTTGCATGGGTATTCCCCAGGGAAAAGTAGCAGCTGCATATATTCTGCTACTGCTATTTGTCCCCACGGAAATGTATGTTCCTGCTTATGGGAACAACCCCATTGAGCAGGGGTGGGCAAAATATGGCCTGCAGGCCAGATCTGGCCCACCAGGTCATTCTGTCTGGCCCACGGGGCACCTATAAAATTTTGAAAATTAATATTTATCTGCCCCTGGCTGCATGTCAAAGATGACAGGAGCCAGGAACAGTAGGACCCAGGGGGGAAGCTGCTGGCAGGAACCAGCAGCAACAGTAGCAAGGCCCACTGGCCCTGCCCCTCATCCCCCCAGTCGCCAGCTGGAAGCCCCTGCCTTAGCAGAAGCTTCTGACCTGGGAGCCTGGGGCTGCTCCTCACCTCCCTCTGCTGGAGAGGGAAATTCAGGTAAGAATGGGCAAAGGGAGCGGACAATTGCTGGCACAGGAAGAGCTGGCAACCACATAGTGCTCCTCCTGTGTCACGTGGTCCCAGCCCTGCAGCCAGAACCCCATAGTGCCAGAGCTGCAGGTGGGGAGCAGCAGGCGGGGGGGGGAAGTAGCAGCAGGAGCAGGTGTGGGGGAGTGGCACTGGGGGCAGGCGTGGCAGAGCGGAGTGGCACCGTGTGAGAGTGCGGGGCTCTAGGGGTCAGGGTCAGTGACAGCAGGAGCAAGCTGGGAGCTGTGAGGCTGGGCTGGCTCCTGCTTCATTCTGTGTTTCCAGCATTGCAGGCAGAAACAGTGCACTGCCAAAACATGCCCACCCATTTGGTGCCACCCCGTTTGGTTCCTGGCTGCAATGCCCGGATCACAGAACACAGCAAAAACCAGCCTGGTCCCGTGGCTCCCAGCTTGCTCCTGCTGCCACCTGTACCACAGTACACCTGAAGCTCCTGCACTCACAGTGGGGGAAGGCCACTGCCTCCCCCACCCTGTGCTGTGCAGGGCCCCAGACTCCACGTGAAGTGGAGGGTGCCCTAACCTCTGCTTCCCTGCACAGTCCAGCGGGGGCTTCCCCCATGGGAATGCAGGAGCTGCAGGCATGTGGTGTGAAACCACCATGGTAGAGGCGACCAGGCAGGCTCTGCTCCTCACCCCCACATGCAGCACTGCCCAAAGCCACGCCCCACTGGGCACCAGTGCCTGCACCAAGCATAAGCTCCCAAAGCCCCCCAACTACTGCTGCTACCAGCATCAGGGGCTGCATGCCATGTGGGGGAGTGTGGGGAGTCCCTGCACCACACAAACCTCACATACCCACACCCTGCCCCTACAGCCCCCACCAACATATACACACACCCCAACATACCCTATGCCCCCCACACATCCCACAGACTCCCCACACAATATAAGTGAGAATATTTTTCAGTTATTATGCAATACCTTCTATATACAGTACACAAACACAAATCATGACAAATATTTTTGTAATAAAATTAAAATATGTTATAGGAGGTGTTTGACTTCTAGTGTATGATTTGTTTTTTTCTGGTTCAAAGTTGGCAATCCCCCTCTTAAAAAGAGTATTTCTGGGGGTAAGGTGAGGGACTTCTGGTGTCAAAGGTCAGGGGTTAGGGGGTGGGACTTTTGGTCCAATATGGCTACTAGGGGGCAAGGCAACTGTCAAGGGGTGGGGCTATCTATGCGGACCCTGATAGCTCGCCCAAACTTGTGAAATGGTCCTCTGCCCAAAATAATTGCCTGTCCCTGCCATAGAAGATACCCTTAGACAATGGAACCCAGATACTTCAGTTCCAAAACACTACTCCTTACCAGTTTAGCCAAATGAATATCTGTTAGTAACAGAAGAACACTTGCATTCCTTGGAATTGACAAACCACCAACAGAAATTTGTATTCCACCTCCTTCCCCCAGCTGCAATGTTCAACTTTGCCCAGGTAGTAAATCTACTTCTTTTCTGGATAAGTTTTCAAAGATAAAGCTATAGAATTTTATACTGGAAGCTGACTGCAAACTTAACGGTGGAGAAAATACTGCCTTATTATCATGCAAAACTTTTACTGAACCCCTTCTATACCATACAGTATCCCACCCCGTTCCCCCATATTGGTGAACAAATTAAGAGGCTGTGACTTGAATGATTACACAGTCCAGTGGGTGGCAAATTGGCTAAAGGGTCGTACTCAGAGAGTGGTGGTGGACAGGTAGGTATTGACCTGGAAGGACATGGGCAGTGGGGTCCCATAGGACTTAGTCCTTGGACTGATACTCTTCAATGTCTTCATCAGTGACTTGGATGAGGGAGTGAAGTGTACTCTGTCCAAGTTTGCAAATGATACAAAACTGTGGGGAGAAGTGGACACACCGGAGGGCAGGGAACAACTACAGGCAAACCTGGACAAGTTGGACAAATGGGCAGAAAACAATAGAATGCAATTTAACAAGGAAAAATGCAAAGTGGTGCACCTAGGGAGGAAAAATATCCAGCACTCCTACTGCATAGGAAATGACCTGCTCAGCAGCATGGAAGCAGAAAGGGATCTAGGAGTTCTAGTGGACTCCAAGATGGAGTCTTGGCACTGTGGGGCAGTGTGGGGATGCAGTCAGGAAGGCCAACTGCACTTTGTCATGCATCCACAGATGCACCTCAAGCAGGTCCAAGGAGATGATACTTTTCCTCTATGCGGCACTGGTCAGGCCACAGCTAGAGTACTGTGTCCAGTTCTGGGCGCTACACTTCAAGAGGGATGTGGACAACATGGAGAGGGTCCAGAGGAGGGCCATTTGCATGATCAGGGGGCAGCAGGGCAGGCCCTACGAGGAGAGGCTGCGAGACCTGAACCCATTCAGCCTCCACAAGAGAAGGCTAAGGGGGGGATCTTGTGGCCTGTTACAAACTAGTCAGAGGGGACTAGCAGGCACTGGGGGAGTCCCTGTTCCCCCGAGCACTACCAGGAGTGACTAGAAATAACAGTCACAAGCTGGCAAAGGGTAAATTCAGATTAGACATCAGGAGGCGCTACTTCACTGTCAGGGCGGCTAGGATCTGGAACCAACTTCCAAGCGACATGGACTTGATGATCTGGTCAGGTCCCTTCTGACCCTACTAACTATGAAACTATGAAGATGAACGTGAGTCATCAGTGTGATGATGTCAATAGCAAAGCTAATGCCACTTTATCATGCATCAGCAGATGCATGACAAACAGAACCAAGGTGATACTTCCCCTCTATCAGACGCTGGTCAGACTGCAGTTGGAATACTGCGTGCAGTTTTGGGTGCCACACTTCAAGAGGGATGTGGATAACCTGGAGAGGGTCCAGAGAAGGGCCACGCGTATGATTAAGGGCTTGCAGGCCAAGCCCTACGAGAAGATACTAGGGCACATGGACCTCTTCAGCCTCCGCAAGAGAAGGTTGAGAGGCGACCTTGTGGCTGTCTATAAATTCATCATGGGGGCGCAGAAGGGAATTGGTGATGCTCTACTCACCAAGGTGCCCCTGGGGGTCACAAGAAATAATGCCCATAAGCTAGCAGAGAGCAGATTTAGACTGGACATTAAGAAGAACTTCTTCACAGTTAGAGTGGCCAAAATCTGAAATGGGCTCCCAAGGGAGGTGGTGCTCTTCTCTACCCTGGTGGTCTTCAAGATAAGGTTAGATAGGCATCTGGCTGGGGTCATCTGAACCCAGCACTCTTTCCTGCCTATGCAGGGGGTTGGACTCGATGATCTATTGAGGTCCCTTCTGACCCTAACATCTACAAATCAACACTGATAGCTCACCTCCTCAGTTCGTGGCCTTTTCCAAAATTGAAATGTTGGAAAAGCTTAACTCCTGACATTAATGTCCAGTTGGAGGCAGTGGTGGACCAAAGTTGTGTTACCAGGGTGCTGGAAATCCTTTACACTTACAGAAAAGTAGGGACAGATTTTGCTTGATTTTTGTGGATTAGTCTAATAAAAGAGCAGAGGCAACTGGAAAGGAGTCATGTTAAAACAGATCAACTGCTAAGGAGAGGTGATAGAGCTAGAATTCACCAACTCTGAACTTCATATTTAAGCTTCACAGAAGTGGCATTCCCAGGAATTAGTGGCAACTGTCTTTCATCCTTGACAATTTGTGATTTGAATCTGAAATTAAGGACATACAGGGCTTAATTCATTATTGGTATTTACTAACAGATTAGAAGAAAAGTTCACTCATTGTGTCTGCTTGACACTTATTCATTTCAGCTCATAGGGATATAGGGCTGGCCCCCAACAACAATCCTGCGAAATCAGTGTCTTGGTTCCCTGGGAGGGGGGTTGCTGGGACTAAGAATAGCCCCTGGTTCCAGGGGGTAGGGAAAGAGAGCCCTTCCATTCCCCACCAGCCCATCTGCAGACCCCACAAGCCCCACTGATCCCAAATTCTCATAGACCCCAGTAACCCTCCCACCACCACAGACCCTGCTTACCTCCCAGTCCCTACCTACCGTAGCTGGGACGCCACTTTTAACTCAATCTATACTACCTGAATGTCTGCACGCAAGCTTAGATATAGAACACACTGGCCCACCTAATCCCTAGTGGCAAGGTCTATCCCACAGGTGGCCAGCTTCTTGACAAGTCCTCTTGTGGGTGGAAATCTGAGCAGCCACAGAATTTGTCTCCTGCTTACTCTCAGTGTGTTCTCCACCACAATTTCCAAAAGACAAAGAAAGACTGTCAGCTTGGGTTTGAAGCAGTGATCCATATTTATACAGACTCAGTGTCCCACTTATCCCACTGCGTCATACAACCAGCATGATGGTGCTGCAGGTTCTACTCCAGCTCACTGACTATAGTAGTGGCCAAGAAAAAGGGTGAACTGAAGAGTAAATTTAATTCCCTCAACTTCTCTCCACTCCATCCACAAACAACTGGAATATTCAGGGTTTATGCAAATAGGTTGGAGACGCACAGCATGGAAAGCTCTAACAATATCTTAACAAAAGGAACAAAGATAAATAATTTTAACAGAAAATTGAATGTTACCATTTATATTGCTGAGCAGAGTAATGGTTTGCAATTCTTCTGCTAGCAGTCAGTTCATCAGTAAGTAAGAGAGATTTTAGAAAGGACTAAATGCAGTCAGCAGAAATTTAAACACAAAGCTGCCATTCAAAATGGAACAGGAGCCACTAGTTTCAAAGCAGAAACAATGTGAACTATTTAAAAGCTGTGAACATTGCTGAAAGTTCCTGTATCCTCATTTGGAACAAAGGCAGATCCATAGCAGGTGTAAATTGTCACAGTTGATATTAGCTGGTGATATCAAGTAGGAAGCCTGAAATGATGCAGGATTGTTTTCCTTCACCTTTATAATGTTTTCCACAGACTCAGTTGTATGCTTTAGAATATCTGATGTCATTTACAGGAACAAACAATAAGGACAGGGGCATGCATTAGCCATGACACAAATAGCAGTGACATATATTTGTGCCACTACTTTGTTCCCCAGGGACCACCCCTACACGCAAACTCCAGTGCACACCAAATTGTCCTGGGTGTGGTAGGCTGGGGCCAGCACCTGTGCCATCCCCAACAGCCTTACCACCTGCCTAAAGGACTCTCCCTCTGTACTTAAACAGGACACAGGTTTTGAGGTTAAATGGTAAAGAGGACACAAGAAAGGTGTGCACTGTGCTGGGATTTTAGGGGGGGGTTTGGCGGGGGGGAGGGTTTATCCCAATATCAAATTTTGGCACCTCATTGAAAATTAGCAGCATGGTAAACAGGTGCATGTTCACTGCGTGTGGTTTGCAGTGCCTTGAACAGCTCTGAAGTGCCGCAAACTGCATGTGTGCGCTCATCTGGACATGCCCTAAGAGGCCATTAGATCAAGATGGGATGGAACTGACTCGAAAAAGAAAAAGAAATTAAAAATTAACCTCCGGGTTATTAGATGAATGCAAATGGGAGAATGAGAAAAGAAAACAGTCTGGTAACAGGTATGTTATAAAAACCTAAATAGGCTAGAAGGAATATACTGAAAGACCAAAGGAGAATGAAAAGCTAAACACTCCATGGTACTTAGAATAAAACATTTAATTTACTCACAAAACAACTTGTCCAACATGTAGAAACAGAACAGAAAGTTACTAGGTTCTTTTTAATGTTTACAAATGATGTTTTAATTTTTTTACAAATGATGTCCATATAGATAAATCATTCTCTAATTCCTGTGAATTTTATTGAGCAGAATTCTATTAAGTGTGGAGTTGTGAGTGGGACATAGGAAATTAAAAGCTTGAGACTCTCTTCTTCAGTAACATGTAGTCACTGTTTTGCATTGATATACATCATGTTAAGTGTAAAAATAGTGAAGACTCAGACCCTAGAATTTTTACATCTGCCATATTAAGGGTTTTCTACTGTAGTGTCCACTAACACTGCCTCCCTCTTGCAGAAGAGTGTAAAAGTGAAGAGAGAAAAGCACGGAAGGAAGTTCCAGAGTGAGTGTGATCCTGGCACTAGATTCAATTTGAGTGTTTATTGATAGAGCAAAACTGCAGCAGATGGTCTGATATGGGAACTTCAGAAGGTCCAGATGACTGAGGCAAACGCTGCAGACTCCTCTACTCATCTTTACTTCTCAAAAGATAGATTTCAAATGGCCTTCCCCCTGTATTAATAAAGGATTAGTACTACTGCTGTAAGTACATTTTATCTGCTGCCTATGCTTTGCTTCACTTCACTTCAATACTTCACAATTCTTTTGAAGAACATTGATTTCATGGTCACAGGACATACTGTAATAATTACAGGACACTCTTTAATAGACTACAAGATGACTATAGCATAAGAGATATTCTAAAGCACTTTACTGGAGTTATTTGGAGGAAGCACCAGTTCTTAATGACCCAAGACACAAATCTAGTCTAGATTCCACATGTTAATGACCCCTTATAAACCAGATAATTCATTTTAATTAGATTTGCAAGAACAGAAATGCCAAGTCTTTACAATGAACCAGAAAGTTCTACTCCTCAAATAAACCAGTCTGACATTTAATCATAACCTTTTCTACAGAAAAAAAGCCACCTGAAAGTTTGAGGCACAGGTTGTGGGTGTCTGGTAGAGCTGTGCGAAGCTTCGGTCGCTGATTTGATTTCGAGGAGATTCAACCACCAAATAGGGCTGAATCCTAATTGAGTCAGGAGACCAATAAAAAGGTCCAAATTGATTCAGAGAAAAATTCAGAGATTTGGCAATTTGGGCAGTCCCTGCTCACTGCTGCAGGGAGCTGAACGCGGGTTCCATGCCGGTAAGTAGGAGGCGGGGGAAGGGGGGCTGAAGGAAGGGGGAGGGGACCATTGAGGGAACCCTGCCAGGCCCCATCTCCTGCCTGCTCCCCTAGTCCTCCTGAGAGCCCCCCGACTCCCTCCCACTCTCCCAGCCCCATCAATAACAGTCCTGCCCAGCCCCAGAGTCTGGGCTCTTTAAAAAAAAAAAAGCCCCACGCTCACCAGCTGCTTCCAGGAAAGGGGGGTGATCCCTGCTGTCCCCTACTATGTGGGGGGGGCTCTGCCATTAGCCCCTATCGCCCACCCACTCCCCCATCCCCATCAATGGTTGCCCCGCCTGTCCTCAGTGTCCTGGCACTTTAAAAAAAAGCCCTGCACTCACTGGCTTCTGCACCGGCCATCAGAGCTTCTAGGGGTTCATAGCAGAGCCCCCCCACATAGCATGAGGCAGTGTGGTGCAGCAGGGATCACCCCCCTCCCCCTCCGCCTGGGAGGACCAAGTGAGTGCAGGGTTTTTTTTTTTTTTAATTCAAGAGCTGACAACGCTATTGACAGGAATGGGAGAGTGGGTGGGGATGGTGGCTCGTGGCAGACCCCACTGGCAGCGTGGATCAGTGGGGTGCAGTGGGGATCAACCCCTCCCTGCTCCCCCCGCCTGGCAGGAGCAGGTGAGTGTGAGGTGGTTTTCTGGGTTTTTTTGAGGCACTGGGATGCTGGGGATGGGTGGGGTAACCATTGACAGAGCTGGGAGAGCGGGTGGAGGATGGGGCCTGTTTGATTTGGCAATTCAGCCGATTCAGCGGTGGCTGAATCTCTGAATCAGATTTGGCTGAATCGATTCAGGACAGTGAGTCGAATCAGCAAATAGAATCACTGTCCCCCAAATTGGCTGAATCCAAAGCAAATACTAGCCACTTTGCACAGGCCTAGTGTTTATCACCCCATCAGGAAAATAGCCTCTCTCAAGCTCTTCTTAAACAGCTTTTTCCAAGGAAGGAAAGTAATATATAGGCTCTCTGCCCTTCAATACAAACGTGACAGGTGGGCAGGACCAGAAGTCCCACCCCCCTTAGCTCCACCCCCTTTCCCCATGTATGGTGTGTGGCGTCACCAGTCCCACCCCTGACCCCAGTCACGTGATGCGTGACATCACCAGCCCTGCCCCTGACCTCAGTCACATGGTATGTGACATCAGCAACTCCACCCCCACCTCCAGTCACATGTTGTGTGACATCAACAACCCCGCCCCAACCCCCAGTCACACGGTGTGTGACACCAGCACTACATGGTCCATGACATCAGAAGGACAGCCCATGCAGACCCCCGCAAAGCCCAACCCCTCAGGCTGCAAGTACTGCCCTAGATCACGTGGTGTAGTTATGGCCTATCAGGTCCCAGACTGATCTAGCCCCCCTGCTGGAGCACAGGCATGGTCTATGGGGTGGCAGGGTGGTGGTGTGACCCCTCTAACAACCTGCCCAACCACCCCCAACCAATTGGCAGAGGTTTCAGAGGCCTCAGACCTCCCAAGAACGACGCTGAACCAATTGGAATGAGCAGAGGGAGTGGGATTTGGGCGGCAACCCTACCAGGTCTATCTGCTTTCCCAAACGACCACTCTGTTTATCTAAAGCAAGCAGGGGCAGATATGGATTCTTTCACAACGCCTGTAGGCCCACTCAGTACAATCCCGAGATGGCTTTATAGAAAGCGTTACCGTAGAAATAGTTTTGAGGAGGAAACACGCCCCCTTGCCCAAAGACTCTTTGAGATGCTTGACCCTGCTCGAGAAGATCCAATGAACAGGCAAATGGAGAAGGCCCAGACCCTCGAAGCAGACATTGAGAATTTGGAAGAGGGTATCTTTGTGCCATGGTTTAAATTTGTCCTCAAGCGTTTGAATGCAACACAAAGGTGTTAGCGTGGGGGTGGGAGTTGGGGGAAGCGGTTACCAGACATGTCTACACAGGAGGCTATGTTAAAGGAAGTTTATTACTCTCCTGGTGAAGCTGGCAGTTTTGGCGGGGTGAACACGCTTTTTGAATCCACCAAAAGACAGAATAAGGTTCTGAACAGAAGTGGGGTGGCCGCTTGGCTTTCAGATCAGGATGCTTACACCCTACACAAACTGGCAAGAAGATGCTTTAAAAGAAACAAGACAGTTGTTTCAGATATTGATGCGCAATGGCAGGCAGATTTGGTAGATATGCAGCAGTTTTCCAAGCACAACGGTGGGATACATTTCATCTTAACAGAGATAGACATATTATAAAAGTATGCCTGGGCCGTGGGTCTAAAAGACAAGTCAGGTGGTGAAATAGCTCGGGCCTTTAAAACCATTTTTACAGAGGGCTGTGTACCTCAAAAATTAGACTGATCTGGGAAAAGAATTTTTAAATAAGTCTTTAAGCAAGCTGTTAAAACAGTATAATACTCACCATTTCATGATGAATAATGAAGTGAAAGTGGTGGTGGTAGAGAGGTTTAACAGAACATTAAAATCAAAGATGTGAAAGTATTTTACAGCCCGCAACACCTTTCGCTACATTGATGTGTTACCAGAGTTTATAAAGAGCTACAACCACAGTTTTCACAGAACTAACCGCACCAGGCCTGTTGACGTGAACTTCTCAAACTCTCAAAGGGTGTGGAAAACCATGTATGGGGAGTTTTCAGTACCTTTGCTACATTGCGTCGCTATCCATGAGAGCAACAACGAGTTTGTCACCATCACATATGACAACCCCATTATGTCCCCATCAGCCAGCACCACATCGACACAATCAGCATTGAAATAAAGATGGACCAGAACAAACACATCTCATTTCACTTTGGTAAGGTGATCATTAAGCTTCCACCTCTGCCCCTGGAAGACTTTGAGATTTTAAAATAAGTAAAAGCACAATGGTGATGGTAAAAAACTATGGGTACCCTAATTTGTACAGAAATTATTATAAAGCTCAGGCTGGGTATGGTCTTCCCAGATATCAGGGGGTGCCCATGATGTACAGGGCTGGAGTGGGAGGCATATTTCACAGCCTCTTTAGAAAAGCCGTTCCGCTTTTGAGAAGGGGTCTGGAGATTATTAAGTCCCACGCTAAAAATGCAGTGCAAAACATAGCCAAAGATGTGATTGGTCATGTCTCCCGAGCTGTCCTAGATAAGGTGGTCAAGTCAGCAAAGCAGAAGGGGTCTGGTCTCATGTATATTCAAAGAAAGAGCCTTAAAAGAAAGAGAAACGCAACAGACTCTGGATGTGCAGGACCTCCTCAACCCCTTAAAAAGAAGAGGGTAAGTCGACAGGGCAGCCAGACACAAAAAACCAAGAAGCAGCCTGGGAGAAAGAAGGGGCGCTCTCCTGGAGGAAACAGAAATATATTTTAACAGCCGTGGCCTTTGTTCACTGCGGGTCTGAAGAATGTGCCAAACCTGAACTGGATGTGTTTCAAATAGCCCCTATGCAGACCTGCATTGAGAAAAACCTGTATGTTGAGATCCCCCCGCTCTCAGCTATTACTGAGTCCAGCCCCCTTGACTTTTTCATAGCGAGGAATGGCGAAGATTACATGGATTTGAACAATACGCTGCTGTAACTTTGCTGCAAGATTGTAAAAGGCGATGAAACTGATCTTGATGCCGGGGCAGCGGTGGGTTTGGTGAATTATCTGCTAACCTCTGTCTTCAGTCAGCTGGATGTCACTCTGGGAGACTGTCTGATAAGTCAGAGCAACAACTGTTACCCCTACCAAGCTTTCATCGAATTGGTTCTCAACTACAGCGATGACACCCTCGCCACACAATTTTCTACCAGTCTGTTTTACAAAGATACCCCCGGCCATCATGAAACAGTTGCGCGGGATGGTGATAATCAGGGGTTTCGGAGACAGGCAAACCTGACAGACAGGAGCAAAAAGATAGAGCTGCTTGGTCATCTCCACAGTGATTTATCTTTTCAAGAAAAACTGTTGCTGAGCGGCGTGGATGTGAAAATTAAGCTGACACACAGTAAAGATGCCTTCTGCTTGATGGGTACCTCAGCAGCTGGCCCCTGTAAACTAAAAATCACATCTGCCTCACTTTTTGTGAAAAAAGTGAAAGTAGCACCGGGTGTCTGATTGGGCCATGCGGAGGCCTTGCTTATGGCCAGTGCTTAATACCCCGTAGACCACATGGGTATGAAAGTGTTTAACATTCCTGCTGGCAGCCGCATCAGCAACCAGGAGAATCTGTTTCTGGAGCAGTTGCCCAAACTCATCATCATCAGGTTTGTGGATAACAATGCCTTTAGCGGGAGTTATGCTAAGAACCCCTTTAACTTTAAACAATACAATATTAATTTTGTGGCCCTCTACATCGATGGAGAACACACCCCGACAAAGCCCCTACAACCAGATTTTGAGAACGGTAACTGTGTGAGAGAATACATGCAGCTGGTACAGACAGCTGGTAAACATATGAAAGACCGGGCTCTGATAATCAACTGTGAGGAGGTTGCTTTGGGGTACACCCTATTTTCCTTTGACCTGTCCCCTGACCAGAAGTGTGCTGATCATTATTCGCTGATTAAAACTGGGAACTTGAGAGCAGAAATACGCTTTGCTGCAGCTTTGCACAGTTCACAGTTAACATGATCACAATTAACATGATCGTGTATGGGGTCTTTGACAACGTCATAGAAATAAATCAGAGGAGAAATGTCCTGTTTGACTATATGTGAAGATGGACACCGAACAGCTCGTCAGGGTTTTATCCTCAGACCCTTATGCCAAAGAAACTTTCTTAGACGTTTTCTCCAGTGACTGGCTTCCTAAGACTCGACGGTCTAAAAGGCCCCTGAGCTTGGTGGTCAACATGCACCCGCATAATCAACCCGGAGAACACTGGCTGGCTGTTTACTTGGAGGATCGGAACCGCAGAGAATTTTTCGACTCGTATGGTCACCCCCCAAACAGCGCTCTCTTTCCTCAAAGCAATATGTTGTTTCTAAACAAGAACACTACCGACACTGTTTTCCAGATGAAACAGTTACAAGACTCCCAGTCTGTCACCTGTGGATACCATTGTGTGTTTTTCCTGTACCACCGTAGCAAGGGGCTATCATTTGAACAGATTATAAATTTGTATTATTCCGATGATTTAGCACAAAATGATAGGGTGGTGATGCATTTTGTAAAAAGTAAATATAAAAATTTCCGTGTCACCAGGCCTGCTCAAAACATGTTTCGACATGCCCAGACATGTACTTCTTGCTATAACTTTCACGAATGCTTTGTCTAAATAGAACTCAGCTGATGTTGTGTAAATAAAGCTGTTGTTATTTAAATGTGTGTATGTAAGTGTTTTCATTCAAAAAATCCCCTGTAGACAAAAACTTTATAGCAGTATAGAATAGTTTATTTCAAAGCGTAAAACTTTACATGGAGAGCCAATGGCTTTTAGAGACAGTTTTTGGCTTCTTAGGCAGTGTTGTTGGTGTTTCTTGGTCTGAGTCAGATCCTTCCAAGCGTTCCAAATGATCACGATTCATGACGCTGCCCATAACAGAAGATGGTACGTTCAGCTCGGCCATGGCTTTCATAAAGATGTCCCAGCCTTTAAGCAGGCGTTTAGTAGTCCCAGCATGAGTCTGAAGGGTTCTCCGCACCAAGTCGAGCATGTTAGACCCCTTGACAAGCACTCCTTTGTAGACAAGACCCACCCTGTACAGCATGTTGAATTTGAATATTTTTCTTTCTCCAAAATGTACATTACCCACTGAATAGATGGGGTTGAAAACCTCTTTTTCTGTCTGTGATAGTTGTGATAGGAAGAACCGCTACGGTCTGCAGTTCCAAAAACATAAACCTGTACATGGCCAGCGTGATGTATTGGAAAGGATCTATGCAGCGTACTACATTTTGGAGTTCACCATCTACTTTCACTCGGTCTACCCGCCATGTCATTTTCATAATCTCATCCCTGTACAGGCAGCAGGCCTCTTTCAAAATTTTTACGTTCCTTCAATAACTGGCTGACAACAAAGTAACCATCATAGCCTTTGGCATTGTAAGTAGTCCTTGAACAAGGTGTAGTCCTTGAACAAGTAAGTCCTCTGTATTAAAAATTAAAGAATAGATTAAGGAAAATAGTTTATGTATAAAGTAAAATATAACTGTATTAAAATAGTCACCACTGAAAGACAACTCCACCCCTTTAGTCTTAAAATATGTGGAGATCTGGACACACTGATCAGCTTTTATTTATTTGGATCTGGTTTATCTTTATGATACATACCCGCCACTCCATACCATACACAATCTGTGAGAATATATATTTTTAAATTCTGTCTTTATTTCCAGCAAAAACTTTTATAATATTTAGTGATTTCTTTTGTTAAACCTTCTTCTAAGAAGTGTTTTTCATTTCCTGTGACCATTAAGCCTTGTTGGCCTTATCTTTACAGCTGGCCTTTTGGTAAAAGATAACTACTTTAATCTTAAAACAAGAAGAGCTCTGAACACCATGGTCATTTTTTTTTTTTTTATGCAGTCTGGTTTATCTTTATAACACACACCTCTACCATACAAAAAGCTGTGAGAATATATATTTTTAAATTCAGTCTTTATTTCCAGCAACACTTTTACAATATTTACTAGTTTATTTTGCTACCCCTTCTCCTAAGAATTTTTTTTTTTTTTTACATCAGCTCTAGAAAACTGTTGATGTGCATTACAACCTCACACCCCCCATCCTCCCACCAAGATCAGGAAAAGATATAACCCCACCAACCCCCATTTTAAACAGCTTTTGCTAAGCCCTTCTCTTAAGCAGGGTTTTATAAACTCTATTACCAATTAAGCATTCAATATGGGGTATGAGTTGTTTTATCTTCCTCAGTGATCAAATCATGAAGGGCAGCATTAGGATCTTCTGCAGAATACACAGCACCTAGAAGCTCTCTAACCTGAATTAAATGTTTCACAGTAATTCTGAGAATGTTCCTGGGAAACCAAATGGTTATAACAGCATTGAAAATGCTATCAAGACATATTTCCTGGCAAAGTTCCTGAATTCTTTTGTTTATATCTTCATCTAACCAAGTAAGACATTCGTGGGCTTCTTGACCCCCCTGGTCAAATATGCACCCCCGGCATAGGTCAAAAAGTCTCTTCCTTAAGCAGTATTTCATTATGCCATAAACAGAAACACGAACAAGAGACTTCATAAAGACTTTACGTTCATGTGATGTAATAGTTTGTGTTGATTGAATGGCTAGATGTCTTCTGAACTCTTCAGGCTCATCTGGTCTTTGTTTTCTGCAAAAGCATACACCACCTACTTGTGTACTGGTGAGTAGGTTTTTCTGGAGTCATTAAAAAGGCTTCATCTAACTGCAAAGGAGTTCAAATAAAGGACTTGGTTAGTTAGCCGCTGTTTAATCAGTCCTTAGATACTTCCAAACACACACGTGCCATGGAGTGAACCCACACTGAAAACCCAAGTGCCCCCCACCAACATGCTCCAAGTCTCTTACCGGTCTCTGCTCTGCAATGACCTCTACTTTGCATGCAGGCTCTGGCACAAAGATACCCTCTTCCAAATTCTCAACGTCTGCTTTGAGGGTCTGGGCCTCCTCCATTTGCCTGCTCATTGGATCTTCTCCAACAGGGTCAGGCATCTCAAAGAGTCTTTGGGCAAGGGGCCGTGTCTCCTCCTCAAAACTATTTCTACGGTAACGCTTTCTATAAAGACATCTCGGGGTTGTAGTGAATGGACCTACAGGCATTGTGAAAGAATCCATATTCACCCATGCTTGCCTTAGCACAGTCTCAGATAAACAGAGTGGTTGTTTGGGAAAGTAGATGGGCCTGGTGGGGTTGCCGCCCAAATCCCACTCCCTCTACTCATTCCAATTGGTTCAGCATCCTTCTTGGGAGGTCTGAGGCCTCTGAAATCTCTGCCAATTGGTTGGGCAGGTTGTTAGAGGGGTCACACCACCATCCTGCCACCCCATAGACCATGTCTGTGCTCCAGCAGGGGGGCTAGATCAGTCTGGGACATGATAGGCCATAACTATACTACATGATCTATAGGGCAGTACTTGCAGCCTGAGGGGTTGGGCTTTGGGGGTCTGCATGGGCTGTCCTTCTGATGTCATGAACCATGTGGTGCTAGTGTCACACACCATGTGACTGGGGGTTGGGGCGGGGTTGTTGATGTCACACAACATGCGACTGGAGGCGGGGGTAGTGTTGCTGATGTCACATACTATGTGATTGGGGTCAGGGGTCAGGGCTGGTGATGTCACGCATCATGTGACTGGGGTCAGGGGTGGGACTGGTGACATCACACACCCTACATGGGGAAAGGGGGCAGGGGTAAGGGGGCAGGACTTCCGGTCCTGCCCACCTGTCACATTTGCATTGAAAGGCGGAGAGCCTATATACTACTAAGGAAGGAAGGACCTTACCCACTGACCTGTTGATTATCTCCAAAATGCCCTAAACAGACATTGGCCTGTCTGCCTGTCCCAGTGAAATTGGTGACAGACACCTCTCAACATTAGCTATCATACCAGGTGCCTAGGGTCTGTGGGGCTGGGGTCTGTGCTGTGGGAGATGGGTGGGGGAGATCCCTGCTTGGAGCAATGAGGTAGGGTGGGGCAGGCAGAAACCAGACAGACCCTGCTGTGTCTGCAGTCTCTGCCAAGCTCCAGCCAGGAAGCAGAGGGGAGGGATCATCTCTGCTGTGGAACAGAGAGCCCTGCCCAGCCCAGAGACTATGCTGGGATGCTGATGGAGTCTGGTTTAACTTAAACCAGCAAGGGGTCTGGGACAGATATTGCATAAACTAATTTGACCTAAATCAGTTAAGTCCGATGCTACATTCAACCAGGTTTATCTGAAACTGGTTTCAGCCACTTTCAAACTGGTTTATGTGCACTGAACATTTTCTCTGTTATGGGTTTAAACCAGTTTCTGATCACTTAAACTGGTTTATGCATAATGCCTATCCCTAGCCAAAAAGCCGGAGGCTGAATCGATGCAGTTCAGACTAACCTGCGAAGACTGAAGAGATTAAATTGAGGAACAACTGGACATACATTCACTTTTGATTCAGGAAATGCAGCCACATGCCTGCAGTGACTTAGGCTAGAAGCTGGGGAGTGCTAGAGCACAGCTCTCTGGAAAGAAGCCATCATACGCTGTGTGTTTGCTTCCTCTTCCTGCTGTCCCCGAGTTCTCCAGAATTTGCAATCCAGAATCACAGAAGCAGGACTCTGGAGGGTTACTCATCACTTCCTCTTCCTTCTTCCAGGTGACTCTGGGATTTGTGGTCTACAGATGCAGCCAGCAGTAGGTTTCAGTAAGTTTAAAAGGGCAGGGAAGCTGTAGTAATGCCAACTCTCATGAAACCATCACAAGACTCCCAATTTCCAAATCAAATGAACTCTAACTCATGATCTCGGGATATAACCCTCAAATCTTGGGACTTTTCCTGCCGGCCCATGTAGAGAGCATCCAGCTGGTAAGTCTGTGGAGGGGAAAGGGCTGGGGGGAGAGGGAAGGGGTAGAGGGGGCTGATTGAGGCCCCTAAGTGGGGCAGGGTTTGGGTTAAACGGGGCCCCGGGGCCAGAGCAGGTCACACGGTAATCCATCCAGACTGTTGGGAGGGCATGGCTCCCCACCACAGTGCACACCCACAGGAGAGGCATGGGGGTCACATGCCCCCCTGGATTTGTGCACAAGACAGAGGTGGGGCTCACTGCACCCTTTTCCCCAGGAGCCACACGATGCCAGTGTGCCATCTGCTGCTTGCCAGGCAGCCCTTTACCTGCATCCCCTGCTTGCCCAGTGGGCAGCAGGAGGCATACTGTCATTGCACAGCTCTTGGGGCAAAGGCAGCACTGAGAGATCCCCAGTCCCTGCCCCTTCACTCAGCTGCTGGGTGTCGTGTGTGTGTGTGTGTGTGTGCGCGTGCGTGTGTGCGCATGCATGTGTGTGTGTGCATGCGTGTGTGCTTGTCTGTCTCTGCCCCTCCCAAGCCATAGCCCCCCACAGCTCTTCTGCTGTCCCTCACTCCTGACCCACGGTACCCTGCATCCTGCCAGGGTGTGCAGGGGGAACCCCTCAGGCTCCAACCCCCTCCCCCACCCACAGCTCCCCACACCTTCACAAATAACCCTCTCCCCCATACACACACTTCAAAAATAGCATCTAATGTTTTACATTTCAAATCTCTTGATTTTTAAGTTTGTTTCATGATTTTTGACATTTCATAGATTTCACAGATTTCATAGACATTAGGGCTGGAAGGGACCTCAGAAGATCATCAAGTCCAGCCCCTGCCCCAGGGGCAGGAAATCAGCTGGGGTCATAGGATCCAAGCAAGAAAAACATCCATGTTTCCCTTGAAGGCATTCAAAGTAGGTGCTTGAACCACCTCTGGCAGCAGACCATTCCAGACCTTGGGGGCTCAGACAGTAAAGAAGTTCTTCCTTATGTCTAGCCTGAAACGGTCTTGCAGGAGTTTACAACCATTCAACCTTGTCATCCCTTGGGGCACTCTGGTGAACAAACATTTCCTCTGATCCTGGTGAACACCCCTTATAAAACTTATGGGTGGCCATCAGAACACCCCTGAGCTTACACTTTTCTAGGCTGAAGAGTCCCATGGCTGGGGCTGGTGATACTGCAGCTGTATACTCAGAGAAAGTGGGGTTTAACTCCCCTCCCTGTTCCCAGACCCCAGCCAGTGTCTGCCTGGGGTGGGGGCAGTCTCTGCCTCCTCCCCTCCCCCCGCCCCCAATACGCTTTTGTGCTGGATCAGACAGCACAGCACAGCCCAGGGTTAGAAAACATGCTGAGGAGCTCTGATTTAACTTAGACAAGGAAGGGGTCTGGGACAGAAGTTTCATAAACTGGTTTGACCCAAATCAGTTAAGTTTGATACTACATTCAACCAGAGTTATCTTAAACCAGTTTCAGCCATTTGGAAACTGGTTTATGTGCACCGAACTTCTGTTCTGTGACAGGTGTAAACCAGTTTCTGATTACTTAAACCAGTTTACATGTAACTTCTGTCCCTAGCCTGAAGGTCCCTTCTAGCCCTACTCCTCTACTATTGTTTTTTAAAAATATACTCGGAGACACTGCTGAAGGAATATTACAGTGGGCTCCAATCAGTGGCGATACATAGGGGATGCACCCACTGAGAGGGCTGGTGCACCCCCTGACAGCAGCATTCCCCGCTTAGGTGATGGGCAGGGAGGGCAGGTGAAAGCACTGGTGCCTTCGCCAACAGTACCAGCCTGGGAGTGGGGGCACCAGGAGAAACGATCCCCATGGTCCACCCACGACCAATCGCCCTGACCGGAGGCAGGGGTGGGGAGGGTTCTCCCATAGCAGATCACACCGACCTGGAAGTGCTGCACAACCCTTGTTAGTCAGCGTGATCAGCCGCAGGGGGACCCCCCCAGTTGCTAACCTGGGCCACCAGGGGCACCAGTCACCCATGCCTCCAACCTCAAAACACAGGAGACCAGGATATCTGAATTGGAATATAAAAAAAAAAAAAAAAAAGTAGTGTAACAGGTCTTTCCACCATTCAGCCATCTCTGTCCACATTTACCATGATACAACTCATTTTCCTAGTTCTAGAGATCTTTAAACTTTTGGAATAATTAATCATCATTGGTTGACCAGATAACATATGGATTTATAAAATTATCAGAAATTCTCTACACTATGCATGGTAAATAAACTGTTTTTCACTTGTGATTTGGGTCTTTTATACTATACATTTTTAAATAATACAATAATTTAGCAAGAGATAAGGGTTTGATATCCTTTATAAAACCAACTGCATATGCACCCTAGGAAATCCTTGCCTCTCATATAATTCCTGGACCATGACAGCAACAACAGCTTTCTAACACTACCATTATAATTTAGAAAATTAATTTGTGTAGTATAGTAGTAGCTGGGAGACCTGTCTGAAATGGGTTCCACCATTGGTACTTGCACATAAACCATGAAAGAAAGAACTTGCCCTAAAGAGTTTGAAGTCTAACAGACAAGACCAAAGCTTAAAAAAAAGCATGAGTGTAATAAAACAAAACAGTGTTTTTTGTTTTGTCTTGTTTTTCTAACTCTCCCTTTCCACTTCTACTGCCTTTACTGAAAGCACGGTTAGTACTCAGTTCTCCCAATATCTTTTGATTAATACAAAGTTACCCATGCAGCAAGAGCTCTCATAATCTTCCCAAGGCTGTAGAGCTCTCAACTCCACTCCCACCCCACTCACCCACACAAGTAGGGCAGGCACCCATATAGAAAGAAAAGAAAAGGATTTGTCCCTGTTAAGTCTTACATTTCTGAAAAGGATGAAGCTTCTCAAAGCATTGTTGAAATAAAATTACTTGCAAGGAGGTCACAAGAGCTGCTAACAGTGTAAAAAAAGACAAAGGAACAGTATCCTTTTGTTATACATGGTAAAGCCAAAGCAAAAACTGTAACTTGTCTATGGTAGAGCCAGGTCCTAAAAACAACTCCCCCAAACCTTAGTTCAAATTACTTGTGATTCAGGCGTTGTTTTCCTTCTTGAAGGAAGTAACCAGCCCCACATGCTGTGGAATTCCATTGCTGAGACCACTGTCTTTCAAACAAAAAAGAAAGAGAGCAAACAAATCTGAAGCTTACAGTGAACTAATATATTAAAGGAAATTAAGTAACACTTATTAAATGTACATTAATAAGTTTGTGGAATTGTAATGTTTTCCTTTCCCATGTGATTTGTTTAATGTGGAATACAGGTGTAACAGAAACAATTCACTTATTTTTCGCATATTGGCATTTTGTACATGGTTTTGTAAAAAGATAAGACTTTTTTTCTCAAAAAAAGTTGGTGTGTGATTGGGCGTGATTTGACGGAGCATGCATGATATAGGGCATATGTATTATATTAAATGAAAAAACTTGAATACCTTTCATTCTCAGTGCTGTGGATGGTGAAAATCTTTAGGAAGGTTCATAGCATTATTATCCTGACTAGTGAAGGAACAAAGCAATTATTAAATAAGCAAATAGTCCTGAAGGATTTTTGCAGAATTGTATTGCTAAATACATTGTTTATAAGATCTAGGTAAAAAAATAGTGCTTAAACTAAGTCCTTTCATTTTTAGATAGTATAGATGAAAGGAATAAGCAAGTAAGGTGGTACAAATGATAGCAGAAGTCAGCGAACAGGACAGACACTGAATTATTATATGAAAATAAAACATACAGGAAAGTACTTAAAATAGCTACTTACAAAATTGCGGCCACAGAACAATTTGACTAGTTAAAGAAATCCTTGTGCATGGTGCCAAATTGTATAATAGTGTGTGGCTCCCTTATAGAAAAGGTTACCACTCAAGTAAGAACTCAGGTTGTCTCTAACCTGGTACCATCCACACAGAGACACCTCTGACCTGAATTTATGCAGAATTCTCAACTCAAGTTAACTACCTTTCCTGGGGCTATAAAAGATCCAAGACCCACACTCAGGCTTGTAACACATTTTGCATTGAAAATGCAGGCAAAACCACGTAAAGGCTGACTGTCCTCCAACAATTCTCCCATATGCTCAGAAAGATAAATATGCTCTCATACAATTTACTATGAAATAATTAGGCTAAAATAAATTTCTCTTGGGACAAAGCCTTTTATTCTAGAATCCCACAGAGGTACATGTCTGTTGTCCCACTTAAAATATGTGTAAACTACCAAAATGACACATCTTCCTTCCCTCCTCTTCAGACTTGGGACTAATTTGAGTTAATCGCCATTCAAGCTGCCTGTGTACCTTTTCTGGTGTGAGTCAAAGCCCTCAGCAATCAGTCTAGGATAAATCCAGTATCTGTTTTTACCCCCAGAGTGGCCTAGCTAACTGGAATAGTAAGAACAATGGGACATGGATCGTGGTGTGGTACTCCTGTAGAACCAATAATTTGGAACGGTTTTCCAGTATGACCACTCTGTCCCAGATGAGGCTTAATTAAGTGCTCAGACACAGGTACCAAAATAGAAATTTCCAATAATGCCCTTCCACTCATCAGGAAATGCCAGTTTGTCAAAACTTAAGCTGCTCCTGAAAAAGGAAAAGTTCCAGTGGGTTTTTTACTTGGAAAACTTCTGAAAAAAGTTGTGAAACTATCAAAACATTGAATTAGTATTTTCTAAAATAAAATAATAGCCAATTTTCCAGTTAAAAACTCATTTTCATTTAGAACTTTAAGTTGAATTATAAAAGAAGTTTTTTTCAAAAATAAAATCAAAATGAAATTTCATAGTTTTCAGAATTCAATGTTTCATTTAACCCAAGCAGGTTTTTTTCCTGTTTGCGAAAAAGATTTCAACTTTTGGTCTGGAATCAAGAAAGGAAACATGTTGGATAATTCTGTTAGATGGGAAAACTGGTTTTCCACCCACCTCAACTGATTTCCCAAAGATAACTCTGTAGGATAGGACTCAGATATTTCTTTCCTCGAAGCATTTTCCTAAGCACTGAGAATCTTAAGACCTTCTGTTTCACAACCACATGCCTTTTCACCTGCACTAAGAGAAAGATAGTAAAATGAAAAGCAAATGGTTCTGTCTGTTCTGTCTGTTAAGATTAAATGCTAATTCTCTAGGACCCTACCAACCAGGGCTTAACACACACTGTATTAATAAGCTGATTTCAGATAGTAGAAGTGGTATTGTTTCTAGACAGTAGTAGGAATACTTGAATCTTCTTGATACGTTTTTAGTGCATTTTTTCTAATTTCCACTAAGCAGACATACCTCTATTTTTCTAGACCCTAGGTCCAGATCCAGACACGCAAGCATATGTGGTTTGTGGTGCCGCAAACCTCTTGCCAGCATGGCAAACCACATGTCTTGCAAGTTAAATATACAGTGCTGCGGCAAAATTTGCTACCAGGATTTCCCAATAGCAAAAAAGACCCTGAAGAAAAAAGTAGCACAAAGCCCACCAAAGCGTCATGTGCTGGGACAAATGTAGAGACCCCATGCTAAGGCACACTGTGCCTTGAGATGGGGGAGCAGGCAGCCCTGGGTAAGGCATGCTGCACCCCAGCCAGCCAGGGAGTAGGTAGCTGGGGTGCAGGGTACCTTACTGTGGGGGCTGCTCAGTGCATAGATTTAGGGGAGAGGCTGTCCTGGGCTGCCTGCTCCCCAGTCTTCACATGCCATTTCCCGGCTGGATAGGGCACAGTGTGCTTCAGTGTGGGAGCAGCCTGCTGGCTAGCCCTGTGCTGAGGCACCCTGTGCCCCAGTCAGCACCCGCCACCCTGCAGTCCATGGAGCAGTGGGACAATGTATCCTGCTGCAAGACATACGAGCAGGGGGGTGCACTGTGGCACAAAGTAGCAGCACAAATTTGTGCTGTGACTATTTGTGCTGCTGCAAATTCACTCCCCTACTCATGTGGACATGGCCTAGGAGTTACTAAGGAGTAATACAAAATCATAGTTTTGTAGTTAGTAGGGTCTGAAGGGACTTGAGCAGATCATCAAGTCTGACCTCCTGCCATGGCAGGAAAGTATTGGGGTCAAACGACCCCAGCAAGGTGATTGTCTTGATGAGGAAATTTAGACAGGGTCACTGTTTGGCTGTCAGAAGCTCTTTATTTTGCATGGCCACAGGAGAACAGCAAGGGGCAGCAAACAAAAGCAAAGTACAGACTTCTTTATATACTGATAAATCACATACAGATCAGCCCGCTTTGTAACATACTCTTGGCAGTCTGACAGCGACTCATCCTGGTGTCTTGCTGAACCAGGTGTGTTTTCTCAAGCTGTCTCCTGATAAGCTTATCCTGAAGGCCGTTGTGTTGTTCTTGCTCAGCCTTCACCAATATCTCCCACCCTGTCTCGACACGTATACACTCCTTTCAGTATTTTTCCATTCCTCATCAGTCTAGCCTTGTCTTAAAGACCCCCAGGGTAGGAGCCAGCACCACTTCGCTTGGAAGTTGGTTCCAGATCCTAGCCGCCCTGAGAGTAAATTAGCGCCTCCTGATGTCTAATCTGAATTTACCCTCTGCCAGCTTGTGATTATTATTTCTAGTCACTCCCGGTAGTGCTCAGGGGAACAGGGACTCCCCCAATGCCTGCTGGTCCCCTCTGACTAGTTTGTAACAGGCCACTAGATCCCCCCTCAGCCTTCTCTTGTGGAGGCTAAATAGGTGCAGGTTCCACAGCCTCTCCTTGTACGGCCTGCCCTGCTGTCCCTTGATCATGCGAATGGCCCTCCTCTGGACCCTCTCCATGTTGTCCACATCCCTCTTGAAGTGCGGCGCCCAGAACTGGACGCAGTACTCTTAGCTGTGGTCTGACCAATGCCACATAGAGGGGGAGGATCACCTCCTTGGACCTGCTTGAGATGCATCTGTGGATGCATGACAAGGTGCAGTTGGCCTTTCTGACTGCATCCCCACACTGCCGGCCCATGTTCATCTTGGCATCAATGACGACTCCAAGATCCTTTTCTGCCTCTGCACTGACGAGAAGGGAGTTCCCCAGGCTGTAGGTATGGTGCTGGTTCTTCCTCCCCAGGTGCATCACCTTGCACTTGAGAATAGGATGAGATCCAACACTGACATCTGCCCACCCCTGTAACCTGTCTAGGTCCAATTGTAGCCTATTCCTTCCTTCTAGTGTGCCCACATCCCCCCACAATCAAAGCTTTTTGTCTATTAAAAGACATGTGCAGATCTAGGATTTTGAAAAGAGGATGAGGGTTGTAGATGGTGTGGTGCATCATTGCATATCACATGAAACATTTTTCTCTAATTAAAAAGAAACTAGAACCTTTACTAATATGATAAAGGCTAAAAGCTATATTATTCTGTTCATGACTGAAGCAAAAAACAAATATAAAACTTTATGGGAATATGCACTGATTTTCTATATTAAGTATAAAAACAGAACAAACGAGGCAAGTGATAATCAAGTTATTAGAATTAAATTACATCTCATTCAGATTCATTAAACAAAAATTAGCTTTCTTGAGCATCTTAACAGTGTATCTAACATTTCACTAGCCATTATTTTCACATTTGAGTCAATATTCTACATGGCCAGACCACTGAGACACTCTTTACCCAGTGTTGAATGAAGCCAAGTTTTAAGTCTTAGAAAAGGATTTTTTCTGATATTGTTTATTGGACCAGCTATATAATTAGGAGAGCTGTTGGACGAGGTGGCTTGAGGAAAGGCACCTGATACCTAGATGTCTGTCCAACAGTTCTTCCAACTATACAGCTGGTCCAATAAACAATATCACAAAAAGAGCTCTAAGGTGTGGGACTGCAGTTTGCACTGCTAGAGCTAGGGACAGACATTAAAAAGCCTGAGCCTGAATTGATTCAGTCTTTGCAGGAAGTTGAGCTGAGGGGGGGCAAGGGCAGGGTCACAGGCCTGCCCCAGCAGCTCCTTGAGAGTCAGGATTCATAGATGCTAGAGTTGGAAGGGACCTCAACAGATCTTTGAGTCCAACCCCTTGCCTAGGCAGGAAAGAGTGCTAGGGTCAGATAAGCCCAGCCAGATGTCTATCTAGCCTTCTCTTAAAGACCCCCAAGGTAGGGTAGAGCAGCACCTCTCTTGGAAGCCCATTCCAAATTTTGGCCGCCCTTACTGTAAACAAGTTTTTCCTGATATCTAGCCAAAATCTGCTCTCTGACAGCTTGTGACCATTGCTTCTTGTTACCACAAGAGGCACCCTGGTAAACAGAGCATCTCCGATCCCTTGCTGTGTCCCCCTAATGAAATTGTAGGTGACCACAAGATCACCTCTCAGCCTTCTCTTGTGGAGGCTGAAGAGGTCAAGATCCCTCAGTCTCTCCTTATAGGCTTGCCCTGTAAGCCCCTGACCATACGAATAGCCCTTCTCTGGACCCTCTCGAATCTATCAACATCCTTCTTGAGGTATGGCTCCCAAAACAGCATGATGCATGATAAAGTGCAGTTAGCTTTGCTAATTATTTCGTCACACTGATGACTCATGTTCATCTTGGAGTCTGCTATGACTCCGAGATCCCTTTCCATTTCTGTGCTGCCGAGAGGGTCACTTCCCAGCCAGTAGCTGTGCTGGATATTTTTGTGTCCTAGGTGCAACACTCTGCACTTGTCCTTGTCCTTGTTGTATTCCTTGATTCCTGGCACATAGGGCTGCCCAGCCCCAGAGGAGAACTCTTCCCCCTCCTCCAGGGCAGGAGAGGGGGACTTGTTTGGTGCTGAGGGACTCTTCTCCCTCCTTCTCCCCCATTACAGTGGGGTGGGGTAGGGAGGGGAGCTCTACGAGGCTGCCTGGCCCCAGGTGGGGACTCTACCCCCTGCTTCTTCCCCATTGCTGGGGTGGGGATGCTCTATGGGATGCTACCCAGGCCCAGAGGGGGACTCTTCCCCCACTCCTCCCTCCAGGGCAAGGAGAGGCTCTGTTCCATGCTGGGGGGAACTCTTCCCTCTCCTCCTTCTTCCCCGGGCATGGGTGTATGGGGTGTGACAGAGGGTAGGGATCCTCACACACTCCCCCCATGGCATGCAGCCCTGACTGCTTGGCAGCAGCAGCCCGCAAGGAGATCGGGGTGCTCATGCCTGGTGTAGGCACAGCTCCAGCCAGCACTATGCAGGGGAAGCTGGCAGACTCCAGATGCAGGGAAGAGAGTGGAGCCTGCCTTATCCCTATGGCTCTGCTTCCTGAGCCTGCAGCTCCAGCACTCACAGCAGGGGAAGCCCTGCACTGAAGCCAACTGCTTCCCCTGCTCCCTCCTGCGCAGTCCCTGCACTCTGCCAGAAGTGGAGGGAGCACCCCCTGCTTACTCACAGAGTCCAGTGTGGGGCTTCCCCTCTGTGAGTGTGGAGCTGCAGACATGTGGCAGAGCTGCAGGGATAGAAGTGGCTGGTCAGGCTGCACAGGGCTGTATTCCTCAGCGCTGGTTGCCTCTATCATGGCTCCACCCCACATCTGCAGCTCTGCACTTGCAGAGGGGAAGCCCCATGCTGGACTCTGCAGGGAAGCAGGAGGTGGGACTCTCTCCACTCCCAGCACAGTGTGAGGACTGTGTAGGAGGAAGCAGGGAAAGCATCTGGCTCTAGTATGGGACTTCCTCCACTGCAAGTGCCAGAGCTCCAGGCTCAGGGGGCAGAACCATGGGGATAAGGCAGGCTCCGCTCCTTCCCCCCATGCAACACTGGCTGGAGCCGCACTTGCACCGGGCATGAGCACCCTGTCCTCCACACTTGCTCCTACTGCTGCCAGGCAGTGGGGGCTGCATGCCATGAGGGGGGTGTAGGGACCCCCACATACTCCTCACCCTCCCCCCACACCCACACCCTGCCCAGCTGAGCTCCATACTTCTGCTGCCCCTCTGGGGGGAAGAGGAGGCAGGTAAGCATTCCCCCCAGCATGGAACAAAGCTTCCCCCTACCCCCCCACACCTACTCTGGGCCAGGCAGGAGCCCCACCCTCCAGCACTGCAGCGGCAGGGGGGAGGCGGGGGAGGAAGAGTCCCCATCCAGCACCTCACCGAGTCCCCCTCACCACCCTGGGAGGAGGAGGAGGGAGAAGAGTTCACCCTAGCATGGAATGGAGGCCCCCTCCCAACCCTGCAGAACAACCTACCTAGCATGGCCCCATTAAGATGAAGGGACAGAGATAAACCAGTTTTTGCTATTTTGAAACTGGTTTATGTGCACCAAATGTCTTTTCTGTTACAGTTTTAAACCAGCGTCTTCACTTAACCTGGTTTATGCGTAATGTCTGTCCCTAGCCTAGGAGTGCAGTAAAGAAGGCTGCAGAGAGACGTGGTTCTGAGATACCTTAAAGTGCTGCCTGTAAAGGCAATCCAGGGCTTTCACTGCTGCTGTTTTCTGTGCAGCTGCAGGGAATTGAGATACAGAGCTCAGGTGGCTATGCACATGAAGGAGCTGCACTATGAAGAACAGGCAGTTTGCTCCTTCACTGAAGCAGCAGCAATGCTGGCAACATGGATAGGAGGAGGGAGAATAGGGGATGGGACTTTCCCCAGCAGTTGCATCTAACCTGGTTCCCAGGAGCCTGGCTTAGTGCTTATCCCATTCCCTAATGGCTTCAATATCAGTGGATCGCTTCCAGGTAGCCGTGCTGGCCGCCTGGCAGATAAAGCAAGCAAAATGCTGGCTTGCATCTGTAGATGCTTCTCAAGCAAATCCCAGGACGTCATTCTCCCCTTGTACTCGGCCTTGGTGAGGCTGCAACTGGAGTACTGTGTCCAGTTTTGGGCTCCACAATTCAAAAAGGATATGGAAAAGATTGAGAGAGTTCAGAGGAGAGCCACGTGCATGATCAGAGGTCAGGAAAACAGACCTTATGATGAGAGGCTAAGAGCCATGGGACCCTTCAGCCTGGAAAAGCGCAGGCTTAGGGGTGATCTGGTGGCTACCTATAAGTTTATCAGGGTGCTCACCAGGATCTGGGGGGAACATCTGTTCACCAGAGCACCCCAGGAGATGACAAGGTCAAATGGTCACAAACTCCTTTATGACCGTTTCAGGAAGGAAGAACTTCTTTAATGTCCGAGCCCCCAAGGTCTGAAATAGACTGGAGCCAGAGGTGGTCTAAGTACCTACTTTGAATGCCTTCAGGAGAAATTTGGATGTTTATCTTGCTGGGATCCTATGACCCCTGCCGACTTCCTACCCCTGGGGCAAGGGGCTGGACTCAATGATCTTCCAAGGTCCCTTCCAGCCCTAATGTCTATGAAATCTGGAAGGGAGTGGGGATGGGTATGGGTACATTCATCACATCCACTTCCTTTGGCCAGAAAAGGACATACCTTAAACCAAGCAAACAGCTTAACTTGAGTGTTCTGTAGCCTTCGACCCTCTTACATTTCAGATATACATGCATCCATCTGGACCAAAACATCTCTTTCAGTGTTCTATACACATTCTTCTTCTAATGGCCATCTGTTTTATCTCATGCTAAAAGCATGTCACACAAGAAGCATAACCACCTTGTAAATGTGGAAGACAATGCATGACTTCAGGCATACATGATGTGTTGGGGGAGGCATGGGGTGGGGCATATGCTCACCCAGATCTCTGCACCGACAGCAGGGCATGGGGCTGCAGCCTGGACAGAGCCAGAGCCCAGCAGCAGTAGAATGGTGGTGGCAGCATGATTTCTGCACCAACAGTGGGGTGTGGGGCTGCAGCCCAGCTGGACCCGACGCCCGGCAGCAGTGGGTGTGGTAGCAGTGGCATGAAGTTGTGTCACCCCATTGTCAGCACTTAAGCGTTGCCTATGACTTCAGGTACAGGTATATTTTAAAAAAAAAAAAAAGTGTCATGTGAGACAACTCACTCACTCCTCTTAAGAAAGGAGTTCATTGCAAAAACAAAATCTTGAACACAACGCATTTCAGCTATGCTACTTTTCTTATTTTCTACATTCTGCTGCATCTGGGATTCTGTGACATCTATTATTACTATTCCTGAGCATTAATCCATCCTTTATATTGGCACAGGACATTTCTTTTATGGTATGGAGAAAGGTGATGGCAATAAGAAAGCATTGTTTTCTAAGGATAACAGCATTTGCTTTGCCAGTGTCCTCTTTCCCCAACCTTCAACTGTTCCTTTGTTCTCCTCATCCTTCTATCTTTTCCACTTTTTGATGTTTCCATGCTGATGGGGGAGTGGGTGATTTGGTCTATTTTTAGAGCAGTGATTCACACAAGTCTTTTCCACCTCTGCTCCTGCTAAGTCTGAGACTGGACACATCCTTAACTACTAGTATTACATCAGGTGGGATATTTTACACAACATAATTACAGCTTAACCCATGATTCACTTACTAATTTACAAACAAAGAACCATTTTATCAAGCTGTGGCAGGACGGGCCTCCAGGGGTGCCGTGACCTCCCCCAGTGGCCTACCTACCCGTGCCAACTCGGGTCCTGAATGCACCCTCCATCTCGCCCGCCACGTCTCTGATCGTATATTATTAATGGGAAGCTGCCTTCCTGCCCACTGTGGCACAGAGCCCGCCTTACGATGCCGGGACTATACTTGACACCCTATACTCCACCTCTCCCGGGGCTACTCTATATGCGCTCCCTGCCCGCACCTCTCGCGATCCTCTGAATTGGGGCTCAGGCGGCCTCAGCCTTATCTGGCCCCCGGATCCCTTTTGGGATCCCGCGCCTGACTCGGGCTTCTCAGGATTGGGGCTCAGGCGACCTTAGCCTCACCTGGCCCCCAGACCCACCTCTTCAGGCCTATGCCCCACTGGGGCTTCTGCCTACACCGAGCTCTTCCTGAAGCTGCCTACACTGGGCTGGGGTCAGGACACCCCCAAAACGCAGCACCCCCTGTGGTGCCAGGAACACCCCCACTTTACTGGGGAGCTCCTAATGAGGCTGCCTCCACACCTACAGCCTCGCCCGGTCCCCCAGTCACAACAATAACCCAGAACCAAAATCTCCCTCTCCTGGGTTACAATACAACTTCCAACCACAACAGAAAACTCCCCCTTCTGGATTCCAACACAACTTCCACGAACCACGGAAAACCCCCTCCCTCCAGGGTTCCAACATCAGTTCCAGGCAAAACCTGGCTCACACTCTCACATATCTCCTTATCAGGGTCTCTTCCACCCAGTACTGCCAAGCCGCTGCTCTCCAGCCACCAAACTTCTCTAATGTTCTGCTCAGCTTGCTCACACAGAGCTCCCTCCTTCTCTCAGGCTACCAGCAAGGGAACTGACCTCTGGCTTCAGCCTGCTCTGCTTCTAAAGGCCAGGCCCTACTCCCTGGCAGTCAGCTGACCCACTCTGTTGCCATAGCAACTCCCACCTGCTGCCCTGGTGAGTGGCAGCTGAGCCCATTTGCTACTATTCAGTAGCAGGCACCCTAGTGCCCTGCTACACAAGCCCTTGCTGTTTCATGTAGTTTGTAGCTTCCCTTCATTTAGATTATTTTAAGAAGCTATATTAAAATTCAGAGAATATTAGTACTGTACGTGCAATTCACTGTCTACCATAGTGCAGAGATATTACAATTTATGGTTTAAGGTTTTTATTTATTTAAAAACATAAATTATGAAGAAGAGAGTTCACTTTGTCCATAATCCAAGCAATGTGAAATTAGCAAAAAAGGGAAAATAACAGACAGTTATTCTGCAGTGGCAGTGTGTATTATCATTAATTTTTTATCCTTAGCTAATTGGGTAGAATAATTTTTAGTTCATTTTAGCTTCTTATTGCACATCTTCCTCTCTCTTTGAGGATCCCTTTTACTTCTTCTGATGCAGTAGTTTTACAGCAGTTGAACACCATTGTTGACTTCAATGGAATCACTCCCAAATTAAAAGGAGAGAAAATTCAGGACTTCCTTCTCTCCATTTTCATTAGAACAATGCACAAATGGCAGCTCTGTATCTTCTTATGGTCTAGGGGCAGTTTTTAATTTTTGTTTTATTCTAAGATGCTGAATAGGAGGCATTATAAATGGCTCTGCTATTCAGCTTATCTGGGACTTTTGGAAACAAAGAAGTATGCAGAGTTTGTATTAACAATTTTCTTTTCAGCAAGGGAAGACAAAAAACCAAAATAATTCAGCACATTTGCTGGGTCTGAAACTATTTCATCTAGCTATTACCCATACAGTAATGTGTCACAAATAAATACAAATTGAAATACAGTAACTCTTTACAGCAATATGTATAAGTATTGTAGGAGTTAATTCAGACAAAGGCAGAAAGAGAATGAGAAACTTCCATGACAAAACATTTAACTCTCTTTAATCATGATATTAATAAGATGATGACTATATTCCTCCTTAACACAGTAAATGCTACTAGTAGTATAGGGACACTGCCAGGCACCCAGGGCACAGGGGCAAATGGCAACTCCTGTTGCCACTAGCAGTAGCTTCTTTTTTTTTGTGGCTGGCTCCAAGTCAGCATCAAGGATGGTTGTCCTGCTCACTCCACCCTAGTTACACCACTGATTGCTACATTTTTACAACAGAGGTGTATTTTTACATCAACCTCTTATTTATTTTTGGAAGAAAAGGCCACAACTCTGGCTCCTGAGGTTTGAGCATCTGAGCTACAAATCATCTCATTTTATATTTTCTGTTTAGGAATATTCAATCCCCCTTTTTATCCCCAAGACAATGATTTGAGAAGGGATCCAATATTTACACAGAAGTAGTCCAAAAGTACTAAGTAAAATATTTTTCCGTTAGTTATCATTATGAATTTATCACACCTTGGTTACTTCAGAAGACATTGTATTAAGTGCAGACACTAAATGCAGTTTTCACTAAAACCATTTATACTTTAAAATAGAAAGCAATTTAGGTACAATGCACACATTATTATCAGTACAGTATTCAAAAGTGTTATTTTTTTAAGTGCTAGTATGCATCAGGACTCCTATTGACTAAATAGCAGTTTTCAAAGAGGTAAGTACAAAACATATTATATATAGCAAAATAACATGGTTTAATCATACACCTGTATTTTTGCACTTAATTTTTGTAGAGATATTAAATTGCATTCTTCTAATAGCAAGTCCAGGGGGCCACATTCACCCTTAATGAAATTCACTGAAGTGACTGACCAAGGGAGTGCACCCCTGCCCCAGTCCTGGTACAATCTGTGGACAAGGCAAGAGCCCCTAAGGGGAAACTTGCCTGCCTGTACACAAATGCCAGGAGCTTGGGGAATAAACAGGAAGAACGCATCCTCCTGCTTAACACTAATAATTATGATGTCATAGGGATAACGGAGACCTGGTGGGACTCCACCCATGACCCTAGGTATCGATGGCTATACCTTGTACAGGAGAAATTGAGTAGATAAAAAGGGCGGGGTGTAGCTCTCTATGTTAAGGAAATGTACGCATCTCTGCAAGCTGATATTGGTGACCAGGGTGGATGACTGGAGACCCTCTGGGTTAAAATCCATGGGAAACATGGCTCGGGGGACATAATGGCGGGAGTCTACTACAGACCTCCCACCCAAAGTCAAGAGCTTGACCAGAAATTCACCCAGGAACAGGCTGAGGCCACATGCTCCAGGACCATGGTTGTCATGGGTGACTTCAACTACCCAGACATCTCGTGGGAGGATCACTCAGCAAAATCTGAGCAGTTGCAAAGCTTCCTATCATGCGTGGATGACCTCTACCTGACTCAAGAAGTCTAAGGGCCAATGAGAGGTAAAGCGCTGCTCAACCTGGTACTGACAACTGGAGATGACCTAATCAGTGTCCTAGTGATCAATGGGAAGCTGGGTGACAGTGACCATGAGCTGATCACCTTCACCATCCGCCATAAGGCTAGTAAGTCAGTCAGCAACACGGAAGTCCTTGACTTCAGAAAAGCTGACTTTGACAAGCTCAGGAGGCTTGTCAGTGAGGCCCTAAGGGACCATGACCCCAGGGGGAGAGGAGTTCAGGAAAAGTGGTTGCTCTTCAAGGGAGCGATCCTCAATGCACAAGCTAATTCGATTCCATCTCAGAGGAAAGGCAGCAGGAGGGCACAGCACCCGCCCTGGCTCTCCAGGGTTCTAGCAGACCTCCTGAGGTTAAAAAGAAAGGCCTATAAAGAATGGAGGATGGGATTCACCTCCAAGGAGGAATATTTTGCACTGGTCTGGTCCTGCAGGTAGCAAACAGAAAAACCAAGGCTGCAACTGAACTCCAACTAGCTTCTAGCATCAAGGACAATAAGAAGTCCTTTTCCAGATATGTGGGGAGCTGGAGGAAAAACAAAGACAACACTGGACCCCTGCTGAGCCACCTAGGACAACTGGCAACTGATGCCTAGGAAAAAGCCAGCCTATTAAATGGATACTTTGCGTCGGTCTTTCATCAGTCCCCTGGGACGCCCATGCCCGCTATGGGACAGGGAGGTCCAGGTCTGGGAGATCCCCTGTCCTCCATCAATGCTGACCTCATGAAAGAACTCCTTGAGAGGTTGGATACCTTCAAGTCAGCTGGCCTGACAAAGTACACCCCAGGGTACTCAAGGAGCTGGCGAGCATCATAGTCCAAGCCCTGGCATGGATCTTTGAGAACTCCTGGTGCTCTGGTGTAGTGCCCGAAGACTGGAAGAAGGCCAATGCAGTACCTATCTTCAAGAAAGGGAGGAAAATGGATCCAGCAAACTATAGGCCTACCAGCCTGGCTTCTATCCCAGGAAAGATCTTAGAAAAGTTTATTAAAGAGGCCATCCTTAATGGACTGGCTGACACCAACATCCTGAGGGATAGCTACCATGGGTTTGTTGCAGGTAGGACTTGCTTGACCATTCTCGTTTCCTTTTATGACCAGGTGACCTATCACCTGGACAAGGGAGAAGAGATTGATGTCATATATCTTGACTTCAAAAAAGCTTTTGATCTGGTATCCCATGATCACGTCTTGGCCAAACTGGCCAATTGTGGCCTTGGGTCCAACATGACCCATTGGCTAGGAAATTGGCTCTGTGGTGGGACCCAGAGGGTGGTAATTGATGGAAGTCAATCATCATGGTGCCCTGTGACCAGTGGGGTCCCCCAAGGCTCTGTCCTTGGACCCATATTGTTCAACATCTTCATTAATGATGTGGACATTGGAGTCAGAAATGGACTGGCCAAGTTCGCCGATGACACCAAACTTTGGGGCAAAGCATCCACGCCTGAAGATAGGAGGGCAATCCAGGCTGACCTGGACAGGCTCATATGGGTGGACAAGAACCTGATGGTGTTTAACACTGAAAGATGCAAGGTTCTCCACCTTGGGAGGAAAAATCTGCAGCATCCTTATAGGCTCAGCAGTGCTACACTGGCTAGCGCTACAGAAGAAAGTGATTTGGGGGTCATCACTGACCACAAGATGAACATGACCCTGCAATGTGATCCTGTGGCTAGTAAAGTGAGCAAAACGCTGGCTTGCATCCATAGATGCTTCTCAAGCAAATCCCAGGACGTCATTCTCCCATTGTACTCAGCCTTGGTGACGCCACAGCTGGAGTACTGCATCCAGTTTTGGGCTGCACAATTCAAAAAGGATGTGGAGAAGCTTGAGAGAGTCCAGAGAAGAGCCACGCGCATGATCAGAGGTCAGGAAAACAGACCTTACGATGACAGGCTGAGAGCCATGGGGCTCTTTAGCCTGAAAAAGCGCAGGCTCAGGGGTGATCTGATGGACACCTATAAGTTTATCAGGGGTGACCACCAGTATCTGGGGGAACGTTTCTTCACCAGAGCGCCCCAAGGGATGATGAGGTTGAATGGTCGTAAACTACTGCAAGACCGTTTTGGGCTGGACATAAGGAAGAATTTCTTTACTGTTCAAGCCCCCAAGGTCTGGAACAGCCTGCCATTGGAGGTGATTCAAGCACCTACATTGAACACCTTCAAGCATAAATTGGATGCTTATCTTGCTGGGATCTTATCACCCCAGCTGACTTCCTGCCCTTTGGGCAGGGGGCTGGACTCGATGATCTTCCGAGGTCCCTTCCAGCCCTAATGTCTATGAAATCTATGAAATGTACCTGCAGCTACGTAACTGCACACCTGTTCTAATGCTTGCATACATCAGACAGAGTCATGTAAAGTAGATTCAAAATTTGACTCTGAAAACATCTGCACATTAGCATGTAATAAGCGTTAGAGAAAGCTTTACGGAAATTATTTTTTGCAGCATCTATGTCATCCTATGTTAATACACTGTACACAAGAGCTTGTGTAGCTTTAAAACCAAATACCAGCTGTTGCTGTTATAATGCAAATTTATCACAGAGCATAATTCTGGAGCCTTTGTTAAATTTCTTATCCTGATCCTTGATACAGAATAGCATTTAATTCTAAAAGACTGACAAACCAGACCCATGCTCTCTGAAAGTAGTGTCTCATGATGACCTTTTCTCTGATTGATTCTCTCCTAAGGGATGCCCATTTGCAGCACATCAAAACATACACTGGAAAACAAAAGCACAGCAATAAAAACTATTCCAAGTAATCCCTTCTGGGCTTCCCAATGTGTCATATTTTTTTCTGTTTCTGTCTATTCATTTCTAAATTCTTTGTCTCTCATAGCAGGCAGTGTGGATTGCCATTACTTAAAAAATTACTAATACATTCTTTTTTATCAACTATATAGGAAATGCTTTTTACAGCAAGCAGTTATTGGCTACCATATTTGTATACTTCATGTTCTTTAATATATTCATACTATGAAGCCAATTTTGCTGAAGCACAAAACATGCATGGCCTACATAAACAGGAGGCCTTAGGCATCTAACTGCTGGTTAACTGCTAAACTGGGTGTGTAAATCCAAAAGTTAGCATAATTAGCATAAAGAATTAAAAGAATCCCACACCAAGATATCATATATCCTAGCGGTTAGGGCAATTATTTGAGAAAGATAGGTTTAAGTCTCCTCAGAAAGAGGAAAGAATTGAACTGGTGCTTGAACCATTTAGCTATTGGATAAAAAGGTAAGCTGATGTCACCATCTCAATTAACCTACTTCCATCTCTCTCCATCAGCATTATTTGGTGAGTGCCACATTCACCAAAACCACATTTTAAAGCGAATAAACTATTCACTGAAAAGAAAATTTGTACATCTCAAATCTAAGCATCTATCTACCAGTAAAATGTCTAGGTATATCTATTTTAGAAAAAATCTGGTATTCATAGTGCTGAACTCTTGATAGCATTCTAGTCCTATTCATACCTTGAAACTGATTTGTAATAAAAGGATAGATAGAACACCTTTTAAGTTATGACAGTGAAGTGCAGAAGCCACGTATAATCTTTTAAAACCTAGTGGTATCACTCCTATCTACCATCTTCAATGCTTTTATTTTAAATTACGATGTTGATATCAATCCAGAACAAGTCACTGTCACATGCTTGGTTACACATGAGGAGCATTTGACCAGCGCAGCAGCTAATCATAATTACTTTTTAGGTGACCAACAGATGTGGATAAGCATCATCAAGGTTTTTCCAGAAGCACTGTATTTCCAAAGATAGTGTGCTGCCACCATCAGGGAGACTCCAAACTCTATAGTCTGAAAGCTATATCTCCTAGGGTCAGGTGCTATGGATTAAATCATATTTGTTTATTTGCTGTGCTGAAGTCTAGCATACAGATGAAAAGGTGGTTCATATTCATGTTGTTGCAGCTCACACACTGTCAGTTCCTGGATCAAGTTAAACAGCAATGTTAGATAGTGAAACGAAGAGTTTCAGTCACACATTGCAGTAGTTTGCCACTTTTTGTTTATTCCTTTGAGCGGGGGAAGAAAAAAAAATCTCCCATTTGATCAGTGACTCCCAAAGGCTGTGCCACAGTACATTAATGTGCTGCAAGAGCAATGGTAGTGTGTCACAGGATCCCCGCCCCCCACATGAGAACGTAAATGCTCTCCTTTGCTGTCTGCACCTTGCTCCTGTCCCAAATACTGCAGTGGCTCCTGCAGCTGCTTCTCTGGGGACTGCTACTACTACTGCTGCCGTCACCCACCTCCAAGACTGCCCATGTGCTGACCACCCCACACTTCCACCATGGTCCTAGCAGGGTGTTCTGCTGTGAGTGCAGGTGGACTCAAAGGCAGAACCACGGTTTGCAGCCTGGCTCGTCTCTTCCACTCCTCCCACACTTCCAGGGCCAGCAGGAGGGGCCATTGGAGTGATCACTGTCCTGTGAAAGCCACAGCAGCAGTTTCAGCAGCAGGGGTTCCCTAGCCTCCTGAGGTACAGGCCAGGGGCTAGGAGGGGGAGGCACACACTAGAAAGAGCACAGCCGGATGAGGTCCTGCCCCTGCTGCCTTTAGTGACACCAGCTAGATCAGCAGAATACGTTCCCAAACTTTTCTCTGCATTGTCAGAGAGAATAAACAGTAATTACCAGTATATCCCTGGAAGTAATGAAATTCATGAAAACATACACTTCTGCCAGCACTGTCAGAAAAAATAGGGACTTAGTGGTTTATAAAAATTAGCCGAATGGTGCAAATCTGAGGAGAGCAGAGATGAACATACCAGATTAACACTACAGAGCAACAACTTATCCAAAGCATTGCATCTGAAAAACACGGTTACAAATTGAGAAAAATAAAGACTGCTGAAAACAAACCATGCTGCCCATGGGTTAAATGAGATGACTCCTGTTTCATGAACAATTAGACAGCCTCTGCCCATGGCAAAAGATGCTACACAGTAGAGGCGTAGCAAACTCACTGAGCTCCTGGGGTGCAGATGGAGTGCTAGATTATGCTAGCCATCCCCACCGGGGTGGGGAGGCACTGCTAAGGGGGAGGGAAAGTTTAATTCTGGGCTACTGCTGCTCCTGCCACTGCTACTGCTGTAGCAGCATCAGCTTCACTATGGCAGCAGTAGCCCCATGGCTGGGCTCCTTGGGAGACAACCCTAGTGCCCCATTCACTCCCTCCCCTGTGACTGCTTTAACCAGGTGGGGGGAAGCACCATTCAGCTCACTCCTCACTCTACTCACATCCCACCCCACCAAGGTATGCTGCTTGGTAAGGCACTGCATTGACTGACATCCTGGCAGACTCTCTAAGTGTAGAAAGACAGGCCATTATGCCAGAATTTGGCATGTAAAATCCGCTTGGCAAGTAGCAGCAAAGCCAGGACCTTTTCCTTTTGGGGTTCCTTGAGTAAGAAAGGGGACAAACAACCTCTCTGGGGAGTGAACTCATAGATGCACAGGCAACATCTACCAGGAAACCAATACCTAGAGATGTATAGTTAAGGCCGATTCAAGGATTGACATTTCTGATAAAATAATTGATCTATAGTGAGTTGATGCCATGGCTGAGCAAAACTATTTAATACTAGTGCTAAAATGCAAAGGTCAGTCTGGCCAAAGAAAGGATTACCACGCTCTGGGGTGCATGCTGAAGGAGATGGGTGCACAGGTGGTTTTCTCTTCTATCCTGCCAGTGAGTGGACGAGGCAGACGACATGAAACATGCATCACGGAGACCAACTGGCGGCTACAGGAATGGTGCTTCGAGGAGGACTTTGGCTTCCTCAGCCATGACCGGCACATCACAACGAGAGACATGCTGGGATGGGATGGGCTCCACCTTTCCCCTAAAGGTAAGTGTGTGTTCTCTTCTAGGTTGGCAGACCTCCTCTGGCAGGCTTTAAACTAGGCTCATCGGGGGAAGGGGAAGATGAGGGCGGAGGAAACATCAGACTGCCAGACCAAACAGCACCCACAACTACAGCCCAGCCCAGACCAACGAGCGAAGCGAATAAACAGGTAAGAGATAGGGGCCAGGGTAACGCTGGGACTAGGGGGTCAGTACACACATCCACAGGAGGCCTCAAATGCCTCTACACAAATGCTCGTAGTATGGGTAACAAGCAGGAGGAACTCACCCTCCTGCTGGCTGACACCAGCCCGGACATAGTGGGGATTACGGAAACGTGGTGGCACGCAATGCATGATTGGGCGGTGAATGTCAAGGGCTATAGGCTGTACAGGAGCGACAGGATAGGAAAGAGAGGTGGGGGCATGGCGCTCTATATTAAGGAGGAATACACATCCTCATCAATTAGTAAGGAGTCAGGGGAGGGGCACTCTGAAGTGCTTTGGGTTAGAGTACAAGGCAGTCGAGGAGAAAGATACTTAACGGTGGGAGTCTACCACAGACCTCCCAACCAGGGAGAAGGGCTTGACCAGGAATTCTTGGGTCAGCTCACAGAGGTAGTGAAGGCTAAGGATGTGGTAGTCATGGGGGACCTGAACTTCCCAGACATCTGCTGGGAAGAACAGTCAGCCAGGTCTGAACACTCACGTAGGTTCTTGGCCAGAGTGCAGGACCTCCATCTAACCCAGGAGGTGCACAGCCCCACCAGGGGAGACGCCTTGTTGGACCTAGTGCTGGCCACGGGTGATGACCTGGTGAGGGGGCTGCAGATGCCTGACCACCTGGGCGACAGCGATCATCGCCTGCTGGAATTCACCATCCAGCACAAGGTGGCAAAGGCATGCAGTAAGGCAGCAGCCCTAGATTTTAGGAGGGCAAACTTCAACGAGCTAAGGAGGATAGTTGGAGAAGCGCTGAGGTCCCGGCGGGGAGGGGAGCCGGGTGTCCAAGGAGAGTGGTCGCTCCTTAAGGAGACGATCCTCCAAGCCCAAAGGCAGGTAATTCCAACGAGGATCAAAGGGAACAGGAGAGCACACAAGCCTCCGTGGCTCACCAAAAGCATCCGGCAATGTCTCCTTGCTAAAAAGGAGGCTTACACCCAATGGAAAGAAGGGGTCATCACCAGGGAGGACTATTCTGTAGTTGCTCGGGGATGTAGGGGGGCAATTAGGAAGGCCAAGGCAGAGATGGAACTGGGACTAGCTTCCCAGATTAAGGACAACAAGAAGTCCTTTTTTAAATACGTAGGGGGTAAAAAGAAGGTCCCGGGTAATGTGGGGCCCTTGCAAGACGCGATGGGAAACTTGGTTGTCACACCAGATGGCAAAGCTAACATGTTTAATGATTTCTTTACCTTCCTCTTCCTAAGTAGGGACCAGAACAGCCACCTCCTTGCTGGGCCCCCCTCGGGCCCTGGGGGAGTCACACCTGGGCCACAGGTTAGTGAGGATTTAGTTAGGGAGCTTCTGGAGGGTTTGGACATATTCAAGTCAGCCGGTCCAGATGATCTCCACCCTAGAGTTCTAAAGGAACTGGCCGAAGTCATTGCAAATCCTCTGGCACGGCTTTACGAGCACTCGTGGTGCTCTGGTGAGGTACCGGAGGACTGGAAGAGGGCCAACGTTGTCCTCATCTTCAAAAAAGGCAGGAAGGAGGACCCGGGAAACTATAGGCCGGTTAGTCGTACCTCGATTCTAGGCAAGCTGTTCGAGAAAATTATGCTGGCACACATCAAGGAGGGGCCAGCAGGGGACTGCATGCTTAGGGGCAACCAACATGGGTTCATCAGTGGCAGGTCCTGTCAGACCAACCTGGTGGCCTTTTATGATCAGATCACCAGATCATTAGATGCAGGGGTAGCAGTGGATATAGTCTTCCTGGACTTTCGGAAGGCTTTCAACACTGTCTCTCACCCCATTCTCATTAAGAAACTGGGGGACTGTGGTGTAGACACCCACACAGTCACATGGGTCGCCAACTGGCTGGTGGGCCGCACCCAGAGGGTGGTAGTGGATGGGTCCTTCTCAACCTGGAAGGACGTGGGCGGTGGGGTTCTGCAGGGCTCAGTCCTTGGGCCCGCACTGTTCAACATCTTCATGAGTGATTTGGATGAGGGGGTAAAAAGCACCCTGTTCAAATTTGCTGATGCCACTAAGATGTGGGGGGACGTGGGCACACTGGAAGGATGCAACGGGCTACAATCAGACCTAGACAGGTTACAAGGGTGGGCGGATGAGAATAGGATGGGTTTCAACACAGACAAGTGCAAGGTGATGCACCTCAGGAGGAACAACCGGCACCAGACCTACAGGTTGGGGAACTCCCCTCTTGCCAGCATGGAGACGGAAAGGGATCTGGGGGTCATCGTTGACTCCAAGATGAACATGGGCCGGCAGTGTTGGGAGGCAGTCAGGAAGGCCAACTGCACTTTGGCATGCATCCACAGATGCATCTCGAGCAGGTCCAAAGAGGTGATACTCCCCCTCTATGCAGCACTGGTCAGGCCGCAGCTGGAGTACTTTGTCCAGTTCTGGGCGCCACACTTCAAGAGGGATGTCGACAGCATGGAGAGGGTCCAGAGGAGGGCCACTCGTATGATCAGGGGACAACAGGCCAGGCCCTATGAGGAGAGGCTATGGGACCTGAACCTGTTCAGCCTCCAGAAGAGAAGGCTGAGGAGGGATCTTGTGGCCTGTTATAAACTAGTCAGGGGGATCAGCAGGCATTGGGGAAGTCACTGTTCCCCCCCGAGCACCGCCAGGAGTGACCAGGAATAACGGTCACAAGCTGGCAGAGGGTACGTTTAGGTTAGCTATCAGGAGGTGCTACTTCACGGTCAGGGCGGCTAGGGTCTGGAACCAGCTTCCAAGAGAAGTGGTGCAGGCTCCTACCCGGGGGGTGTTTAAGAGGAGGTTAGATGAACATCTTGCTGGGGTCGTTTGACCCCAGTATTCTTTCCTGCCATAGCAGGGGGTCAGACTAGATGATCTGCCCAGGTCCCTTCCAACCCTAGAAACTATGAAACTATGAATTAAAAAGAAAATACCCATAGGTAGGGACTTTCAACATCAAAAAGTTAGAAACTCTACTCTGTTTTTCAGCAAAGGTACAGTTACATGTGTGAAGATCACTTCTGATACTTTATCCCTCCCATCCTGAAAATAACTCTCATGAACATAGTCTGGAAACACATTGGGTCTTGTCTAGTGTGATGGTTCTCAAAGAAGATCAGTTGTACTGATGCTACAAGTTAGGTAAAGGTAGAATTGAAGAACAGGTAGAAGGTGAAATCCTGGCTCTGTTGAAGTCTGTGAACCAAGATTTTACCTGGAGTCTCAAGTTTCTTCATCTTGTACCTACCTCTGCAACATTCTGATCTTCAAGCCACTAGACACATTCTGAAGCAGCCTCAAATCTGCTCTAACTAGCACAGCTTTGATAGCTCCCCCAAGGGTCTTTTCCTTGATTGTATCCCATACAACACAGGCTACTGGAAAGGCAGAATGTCACAGAGCCAGTTATGCCAGTTCTTAATCACTGGAGGATTTCTATACTCAAGGTGAAGTGTTCAGATGGCCAGTTTAAGATTATTTTAAATCTACTTTCCATCATTAGAATGCTATAAGGCAGACTAAATAGTATATACATGGAATTATAGGGAACATGCATAAACTACCTGCATAGTGCCCCATTAATAAGAATGTATTCTCATCAATAATCACATTAAATAATTCACAGGGGAAAGTATATTTTACCTATTTTGAATGGCACCATTCACAAACCAGCTACTGTACACATCCTGAAAACTTTTACACATGCTCTGGGAGTGGGTAGGGAGGGTGGCACTTTAATTAGAGCAGCTCCAAGAGCCCCTCTAATTAAAGCAAAGTCACGTCTTTTGTATCAGCATCCCCGAGCTTAAAAATGGTGGTGGGGGTGATTGAACTAAAACTCGTTTGATGAGCTTTGGTTCACGCACCCCTGCTGCCATTTCTAAGCATGGGGGTGCTGATACACAAGATATAGGAGGCTTCTGGAGCACAGCAAGTGCCACACTTGATTAAGTCTGCTTTGATGCGCTGGAATTCCAGTGTGTTGGAGCAGCCTCGACACTCGTGTGTAGCCACCCTAGATGTTTGACAGCGGTTCTTATAAAATTCTACTAGAAGACTAGGGTGCTAAAATGTAAACTCTAGTCAATCTGAGACATGCCATGACTCAAAGTTGTACACTAATGTCCTGAAAGCATTTGGTGAGGAGTATCACAGCTAGAGTACTTCAAAATCAGCAGGAGTTGTGGTACACTGCAACATATCAGAAATTTACAAAAGATGAAGCCTCATCTTCAGGAGAAGAAAAATCTCTCACGCTATCCTGGTAACACCAGTAGGTTTTCTGAAAGTTGCAGTATGTTAATTCATATGCCACCAGCATCACCCAAGTCCTTCATGCTCTCCTCTATCAATTGTGCACACAAATTGAGAAGTGATAGAGTAGCCTGTCCTTAGATGATGCTATTCGTTTTCTTATATGCTTTGGTGAGAAGTGAAATTGTTAACAGTGTTGATACTTAAAACACCATGACCGATATCCACATCTCAGATTCAGGTTCTCTACAAACTTGAGCATACTTGCTAACTGTTCTGTTCGTTCTTTTTCAAAGCACAACCATTAGAAACATATTTTTTCCATTTAAAATGAAACTGAGATTCTAGAGAACAAGACGTGCCATGACTGTGCCCCTATCCTAGGGGAGGCACAGTCCCTGTATTTTAGAAAATGTTGGTTAAGTGTATGGTGTAGACAGAAGAAGAAACTTATGAAGGCCCCAAAACAGTGGTCACCAACCAGTGGTTCTCTATACACCGGTAGATCTTGGAGCTTCTTGCGGTAGATCTCGGAGCCTCTTGGAGTCGATCTGAACCTGGGGTGGGGGGCCGAGTGCCCGCATGCATGCACGCATGTACCCCAGCCCAGCAGGTCAGTCCATGGGGGAGGGAAGGGGCAGGGGCTAGATCAAGGTCCCTGAGGTGCGGGACAGTGACACAGTGGCAGGAGCAGGGGTAAGTTGAGTGGGACCCCGGCCAGATGGGACTTATCTCCTGGGTAGATGCACTCCCAAATATTTTTTTCTCAATCTGCCCCCTCCTTCCCTCCCCACAGACTTACCTGCTGGGGGGGGAGGGGGCAGTGGCGGTAGCAGCACACAGTAGATTGTGGGTTGCTTTTAAATGCCAAAGGGGATCTCCTACTTAAAAAAGTTGGAGGCCACCGCCCTAGAACATGGTTCTAAACCTTTTTGGATTCAAGCACCTTTGATAACTCTTCTGAATTGGTGGAACTCCACTTGAGAACTGCTGTTCCAGCAGCATAACTAATTAGTTCTGCCCCCTGGGCACAAAGGTGGGTAAGAAAGGGATTATGCAGAGAGGAAAAGGGAGGGTGGGGGCAATTCTTACCTGCCACACTGTGGGTTCCTCCAGAGGCCCATAGTGGGGACCCAAAATGAAATCCCCTTGTCAACCTCACTCATCCTCTTCTCTGTTGACCCTTTCACAGGTGCCAGTGATTTGCATACAGATTTAAGTTTTAATTGGCTTTGAAAAGTTTAATAGAGTAGCTGTTACCATACATTAGAGGTGAGGATGGGAAGCCAGGCTGGCCCGACAACCCAACTACCCAGCCAGAGGTAACAGCCTCTGGGTGAGCTCCCCTACCCTTCCATCTTCCTCACCCTCTCAGTCCCTCCTCCATCCGCTGGCCCCCATTCTGAACACAGACCCCTGTTGTCATTTTGGCATTGCTATCTCCCCCACTTCCCTCCCCTGCCTCTATTCCAGTGCCCTCTCCATGGTCAGCACCAGTGCTTGCCCAGCTGCAGCCATTGAGAACTGTTCCCTGTTCTTACATTTCCAGGAGTGGGCATGTCAGGTAGACTGGGAAGGACTGTAGCACTGGAGCTACTACAGCTGCTTCCTCATCCATCTAGCTTACTCTTCCTGGAAACAAAGGCACACTCGACAGCTTCACTTGGCCACAGTGGTGGTAGTGCCAGCTCTGTGGCAACCTTGAAAAGGGTCTCACTATACCCCAATTGAGAACCACTATCCTAGAATGACTCTGTAATACTACCAATAATTTTGTACAGTTCATGCTTAAAATGGCATGGTTAAATAAATGTTCATCATTTGACATATATGGCACAAAGTCAGTTTTGTTAGGATCATTCGAATCCTTAAAGATAAAAAATTACTAATCACCCTATTTCTCTCAAAACAAATCACAGATCTAGACCACTTGATCAGAAACCAGCTCCAAGAGACTTTCCATCTACCTCCACAAACGTATTCCAAAGAAAGTGGCCTAAGGTGGCTTGTCTCATCAGTAGTAAACCTATGCTATGACCAGAGAATGCAAATATGTTTGCCTGCTACTAGTCATGAATTCCAGATGCATAATGATTTTTAATAGCTGAAGCATTACAACATTAGAGAGGCTGAGGGAGCAACAATCTTAACAATCCTTAGTTTTCACCAGAACTCAGGAGCTCCAATAGTACAAACATCATACCTGACCATCATAAATCATAGCTCAAAATACCAATTTGGTGTTGGTATAGAACATTATTTACTGCATCAACCAATTTATTTGTTTGTATACCATTTATTTGTATTTTCAAATCTCCAAATCAAATTTACACTTGTGATGCTTATACTCTGGAGAAAGGTAGGGTGCAAGAAAGATCTCTGAACTTGAGTCTTTCTGTCTTGGCTACCTTAGTCAGCTTCCCAGCTCAGCATGTATATTTTATGGATCCCGTTACATGGCACCTTACTTTCTCCATGCCTAAATTTCATGTTCCCTTCACAATGCATTGAGAAAGTAAGGAAGGGAAAAAAGTGGCAAGTGTGTTTTTTCTTTATCTTCCTGTTTCCTTGTTTGCTGCCCTTTCTAGAAAGAAAGATATTTTCTTAATCTGGGAAAGAATGTATCCAAGATTCTTAGTAATCCTTGTCTAATTGGGGCCAAAAAGAAACTTGAGAAACTTCAGTCCCATCAACTTAAGCACTTTTAAAAGCTAAAAAAAATTCCTTACAATAGAATGTATGTTTTTAGAGATCTCAGAAAGCAGAAAACACACTTGTCACATTTTCCCCTACCTACAGGCAGGGTTAGGACTTCAACAAGTCACTAGATGTCACTAACACACTGAACAGTTTCTCTACTTTCTGTTTTCTCTCTGAAATGCTATGACATTTCTTGGGTACTAATGAGAACACTGTTGCTGTACTGTAGTTTATATTCCCTACAGCTAAAGCTAATTCTGTGTTTTTAAGTTGCTGGCAATATCTGTCTATTGATAATTAGATAGATTCAACAACATTTTGACATAGCACAACAAAAGAAGATTAATACATAAACTCCAGTTATCTGCAGTCACATTAATTATTGTAGTCAGTCACTGTGGATTCTAATATTATAAAAGCCTAAGTCTGTCTGTCTGTCCGTCCGTAATGCTTTATTTGCACTCTGACTGGCTGATGGAAACAGCCAATCAGAGTGCTCTAAGCATTGGGTAGCACCGCCATGATTCCAAAGCTGCGTCGAGGACCAGACAGACGGTGGGGGATCCAAGGTCAGCGGGTAGGGGTGTCCTCAGCCTCCTCCCTGCAAGAGGCAGAACTGCAGCAGCACCTGGCGTTAGGTGGCAGCACTCCATCCCAGCCTCCCCCCCTACTCCTCACCCTCTTCATTCTTGACGGGCAATTGGCTAGTTCATTTATAAATCTGCAAGTTTTAATGAATTACAGCTTGGATGGCCATTTGCATGAGAGGTCATGCTGGAACTACATTCTTTTCTTTTATTCTGTCAGTCAAGACGCAAAAGTAACACAGTGTGACTTGGGTGACTCTCCGTACGCAACTAGGCAAAATGAAGTTTATAAAACAACCCATAGCCAAAACATTTTTAGACAGAAAACATTTATGTATATAGATTTGAAAAGACTGTTTATGATTTAAAATACTGTATATAGAAAATACAGCTCCGTTATAGCTCCTCTCATCCATACATCTCTAAACACTATAAATTTACTAAGTTTCAGTATTCCTATTTCATGGATGGAAAAAACGAGGCATATTAAAGCTATAAGAGTTGCCCAGTGTGTCATGGGCCAGCTAGGCACTGTGAGCATGTCAATTTAGTAGCAAACTGACTGAGCACTGCAACTTTATCAGCCACTGGGCTTTTTGGTTCAGGATCGAGGAGGTGATGTTGGGAGGAAAACAATGACAAGTTTCACTTATAAAAAAGAATGAATTTTACTTATAACAACAAAAGATATAGTTTACACATATGACAGTCAGTAAAAAGGTTAAGTTAATAACAAATAACATAACCCTACAAGTTAAAATTGGCAGTGATAATAAAAACGGACAGAAAAATCAACCAAGAGTTCCCACTTGCTTAGTAACTAACGATAGTCCCTCAGTTTCAGGTACACGCCAAGTTGATTCAGCGAAGTCAGGCATCCCCAATCCATGCTATCAGAGGGAGAACTGGGGGAAGGTCCCTCAGTCAGGATCTGGTCCTCACTCATGCAGGGAGTAAGAGATCTGGGGGCATGGGACAGCAATGACCCTTCTGTCCCATTCTTCTTGCAGGTTACTTAATGTGAGTGTTCTTTTTATATCTTGTCTATGCTAATTTGTTGACTTTCTAGCCACTCATAATCTTATTCTATAGTTGTTATCCTATAGGATTAAAAGGTGTTAGAAATCATTATAATAAGTTACTGCCTAAGCTTGGGTTTACCCAATAAGCAAATCACACCACATCACTTTGGGGTCTGAGATTAACATGTTCCCGCCTCAGTTTATTTTACTGACTCTAAGCAGAAAAAATTGTTAAATCAGCTAAGTCTGCAGTCATATTCTTTAGTTCTGCTTTTTTAAAACTCATGCTGTCTCAAGATTAGTGTAAATGGCTATAAATAATTCTTGCAGGTTATACTCCAGACAGACAGAAAACAGTTCCATAAGTTCTATTTCAGATATCTTCAGAAAGCATTTTCTTTTTGCTATATGTTGCTTGTTAACCCTTCTGGTTCTGGCCACCACACCAGTGGCACAATGAAGGCCAGTGGCAGAGCTAGGAATACAATCCAGGTGTCCAAATTTCTATCCCTTAGGTATGTTGTCTCCCCACCAACTAATTTTGATAACACATACTAGGACAGAGAGAAGCAGTAGGACGGTAGAAGTTGCACTTAAAAAAAACTGGGGATAATATAATTTGGCCAGCAGGATAAATACTAGAGCTGACTGGAAAATTTCCAGCAGAATTTTTTATGTCAATTTGTCAAAATCAAACATTGTGTAGGAATGTGACTGTTTTGATGAAATACCAGCTCACTAATGCAGCCCTTCTGCAGCCCAGACTTCCAGAGTCATGGCTTACTGTCAGGCTGAGTTCCTCTGGTCCCTGGGTCTGCAGAAGCCCACTAGACTGACTGTTTAAATACAAGCCTCTCAGACACTTTGCCTGCCTGGCTTCTGGGGCCCTGCCCCCCCCCTTGGAAAGGTTAAAAAATATTGAAATGGTGGAAATTATTTTTTCTGTGAGGAATTCTTAAGTTTCAAATTTGGGTCCATTTCAAAGTTGATTATGTTTCAAAATTTCCCATGGAATAAGAATTAGTTTCCAATTTCTGGCCAGCTGCAATATGTACAATACAGGCCTGGCATTTGCTCTTGCTGAAACACAACCTAAAAAATTAAATCACACACTCTGGGCGAAACTTTACAGGGAGAGATCCAAATACTGCATTTAGAAATTAAAGTTTAAAACTGAACTGAAATTCTGATAATGAAAATCCATCATATCCAAACATACCCAAAGCAGATTAGTTGCTTCCTACAATGCTTAACTCAGCCTTGCTGGTTGACAGATTTCATATTTCTAAAGAGAAATTCCACTTTGTCGCCAAATTAAATGCTCCTCCTGGCAGTCAGCAAGTAGACTCCAGAGTAGTAGTAGGGTTAAAAATGCAAACCTGAATATGATAACAACTGGCGTGCCTACATGACTTACTGTATTTTCTTGTATACAAGATGCACTCCCCCTGCTAGTATCTTGTATACAAGTGGCACAGCCCCCCAAAATTGGGGTGAATGCATTAAATGAGTAGACTGATTTTTGGCTGGGATAGAAGCACACTGCTTTGATTCCTGCTAACAGGGCAAATTATTCAGGCAGCTGAAGGAGTCAATTGACTTTCATAGATTTCACAGACATTAGGGCTGGAAGGACCCTCGGAAGATCATTAAGTCCAGCCCCACACCCCAGGGGCAGGAAGTCAGCAGGGGTCCTACGATCCCAACAAGATAAACATCCAAATTTCTCTTGAAGGCGTTCAAAGTAGGTGCTTGAACCACCTCCGGCACCAGTCTATTCCAGACCTTGGGGGCTCGGACAGTAAAGAAGTTCTTCCTTGTGTCCAGCCTGAAACGGTCATAAAGGAGTTTGTGACCATTTGACCTTGTCGTCCCCTGGGGCGCTCTGGTGAACAAATGTTCCCCCAGATCCTGGTGAGCACCCCTGATAAACTTATAGGCAGCCACCAGATCACGCCTGAGCCTGAGCTTTTCCAGGCTGAGTCCCATGGCTCTCAGCCTTTCATCGTAAGGTCTGTTTTCCTGATCTCTGATCATGCATGTGGCTCTCCTCTGAACTCTCTCAAGCTTCTCCATATCCTTTTTGAATTGTGGAGCCCAAAACTGGATGCACTACTCCAGTTGCATCCTCACCAAGTGCGAGTACAAGGGCAGAATGACGTCCTGGGATTTGTTAAAGAAACATCTATGGATGCAAGCCAGCATTTTGCTCACTTTACTAGCTGCAGCATCACATTGAAGGCTTATGTTCATCTTGTGGTCAATGATGACACCCAAGTCTTTATCTTCCACAGTGATAGCCAGTATAGCACTGCTGAGCCTATAAGGATGCTGCAGGTTTTTCCTTCCAAGGTGGAGGACCTTGCATTTTTCAGTGTTAAACACCATCAGGATCTTGTCCACCAATTTGCTGAGCCTGTCCAGCTCAGCCTAGATCACCCTCCTGTCTTCAGGTGTGGATGCTTTGCCCCAAAGTTTGGTGTCATCGGCAAACTTGGCCAGTCCACTCCTGACTCCAATGTCCACATAATTAATGAAGATGTTGAACAATATGGGTCCAAGGACAGAGCCTTGGGGACCCCACTGGTCACAGGGCACCATGATGAGTGACTTCCATCAATAACCACCCTCTGGGTCCCACCACAGAGCCTATTTCCCAGCCAACGGATCATGGTGGACCCAAGGCCACAGCTGGCCAGTTTCACCAAGACGTGATCATGGGATACTAGATCAAAGGCTGTTCTGAAGTCAAGATATATGAAATCAATCTCTTCTCCCTTATCCAGGTGATAGGTCACCTGGTTGTAAAAGGAAAAAAGATTGGTCAAGCAAGACCTACCCGCAGCAAACCCATGCTGGCTATCCCTCAGGATGTTGACATCAGCCAGTCCATTAAGGATGGCCTCTTTAATAAACTTTTCTAAGACCTTCCCTGGGACAGAGATCAGGCTGATGGGCCTGTAGTTTGCTGGATCCATTTTCCTCCCTTTTTTGAAGATAGGCACCACATTGGCCTTCTTCCAGTCTTCAGGCACTACACCAGAGCACCAGGAGTTCTCAAAGATCCATGCCAGGGCCTGGGCAAAGATGCTTGCCAGCTCCTTGAGTACCCTGGAGTGTAGATTGTCAGAGCCGGCTGGATCCCCTACCCTCCATAAATGCTGACCTCATGAAGGAACATCTTGAGAAGCTGGATACCTTCAAGTCAGCCGGCCCTGACAATCTGCACCCCAGGGTACTCAAGGAGCTGGCGAGAGTCATAGCCCAGCCCCTGGCACGGATCTTTGAAAACTCCTGGCGCTCTGGTGTAGTGCCCGAAGACTGGAAGAAGGCCAATGTGATGCCGATCTTCAAGAAAGAGAGTAGAGTGGATCTGGCTAACTACAGGCTCATTAGCCTGACTTGTATCCTGGGGAAGATCTTAGAAAAGTTTATTAAGGAGGCCATCCTTGATGGACTGGCCTAGGCTAACATTCTAAGGGATAGCCAGCATGGGTTTGTTGCGGGTAGGTCTTGTTTGACCAATCTCATTTCCTTCTACGACCAGGTGACCTATCACCTGGACGAGGGAGAAGAGATTAATGTCATATATCTCGACTTCAAAAAAGCTTTTGACCTTTTGACCTGGTATCCCATGATCACCTCTTGGCCAAACTGCCCAGTTGTGGCCTTGGCTCCACCACGATCCGCTGGCTGGGAAATTGGCTCCGTGGTTGGACCCAGACGGTTGTAATTGATGGCAGTCACTCATCATGGTGCCCTGTGACCAGTGGTGTCCCTCAAGGCTCTGTCCTTGGACCCATACTGTTCAACATCTTCATAAATGATGTGGATTGGAGTCAGGAGTAGACTGGCCAAGTTCGCCGATGACACCAAACTTTGGGGCAAAGCATCCACGCCTGAAGATAGGCGGGTGATCCAGGCTGACCTGGACAAGCTCAGCAAATGGGCAGACGAGAACCTGATGGTGTTTAACACTGAAAAATGCAAGGTTCTCCACCTTGGGAGGAAAAACCTGCAGTATCCTGATAGGTTCAGCAGTGCTACGTTGGATAGCACTACAGAAGAAAGAGACTTGGAGGTCATCACTGACCACAAGATGAACATGAGCCTCCAATGCGATGCTGCGGCTAATAAAATGACCAAAATGCTGGCTTGCATCCATAGATGCTTCTCAAGTAAATCCCAGGACGTCATTCTCCCATTGTACTCAGCCTTGGTGAGGCCGCAGCTGGAGTACTGCGTCCAGTTTTGGGCTCCACAGTTCAAAAAGGATATGGAGAAGCTTGAGAGAGTTCAGAGGAGAACCACATGCATAATCAGAGGTCAGGAAAACAGATCTTATGATGATAGGCTGAGAGACATGGGACTCTTTAGCCTGGAAAAGCGTAGGCTCAGGGGTGATCTGATGGCCACCTATAAGTTTATCGGGGTGCTCACCAGGATCTGGGGGAACGTTTGTTCACCAAAGCGCCCCAAGGGATGACTAGGTCGAACGGTCACAAACTCCTGCAAGACCATTTCAGGCTGGACATAAGGAAGAATTTCTTTACTGTCCGAGCCCCCAAGGTCTGGAACAGTCTGCCAGCAGAGGTGGTTCAAGCACCTACTTGAACACCTTCAAGAGTAAATTGGATGCTTATCTTGCTGGGATCCTATAACCCCAGCTGACTTCCTGCCCTTTGGGCAGGGGGCTGGGCTCGATGATCTCCCGAGGTCCCTTCCAGCCCTGATGTCTATGAAATCTATGACTTGAAGGTATCCAGCCTCTCAAGGTGTTCCTTCATGAGGTCAGCATTGATGGAGGGCAGACCCAGACCTCCCTGTCCCATAGCAGGCATGGGTGTCCCATGGAACTGCTGAAAGACTGACACAAAGTACCCAGCCTTGGCTTTCCTGGTTTGGTCCCTGCAGGACCAGACCAGTGCAGAATATTCCTCCTTGGAGGTGAATCCCATCCTCCATCCTTTGTAGACATTTCTTTTTAGCCTCAGGAGGTCTGCTAGAACCCTGGAGAGCCAGGGGGTGTGCTGTGCCCTCCTGCTGCCTTTCCTCTGAGATGGAATCGAATTAGCTTGTGCATTGAGGATCGCTCCCTTGAGGAGCAACCACTTTTCCTGAACTCCTCTCCCCCTGGGGTCATGGTCCCTTAGGGCCTCACTGACAAGCCTCCTGAGCTTGTCAATGTCAGCTTTCCTGAAGTCAAGGACTTCCGTGTTGCTGACTGACTTACCAGCCTTATGGCGGATGGTGAAGGTGATCAGCTCATGGTCACTGTCACCCAGCTTCCCATTGATCACTAGGACACTGATTAGGTCATCTCCAGTTGTCAGTACCAGGTTGAGCAGCGCTTTATCTCTCGTTGGCCCTTAGACTTCTTGAGTCAGGTAGAGGTCATCCACACATGATAGGAAGCTTTGCGACCGCTCGGATTTTGCTGAGTGATCCTCCCACGAGATGTCTGGGTAGTTGAAGTCACCCATGACAACCATGGTCCTGGAGCATGTGGCCTCAGCCTGTTCCTGCGTGAACTCCTGGATAAGCTCTTGACTTTGGGTGGGAGGTCTGTAGTAGACTCCCGCCATTGTGTTCCCCAAGCCATGTTCCCTACTGGTTTTAACCCAGAGGGTCTCCAGTCATCCACCCTGGTCACCAATATCAGCTTGCAGGGATGTGTAGCTTTCCTTAACATAGAGAGCTACACCCCTGCCCCTTTTATCTACTCGATCTCTCCTGTATAGGGTATAGCCATCTATACCCATGGTCCAGTCATGGGTGGTGTCCCACCAGGTGTCTGTTATCCCTATGACATCAGAATTATTTGTGTTACAAAGTCAGTTTTGTTAGGATCATTTGAATCCTCAAAGATTAAAAATTACTAATCACCCTATTTCTCTCAAAAAAAATCACAAATCTAGACCACTTGATCAGAAACCAGCTCCAAGAGAGTTTCCATCTCCCCCCACAAACATATTCCAAAGAAAATGGCATACATAAGGTGGCTTGCCTCATCAGTAGCATCCTATGCTATGACCAGAGAATGCAAATATGCAGGACCTCGTCCTCCTGCTTATTCCCCAAGCTCCTGGCATTTGTGTACAGGCAGACAAGTGTCCCCTTGGGGGCTCTTGCCTTTCCCACAAATTGTACCAGGGCTGGGGTAGGGGTGGGCTCCCTTGGCCTGCGGGCTTTGCAAGGGTTGCTCAGTGGGCCAGCAGTGGCAGTAGTCCCCTTGTCCCACAGCAGGCTTAGTTTAAAGCCCGGTGGAGCAGGTCATCCAGTTTGGCTGAGAAGAGTCTCCTCCCCAGCAGAGAGAGGTGGAGGCCATCTCTTCCCAGCAGCTCGCTGCCTCTCTCACCAAAAAGCGGGCTGTGGTCATGGAAACCAAAGCCTCTCTCATAACACCAGCACCACAGTCTTGTCAAATCTTCAGCTGACTTAATGGCTCATTGTTCTTCCCTCCAACCTTGTTAACCATCATCTCTCCTTTTAATGGTCTTGATGTTCTAGTAATAAAGCTAAGCTTTTTGGGGCAGTTTTTGACTGCTACCTGCTCTTGGTTTTTCCTTCTGTTTCACAGTCTTGAAAACTTTCTGGCTCTTTTCATAATCATAGATAGACCCATGGGGAGACCAGTCTTCACCAGCAGCTATGATTTTGACTTCAGTTAATCAGGAAATGGAGGATGAGTCAGCTGAAGATTAGAGACTGTCCCTGCTTTATTGCAGCCATAACTCCTGGAAAAAAAAACATTGCTTCATTCTGCCATTCTAAAACAAGATGCATATTATATTGTGGGGTGTGTTGTATACGAGAAAATCCTTAATCTTGGGGATTTAATGTAGTACCATCTTCAATATATGGAGGAAGTCTGTAATCAGTGAGATTATTCCTTCTAGATAAGAGAAACAGTAACAAATGCAATGAATGAGGCTTCTTCTGATAGATGTGCAATCTGTGGATCAGTCTTTTATAGGATGATACAAATCCACCATGAAGCAAGATGATTAATGGTTAACAGGAGGTTCTTAAGTTAGTTTTCTACAAAACAAGTCCTACTCCACTAAGAAGGCAGTGCAGCATTCCTTTATGATGGCCTGATAAGTGTTTTAAAATTTCCATTCAATACCTCAATCTTGCATATCTCTATTTGTGGGACCATTCAATTCTCCTGAGATGAGCTTCACTGAAAGATATGTAGCAAGTAAAAAAAATGAATTTTGACAAGTTTTTTATGGCTGCTTAGTACTCATGCATTCTTTAAAATACTTTTAAAGAAGGAATTAGCCTGACAGTGTTCCTTATGGTAACACAAACCTGAGTGCCACAGTTATCTGCACCTTAGGGACCAAGGTCCCACTTCTGTAGCCCATATAACAAGCCAATATACAGACCCTTACTTATGCAGTTTTTTTTACCTGAAATTAGTGCAGCTGCTCTTGAGCTGTACAGTAGGAATCTGGCCCTGAAAGTCACAAAATCAATTATCTTGAAGCAAAGATGTTTTTGCTTTTCTAAAACAGGAGGGGAAAGCAAGCCTGGGTAAAAGGGCACAGAAAGAAGCAGCCGTGGTATATCCTGCAGATTTCACTAAGTACAGACATTCAAAAGCCCAAGGTGGAATCTATCAAACCTACACAGGTTTCTGTAAGCAGTGTAGGTTAAATCAGGATAAGGCAGAGTACGTATTTGCCCTATAGTTGGGGAGGGCACGCAGGCTGCCTATACTTGCTGAGACCAGCAGGTTGGGGGCCTTCTGTATGCCTGCCAGCTTGCACCACAGACTTCCCAAGCTTCTGGAGAATGACAAGCACAGCTGAGTATCTGGGTCACCCCTGATTGGCTTCTAGACATGGGTGAGCATAACTTCACCACCATGTCATGTCACTGTAGATCATATCAGATGTACAGATATTTTCTGTCCCTGGAGAAACTCTCCTGAGCATGATTTAACCCTGGGTTGTTCCCAGGTTGTCTCCTAGAATGGCCATTTTTACCCTGGGAGAAAAAAACTGAACATCTGTACACTTATGGTTTCTCCTGGGAAAGCAATGACTCTTGCAGAAGTAATTGAATGTCTGTATGAGGGAAAGAGAGAGAGAGAGCACCCAAAGCTTGGCTTAACAAGTCAGTAGCTCAAGATTAATCACTAGAAACTACTAGAAAGTTGTCAGTTAATTAGGGCATTTTTAAACACTGGAGGACACTTGTCATCTCTGTACCAAAAATGATTGAAAACAATTAAGTTAGAACAGAAAATACTGATTAGCAGTCTGCACAAAAGAAAAGAGAAAAACCAATTATCCAAATCAAAGATAAAATTGCAATATAAGCAATTGAGTGTATATGAAATAGGAGACTCTGCTCTTGAATTACATTTTCTAACTTAAAGTACAGCCAATCCACAAATTACGCTATTAAATATAGTAAACATAGCACAAAATAAATGCTGGCCACTAGAGCATGGCACATCACCCCCCTGAGCTCTTTAATAAGACTCTGAAAGGTAAGTGTTTACTAAAGTCAGTAAAGATTCACATTTGAAAGAATTCTGGATTTTTATTTATTTCATCTGTCTTGATATTTTATGGTCATAATGATTTGATTTCAGAATTTTAACTTTATTAGATCTATTCAAAGCTCTGTCTTTGATGTGGTGATAGGAAGGGAAAAAGGAAAGACTAACATTTAGTAGGCACATAGGATATGTACAGACATTTGGGGAGGTTAGTGGGAGGTTGGACTGAGTTTTAAGTGGCCACCCAATCTAAGGTAAGCTGGGCTGGGGGGGGGGACTAAGTAGGGGGGGAACTGTTGACCTTGCTAGCTCCCCAACTGCCCCTCAGATGAACAACGCAGCCTAGAGAACATACCCCGCCAATTCTGCCCACACCCCTCCCTCCACCTTGACTTACTTTGATTGGCTCTTGGCACAAATGGATGCCAGTTAAACTAGCACCAGGAGCAGCTTGTGAGATGTGAGGTTTGGTGGGCTTGGGGTGAAGGGGGGGTGTCCATCTGGGGGAAGCATGAGGGGCCGGGGGGCTAAAAATAGCCTGGTACCAGGGGACAGGTAGGATAAGCTCAACTCCAGGGTTAGAGCCAGCAGCTGAGCTTTCCTATTCCCAGGCCTGTGCTGGGAACTGTACAGAAATTCAGTTCGATCTGTCTCACCTGACATGTTCTAAGTTAGACTACCTTGGAGGTACAGTAAACTTAGATCAAGTAGGTCATTTTTAGGCCAATCTAAACTTCCTGAACTTCTGTATAGTTCCCACTTAGATCCCTAATTTGGTCAGTCTAAGTGTAAGGTCTGCATGTGGGGTGAACTAAGTTAGACTGTGTGGCCATTTTGAACATGTTCTAACGTCCCCTAACCTCCCCAAACACCTGTACCTAGCCATACAGAAGCTCTCTCAAATGAAGTGACAGTCAGGAAAAGTATTTTAGCACCATTCATGTTAGACAGTAATTTCAATGGAGCTGCTTTCAGTTCTAAAAGTTATGCATGTGATTTACTGCTCTGTTGAGTCATTGCCTAAAATGTCATTCGCTGATGAAGAAGTCCTTGAGAATTTAAAATAAAATGGAATACATTCAAAAATTCATTCAAACATTTTCAAACTGCAAAAAATTACATGGCTCAGGAATGGATTCATTCTCAATACACTTTGTTAATTTTAAGCCGAATACCTGACTAAATAGTCCCTAGGCAGTGGGGACCAACCTTTTTAGCAGGCATACCACAAATGAGTCCCTCTCCATCTCTGATTACTGGAAAAACTTGCCCAATCTGTTGTTCAGTTTCCTGCTCCCTGATCAAGTTGTTGCTTCACTTTTTGCTTCCTGATCTGATGCTGTTTTCTATTTCTTGATCTTGCTGCCTGTCTCCTCCCCATCTGCCCTGCGCCACACAGAGAGGATGTCCTTACTACTTGTGGCACATAGAGAGGCCACCCAGCCTTAGGTTGGTCATTCCTGCCCTAGTACAACATTCACAGAGGCAATTTCATACAGAAGTAACAAACCCAACCAATTCTCCCCATTATAAAATATATCTGACAGCCTATGGTTATGTATTCATGTTTCTTCATATATCAGAACACTAGCACTCACACTCTAGCTAAAGATTATTTTCTTATTCACTCTCATGTGCATATAATAATTCAAAATATACTATTAAATCTCAATCAAAAGCAAGCTTTATCATTACTTTATCATTACTTGTTATAAGCTTGTTCCCTCCATTGGAAGGCATACATGATGGCTTAGATAGTTTTTTTTTTATTTTTTAAAAGAGTTTGCTTAAAGGTTTTGTACTGGAAGCAAGGATGTGTGAACTTGTTTAGATAAAAAAGCTAATGCTTAGAACTAATCCATCTGTGGTTCAGCTCTAATTATTTATCACAGCAAGTCTGAAAATAATTTGCAATTACCACAGCCTGCAGCAACAAGGAGCTTAAAAAGGGATGTATAACTGATTTTGAATTATTTATAAATCTGAAGGGAAGGAGGGGAGCGGGGGGAGAAAAACAAAAAATACAAACTCTCCTCCAAAAACAAGCTACCAGGGCAAATGCATACTGCATGAATACAACTAGTGCCAAGCTGCTACCATTTATTTTCAAAGGTCTGACCTTCTTTGTGCCAAGAGAAAAAGGGAGAAGATAACTGCAATAAAACTAGATATGCACCTAGCTCTTCTAAAGCTCTCATTTCTTAGGTAGAAGACTCCCATGTTAATAACAACAATATGGACAACCAATTCTGTGAATGATGGTGAAGTTTTCAAGAGCAGGTTATACAGACACTTGGCTGGGGTGGTTTAGTTGTGGACAATCCTGCCTTGAGCAGGGGGCTGGATTAGATAATCTTGTGAGGTCCATTCCAGCCCTACTTTCCTCTGATCCTGCACCTAGGACAACAAAAACATCCTCATCTTTAGCATTTCCCTGAGCTGGAAAAGATAACAAAAGTGCTCACCAAATGTTCTCTTTCACTGAGGAGCAAGCTACTGAGGGTTAGCTTTCCCTTACATGGTAAAAGCCTACGTATAGGCAGTTACTTGTTGCTTTGCTCATGTGCTCATGCCCCGAATTCTTAGTACCTCAAGCAGTGATTTATCAACCCCTGTGTTACTGTCATCACAGTGTTTCCTTGGCTTAGGCATTTTTTTGCCTGGTCAGTCCTTGGCATTACCTTTTCTCAGAGGACAACATGAAAGACACCCTTGTACTTTTCTGTGTTCATTTAGGATGAAATTCTAGTCCATCACTCAACATCTAAGTGAATACTTCCTGTGGAGAATCAAAACAGCGGCGGATGGAAAGGATTTTTTTTTGTTAAAACTCTAAGGAAGAACACTAGGTTAGTGGGTACCCATGAGGGCAGATCCAGAGACAGTACATTAGCACTGCTGCACCCTGCTTTCAGACTGGACCACTGTGGGAGCCCATGTGCACATTTTAAAAGTCCTTAATACAAGTAAGAACCTCTCCCCACTTTCCACTCTGTGATTAGAAGCATGTCTCCCAGCCTCCCCCCCAGCCCCCTGCCGCCACTCCTGTTCCTCTGCTTGCTGCTGCTGCTTTCCTTGCTGTCCTGGGGTCAGGGGACAAGCCTCAGAGCTGCCCCTGCCCTCTCCAGAAAGGCTGCAAAGGGGCTGGCCTCAGCTGGGACAGAGGCAGTGGTGATACGGGGGTTCCCCTTCCTGTGCCTTCTTCCAGGACCGGGCAGGTGGGGGAATCTACCTCACATCTGCTGCTGAACCCAGTCCCCACACAGCCCAGCTACAGTAGCAGCTCTGAAGCTTCTCTGCCACCAGACAGCAAGGAAATCACAAGAGGTGAGTGAGAGAAGGGGAGGAGAGGGGACATACTTCTAAGCATGGAGGGGAAGGTGGGGTCAAGGTGTTCTTAGCTGCTTTGGGAACTTTAAAACAGTCTCTAGAGGCCCCCATGGCAAGGTCTGCTAACCCCAGTGGGGGTTTGGGGAAGGAGGCTGGGAGCTGGGGGTGCAGCTACACCGGCAGCATGGGCTGTTTCTCCTGCACCCCACCTTTGTCAAATTCTGGATCTGTCTCTGGGTACTGCTGCTACAAACAGTAGCAACATCTGCATGGTATAACAGAGCTATCCATTTTGTAGTGGATTTTGTCATTTGAATGTCTGTGTTTGTTCCAGGTCAAGAAACAACACCAAAGCTAAACTAAAAAAACAAACAAAAAATCACGCCTCTGGAAGTGTTACATTTCTTGTTAAAGCAAAAGTCCTGGGCTTCCCAACTCCTGGGCTGTTTGCATGGCAAAATTACCATCAGGGAGTGCTAGAGGCCCTATTCCCTGACTCTGAGGGAAGTCCACATGGTTGGCTTTAATGAAGTTGCAGATTAAAAGAAATTCAAGCTCCCCGCAGCACTCAGACAGTGCGCTGAGGAGCTAAGCAGGCAAGCTAGCAGTAAGCTTTATGACAGCAGATGAGTTTCTATGTGGGAGACAAGATTTTGTCAGAAGCCCCACCTGGTCTCCAGAGGAGGGTTTTAGAAAGTCACTCCCCCCCCACCCCTCACCTCATTTTTTTCAATTTTGACAAATCAGCAAATTCTTAGGACAAAAATGCTCCTTGGATTTTTTCTAACTAGCTCTCAATGCAATCCTCGGTACAGATGACCAATTCAAGAGGTATCCTCAAGGCATGGCTCATTAGCTATTGACCCATCCCTCAGTAGGGCTTACCACAACCTTCCTCTTTTGGTCTGTGAAAAAGCAAATGCAGTTTCAAATACCAACTTCATGTAGATGAATCACATTATTTTTCCACACCAAATCTGCCTTTCCCTGCCCAGAATAAAATCTCAGTTTGTCTTTTTGAAAACCTCTCCTTGTGGATGTCCAACTTAAGCTCAAACATAATCAGAACAGAGAGGTTAATCTTTCCCTCTTGAACCCTCCCTCCTTTCTACAAAACTACCAGCTTCCCTGACACTCAAACCCAGGAGTCATCTTTGACTTGGCCAAGATGTGAGTATCTAGAAAGAGATGTCATGCATGTCTAGGACCTCCCATTTGTATCCACACAGATAGATCTCTCATGCAGGTCCTCTACAATTCCCAGTGCAAATCCCGCACCTTCCCCTAGTCTCAGTGCTTAGGGAGTATGCTGTCTTGCCTCACTTATCTCCAGTTTGAAATACTGCTGTAGAGATTAGTTCTCTGGTTTATTGCTTCCACCCTATCAATCTTCTCTTTTGGCAATTCCACTGGCACCTCCTTTACTCCTACATGAAACACAAAGCTCCTTCATGGTATATCCATACCCTATTCATTATTTTAAATCAGGGTCACTGGCTTCTAAACTGTATCCCACACAGGCTGCATCAGCAGGGGCCTCAATACCGGGCCGAGAGGGCAGCCCCACTGTGCCACTCCAGCGCCCCACTGTGCCACTCCAGCACATGTATGGGCAGCCTCCTTCCAGCTGCTACACTGGGTGGTGAGCGGCGCCCCCCTCAGTTCACTGGCCATCGGCTCCCCTGCTGCACCACGCCGTGGGCTTCCTCAGCACTGTGTGTGTGCAAGAAGTAGAGACCAGAGGAGGGAGAAGAAGCCCAGAGACCCTGGCTGCAGCAAAGGCTGGAGCAATAAGGGGAGTAGCAGTTTGGTAGGAGCCCAGGACACCTCAGATTAACCCCTCACAAGCTTCACGTAGCCTCCATGCTGCCAGTTGGACAGTCCTGCTATACATCATAAAACACTGGATCTGCACCACTGCTATATTTTCTTTTGTACCCAATGAACTAAACAAGAACCCTGCTCCTTATTATCCTTAAGTGTGCCAGCAATTGCCTTTCTTTCCCAATGTCTCTAACTTCCAACAGCAGCTTTCTACCTTTCAAAACATATTGACACTTCTCCACCCCTTCCAAGCTGTCATGCCTTTCCTTTTTTAATTGCTGCCTTTACTTTACCATTAAGCCAGGATGAACTTACTGCCAAAGTTATCCACTTTCTTGACTGTGGGATCATAACCTTCTGGCCATCTAATTAGCTCTCTACTGATATCATATCAGAATGTTTATTCATAGACCGGCTATAAACTTGCAGACCTTGTAGAAGAAAAGGGCAGATAATATATATATGTTCCAAGCTTTTTTTTTCTGAAGAAATTTTTCTAGTATACACATGCCTCTTTCCTTTCAGCATCCTGCAAGAGCTGTGTTTCAGTTTCACCCTCTTAACTCCCACTTTTCATTCACAGTTTTGTTTTTAAGTTTTTCCTACAACTAAAGTTTTGCTTACCATTTTCCTCAGCTTCAAGAAATAAACTCATCTTATAAGCAAATGCTAGAGATACAGCGCTAATTTGGACTGCTCTCAATTTGTCCATATTTTATTTTAGTAGATCATTGTCCCATAGGCAGAAAACTTGGAGTCAGGCACTGACATACCCAAAGCCCATACAAACACAAGGTATTTTAGACATCTAACTCACTGAAATTCTATGAGCTGCTGAAAAGATATTGGGTCAAACTCCACTCAGTTACATGGGAGTTAAATCCAATGTATTAAATTCAATGAAGTTGCTGTGGTTTTACTCTTCTGTAGATGAGCAACAACTGCCTGCCTCATTTTTCCATGATACCTATGTCACATCAGACTTTTCTATTTAAACAGGCTGTTAACTTGCACACCCTACAAAAAAGGCACAGATCTATTCCAAACATGCTTCTGCAGAAGTGTTTCTAGTCTACACATGTATTCCTCCTCCATATGAGCTCTGCATATGGATTTCACCACCCAACTACTGGTCTATTGTTTTGTCTGCTAAAAAGAAAGAGTAAAAAAAAATAGTCTGTGAGGGCTCAAAGGCTTCCTATTTTCAGAGCACCACACATCTCCAAATGCCTAGAACTGTGGCAGTAATTGCTCGTAGTGATCTTTCAACAAGCTGGAAGTGACAGGCAGGGCAAAAATAATTTCTCTCTCAGGAATGCTTATTAATTATCTGCAGCAAAAAAAGCAGGTTGAGTATGCGACTTAACGTCGTAGGCAGTAGCAAGTCGTGAGCAGCTGCATGTGCCTGCTTCAAACATTTCTTTCATAGCGGTACACATTATGAATGAATAATATGAGCATAAGAGACATTCTGTAGTTTCACTGAAAAAAGGCTTCCCTTAGCAAAGAAACATGCTCTATCAGCTGCAGTTGAAACCATAATTACAATGTTTCTTTAATGATTTTTTATTAACTTTAGAAAAGTTGCAAGCATCATCATTTTCTGTTCTGAGCAGAAGACAGTGTTAATACCTACAGGTTTGTTGTTTACTTTGTTTCTACAGCTCTAGTAATAGTCTGCTACTATGGAGAGGAAGAATGAGGAACTAGCCTGGGATCTGGCAGCTTCAGCTTGGATTCGCTGCTCTCCCTAGCCTTGGCCAAGTCACTTAGTCTCACTCTAATTCAGTTTTGCACCTCTGAAAATAGGAGAATAGTTATTCCCTTCCTACCATCCATTGAGAGGGGACTTGCATGCTCTCTGTGGAAAATCCATGGATCAACACAGAAGGGAACCCAAAAGCTGTATGGAATTTAGACTCCCAAAGTAAGAAAAATCTCCGACTTTCTTATGGTCTTGATTGAGCTTCCTATGCACAGCACGCATGGGAAAAATCTGGGGTAACTGCTCTTTTTTATCATGCAATGATCACCAATTTTAAGCCTCTTTCTCCAATGTGCTGGCATTACTATAGGTAGGGACAACAATATGATGGCTGTACTCTTTCTTATGTCCTTTGTATATCTCCTTCTTGTGGAAAAGTGATCTGTAAAAGAAAGCGGGCATGTTGTTTTTATTGCTAAATGAAGCAGTCTTCCCAATGGTCCAAAAACCCTGAGAATGTAGCACTACAGCATCAGTGCATGTTAATTTTGTCACCTAATGGTCCTAATCCTCCCCTTGACCTCCAAATCCTTCATTTAACAGTGCAAATTATGAGTGTTTGTATAAGAGCAGCCATGTTTATGTTTCTCTGAATCTGGGTTGACTATACCACACTGATCCTGAGCATCAGCTGGAAAGTTATTCTAACTAGCCAAGGCTGCCAGTGCCAGTCCCAAAGTTCAGAGGTTGTCCTCTCCCCCCTACCCTATCATCAGCAATAATTTTGACATGGGATCTGCTGTTTATGTCAATGGAGGCACTCCATATAGTGGGTGATCCTCTTATAGCTGATTATGGCAACTTAAGGGTTGGTCTGAGCTTCCTCCATCACAAAGAATATCCAGAAACTGTAACTCTGGTTACAATAGAGGGGAAAGTACAGCACTGGTATCTGAATAAACACATATCTGGGTCACTCCTTAGTTTTCATCCATTTCTTTACAAGATAGCAAAATAATGCTAAAAGTCATGCATTTGCTCCTTATTTTAGCCATTTTTCTGAGATCTTATTTTTGAGACTATCACTACTGCTGCTGACACAACTAGAGAAGCCAAATCATGATGCGTAATCCATATTCTGAAATTACAGCTGGAGAAAAAATGTTTTCAAAGAAAAAAAAAGAGGGTCTAACAGCAGAAGTTTACATCTTAGAAGTCAGAGTGCCAGGAGTGGGAATCCAACTCTGAAACCAAGAAACTGAGAGAGAGGTTTAAAGGCACATGATGATTCTGTCCTTCTTTCATATGACAAAACAGTGTCCAGAGCTTTAACTTCATGCACTTAGGCATTTTTGTCAATTCAGGAGCTCTTGGTCATCAGAGACATTACCAGGTATCACTACTTGGAAGTGACTCTTATTGATCCCTGGTGCTTCTCTGAAGCAAGGCAATACAATTCTTTGTTGGCACCGTACAACCTGTGCAACCCAGAACAGGAAATGGTTGACAGCTTGAAGAATTTGTTCTGCCTCTTCTCAGAGATCAATATATTTGTTTTTATGAGAAATATAACTATTGAGGTTACATCAGTGAGTTGAACCATCCCAGTCAGATTCATGATTCATATGACAGATATGGGTTTGAAAGGGATAAAATGCATCACCCCCTCATTTAATGATGTTTTAGATGTGCTGGGGAAGCTTGGATCTTCTTTCTGTAAATGGGATGCTACTGGGTCAGATGTTGACTGAGGCATGTCTATGATACTTCAGTTATAGACTGGCAAAGTAGTAAACTTTACAACTATAATGAGGTCTTTCACCCACTGGTCTGTTCAATCTAGAATTTGTACTAGTTTTTCCTTTGTGAATGGATAACTGTAGGCATAAGATATGGGTTGATATACCTCCTGTAGATTTTCCAGAATGAATCTCAGGGACTTCTGCTACCGTATGTTGCTTCATCCCTCCTCAAGTTGTCTTTCCTGCTTGATAAAAGGGGCTGGGCCCTTCCAGCCTTACAGTCTAGGAATCTATGAACAGACTAACCTTCAAGTCAGAAAGCAAACATTTTTTACTCCAATTCACTGCTTTTTAGCCTTTACCATTTTACACCATGTGTAACACTCAACTCCAGAGGGCAGTAGCCAGTAAGAAGTCAGGATAGCTTTCCCCTTCTGAATTCATCCAAGAATTGGTCAAGCTTCCAAAATAATTGTTTATATGAAAAGATTTCAGATCACGTTGCATGAAGACGTGCCTTTCCACTTATGCCATTTTACCTCAAGTATAAAGTATGAGAAGAGCAAACAGCATTCTTTAAAGTAATATATTTCAGTGGAGTGAAAAGATTTTGAAGGAAATTAAATTAAATAATGCTCATTAGCCGGAGATACCATGTGATGTTTTCTTGGGGGAGGGGGAATGAAGGGAGAAAAGTAATGGGGAGAGAACACACACGAGCCAAAACATCAAGAATCTGAGTGCATTAATTTTATTATTGTAAAGGTAAAGCTAAGTAGCACATATTTTAAGTAACCTTGTATAGAATTACACTGTGAACATTTCCGACATTCTCCCTCAGTTGTCATTATGTCAGTCATTCCTTTCTCAGCCTTTATGTTTAGAGTATATTCTGAGCCCCCTTTTTCCTCACTCAAGCTTCCAGTCCCCTTCTTCATACACTTGTCATAGGGCTAGGGAATGCCTTTTCCTTTCCAACTTTTCTTGTTCTTGCATGAAAGTTGGAGCATCTATGTCCGGACAGATCAGTTCAGTCTGGCACTTTCCCCGAGAGGTGACCATGTTAGTAAGAGAGAGGAAGAAATGCTTTGGGAAGTTCAGTGCATAAGAACATTTCCAATGTTCTTTAAGAACAACTGCAGATTCACCTCTAGGAGAAATTTGATTGGACATGAACTCAAGATGCGGAAATACTGTTCCTCTATACTATTCTGCTAGTTTCTATGAAGTTACCATAGTGGATAAGACCAGTGATCCATCTACACTGTGTTGATGGTTTATTTGACTTGTGTTGAAAGAATATGGAGGAAAGTTTTCATTAGGCAGCTGATTTAAAATACAAGTTTACTCTTATACTTTTTGACCTTCTTGTTATCCATATTTGTGTCCAATGTTTTAACTCAGCTAAGCCCTTGTCTTACTAGCAGTTTATTAACTAGAGGCACAAGTATCTATTTTACTTAAACTCATTTTACTACCCACCTCCTATGTCTTAATAGTCAGTTGGAAATTGTTATTGTACAGGCTTCCTTGTTTTATGTTAAAATGTAGTCAATCATCATATTAGTGTTATTACAGTATTCCTGATTAAGTCTCAGTGAATGAAACAGATATAAAGGGTAATTACATAATTACTTAATTGTGATTAGTTATTATGCAGGCATTCTTATTATTAAAAAGATGCATGTAAGATAAGGAAAAAACAAGGATTATTATTCAGCCTTTTAGAAAGAAAAGTAGGTTTGTAAAATACTGACCCCATGCCAGACATCAAATAATGTCACAGTGCAGATGGTCAGGTTTTATGGTCAGAGGCTAATTAAGAGAAACCAGATGCTCATTCTGCCCTAACTATAGGCTTGTTTCTGGGAATCTCACTCTTTGCCAGCAAAGTTAGTTCCTGTTTGTTGAAGAACAGGAGCCAATGCCTTCTAACTAGCTGACTTCCATTGCTAGGTAACGCTTGAGTTCGTTGTCCTTTTTTATGAACAGACAAGAATTTTGTAACTCTCTTACTATATAATCCATCCATTTACTTCAGAGATCAAATCCAGGACCCATGTGATATATTGCATTTTCTCAACAGGAGAAAGAAAAATCTTCTCCTTGCATGGCTGAACTAATTTCCAATAGAACAATTGGCTTGGTTCTGTATGATGTATTTAATCCTTTACTGAAAAGCAAACCACTAAACTGATCTTTAAAAAAATTCTACTTCAGTCAGATAAGAGAGCCTCAGCAGATTTGTCAGTCTGAAAAGCTATTAGAGGGAAGTTTCTTGTTCGTATTAAGCTCTTGATCCAAAGTCCATTGAAATGGATAAGAAACTTTCCCTTTATTTCTGTTGGTTATAGGTCAGATCCTAGATAAATACCTAAAAGCATGTTAGTTCACATTCAGTAGAAGTAGTCTGGTATCAAGAACTATGGATTCAGTGACCCCAACCTTGAAGCTTTGCTCATAAAGCAAACAACCTTGAACACTACATAACACTGAATGACTATGAAACTTGGCAGCTTGGGTCTATCTCAAGTTTTCTGCTTTGTATTGAATAACAAATTACATTTATTTTCATTAATGATCATTTTGTGTAAGATTCAGTGATTTAATATGGTCTACTTCACATCTTGGAGTGCACAATCAACTGGTTTCTTTTTATGCATAGATAAAACTTAGGAGTAGCAAGATATTTAGAAGGCTAAATCTGACTCACCTTGTTCTGGTGCCTGATCTTCAGTGCTCAGACCTCTTGCACAACCTCCAATTTCATTTAATTCTGTTTTGTATTTAACCCTCAAACCACGCCTCTCAGGAATTAACATTAAGATTTCTACTGACTGCAGCTGAAGGATCTAGCTTTTTGTCTTCGAGCTATGTTTCAGTCTCCAAATTGCCACGCAGTGGGTGCATCTACATGAGACATGTTACTGCGCATTAGCCTAATTTACTGTGCAGTATGGATGAGCTTCTACAGATGTGCGCCCTTACAGTGCAGTAAATTCCCTTAATTGCATTTAAATCTGCTACTGCTGCCCCACCTGGGCTTGGGAGGAGGTCCTCTGCCGCTTCCCACTCGCAGGAGCCCCTGGCCTGGCCCTGCCCTGGGTCTGCTGCCACCCACCTGGACCCAGCCCCACCACTTGCCCCAACTCCACACAGGCATGGAGCTGCCTGGAGCTGCACCAAACTGGACACTGGCCCTGCTGAGCCTGGAATCTGGCAGCTGGAGGAGGAGCCACCCACCCCACAGGACCAATGGCCACTGTCACCCCTAGCAAGGTCCCCACCCACCACAGTTGCCATGGCCCTCAGACCTGCAGGAGAACAGCCTGAGGCTGGGTATTGGCCACCTGCCCCTAGGCATGTGCTTAAAAAGAAAAAGAAACACCTTCACTGCTCCCAACAGAGAAGTTTGCACTATACCTGCAGGGCCAGATTAACCCTTAAGTGGGCCATAGGCAAACAAATTCATGGGCCCTATGCCAGTCAAGACCCCCTGCCCACCCCAGCACTGCCGCCTACAGGGAGCAAGGCTCAGAGCAGTTTTGCCAGGTCTTGCAGGAAAAAAAAGCAGCACTACCTTTAAAAGCAAGCCCAAAACAAGTCCAACACATTTCAAAAAGAGGAGCATGGGGATGGGAGGTGGGGTTGTGAGGGGGTGTGGTTGTGTGGGAGGGCTATAGGTATGTGGGGATGTATATGTGGGAGGAGGGTTATGGGGGCAAGGTGTGGGTGTGTGGGGTGTGATAGTGTGAGAACGCCCCCTCCCCCCCATGCACACTCTCCTACAAGGTGCACAGCCCCTGCCACCACCAGCAGCTGCCCTCTGGGCCCATGCAGGCACCAGTTCCCCATGACGTGCAGCTCTGGCCAGTGCTGTATGGTGGTAGAATCATAGAAAGTTAGGGCTAGAAGGGACCTGAAAAGGTCATCTAGTCCAACACCTGCTCAAAGCATGACCATCCCCAACTAGGTCATCCCAGCCAAAGCTTTGTCTAACTGAGTTTGGAAAACCTCCAAGGATGGAGATTCCACCACCTCTCTGGGTAACAGGTTCCAACATTTTACTATTCTCCTAGTGAGAAAATTCTTCCTAATATCTAACCTAAACTTCCCTTGCTGCAACTTGAGACCATTCCTCTTTATTCTGTCATCTGCCACCACTGAGAAAAGTCTAGCTCCATCCTCTTTCAAAACCCCTCTTCAGATAGGTGAAGGCTGCTATTAAGTTCCCTCTCAGACTTCTCTTGTCTAGACTAAATAAGCCCAGTTCCCTAAGTCATGTCCCCCAGCCCACTCACCATTTTTGTTGCCCTTCACTGGACTCTGTCCAATCTGTCCACATCCTTTCTGTAGTGGGGTGCCCAAAACTGAACACTCCAGATGTGGCATCACCAATGCTGAACAGAGGGGAATAATCACTTACTTTGACCTACTGGCAACACAACTACCAATGCAGCCCAGTATGCTGTTAGTCTTCTTAGCAACAAGGGCACACAGTTGAGTTGTATCCAGCTTATTGTCCACTGTAACCTCCAGGTCCTTTTCTACAGAGCTGCTACCCAGCCAGTCAGCCTCCAGCCTGTACTGGTGCATGGGATTCTTCCATCTTATGCGCAGGATTTTGTACTGTCCTTGTTGAACCTCATGAGATTCCTTTTCTCCTAATCCTCCAATTTGTCTAAGTCACTCTGAATCCCAGCCCTACCCTCCAGCGTATCTACTAATCCCCCCAGCTTGGTGTCATCTTCAAACTTACTGCGGGTGCACTCTATGCCATCTTCTAGGTTGTTGATGAAGACATTGAATGAAACCAGACCCAGGACTGACCCCTGGAGCACTCCAGTTGATACTGGCTGCCAACTAGACATTGAGCCATTGATTACTACTCTCTGAACCTGATGCTTCAGCCAGTTTTCTATCCACCTTACAGTCCATTCATCCAGCCCATACTTCCTTAGCTTGCCTACATAAGTGCTGTGGGAGACTGTACCAAAAGCCTTGCTAAAATCAAGATACACCACATCTACCAGTCTTCCCCACATCCAGAGTCAGTCATCTTGTCATAGAAGGCAATCAGGTTGGTCAGGCATGAGTTGCCCCTGGTGAACCCATGCTGACTGTCCCTAATCACCTTTTTCTACTCCAAGTGCTTAGAAATGGATTTCTTGAGAATCTGCTCCATAATTTTTCCAGGGGCTGAGGTGAGGCTGACTGGCCCATGATTTTTCCAGGGAGTGAGGTGAGGTTCCCTGGATCCTCCTTCTTCACTTTCTTAAATATGGGCACTATGTTTGCCCTTTTCCAGACATCTGAGACCTCTCCTGATTGCCATGAGTTTTCAAAGATGATGGCCAATGGCTCTGTAATCACATCAGCCACTTCCCTCAGCACCCTCGGGTGCATCCCATCCAGCCCCATGGACTTGTACATGTCCAGCTTTTCTAAGTAGTCCCTAACCTGTTCTTTCACCACTGAGGGCTGCTCATCTCTTCCCCAAACTGTGCTGCCTGGTGCAGTAGTTGGGGAGTTGACCTTGCCTGTGAAGACTGAGGCAAAAAAGGCATTGAGCATTTCAGCCTTTTCTACATCCTCTCTCACAAGGTTGCCTCCCCCATTCAGTAAGGGACCCACACTTTCTCTGAGCCTTCTCTTGCTAGTGACATACTTGTAGAAACCCTTCTTGTTACTCTTCACATCCTTGCTAGCTGCAACTCCAAATGCGCTTTGGCCTTCCTGACTTCATCCCTGCATGCCTGAGCATTGCTCTCATATTCTTCCCTAGTTATTTGTCCATGTTTTCACTTCCTCTAAGCTTCCTTTTTGGATCCTGTTAGTTTAAGAAAACACAAGGTGCAGCTCTGATATGCTTTAATCAAAGTTTCAAGTTAGTTAATGAAAGTATAAATTAAAAAGTTTATTTTAAAAAGTAGTGGGAAACATGAGATGCTCATCAGTCTCCCAAAAATGCCATTAGGTGGTTCGTCCTCTTTTCCTGAATACTAGCTATATGCAGGAGCTCCAGGAAACTGGATGAGTAAACTAAGCCTTCTTATGCCGGGTGCCATTTATGAAGGTGGTAGGTTAGAAAAGAGTCATTATTCTACAGCAGAAACAAGAAGACAGAGAATGGTAGTGTCACCAACAGATTGTGAGATAGACTGTTCATGAAGGCAGTTGAGTGTGTGAGTCATTATCTGAATAAGTTATTTTGTTAAGCAAATCTCTGCTAGTGTAGGCTCCCTTTGGGGGGGGACAGTCACTAGTCAGAAGGTAAGCTGCCTGTCTGGCACTTCCTGCAAGACTACCTTCTTCTAGTACACTAGGAGTACATGTGATGGAGAGAGGTACCATCTTGGATAGAGAGAGGTGCCTGTGTCCATGCTATGGACAGCTGTTGGACACTGAACAAGAACAATAGTCTGATTTCATTTCTAGCCCACCACAATAAGGGAGCAGTAACATGGCTCCAACAGAAAGCTGTCATAGTAGAGTAGGGGAACAGATTCTCTATCACCAGAAACCATCTCCTAGAAATTCACAAGGAGCAAAAACTTTACTACATTCGTTATATGGTCATTTTCATTTAGTATTCATACCAGAAGACCCATTTCTTAAAGAGATCTTTCCAGAATCTTCCATACTAGCCTTTAAACAAGCACTGAACCACACCAACCTCATCACCAGAAGCAAACTTCCTATGGCCCAAACCACACCAAATGGATTCAGACTATGCTGGGACAAGAAATGTAAAACCTGCCAACACATCTCCACCACCCCCACAATAACTACACCCCACAACAGAACCATCACCATCCTCGGATTTTATATCTACAGCTCCAGAAATGTAATACACCTTCTCCAGTGCACTAAATGTCCAGGTGGAAAATATGTAGGAGAAACCAAACAATCACTGCATGCCAAAATGAACACAGACCAAAAATCTATCAAAGACAAAAATACCCAACTACTTGTGGCAGCACACATCTCAGAAGACAACCATTCTCTCTCCAGTCTCTCAGTTCTAACTCTCTAATAGGAATTTACCAAACACCTTTCATAGAACTTCACTTAAATCTACTTGATACAAAAAATCATGGACTAAATATAGATATTGGATTTACAGCACAATATAATCTGCCTAACACCTGATAACCCCAGGTAACCTGTCTGCATTTTACCAGCTACATTCTATCACCAGGTCAAATTTTCTCTGTCTCACACCTGTTGTCTCACAGGGCCTCTGACCCTCACTGTTAGCACCACTGTCTACCAGGTAGTGCTTAGGGATTGTTAAAGCACAATTAACCCTTAAATAGAATGTAGAATATGAATGCAGACAACTTTGTGTCCTAAAATCAAAGTTTCACTTAAATGCAGACAACTCAGTGTCCTCAAATCAAAAACTAACTTTATTAGCACACCAAGTACTATCCTAGCAGTTTCTATATTCAGAGAGAGAAAAACATTTAGTACAATAATCTGACCCAGTCCCAGACGTTACTTTGTTCAACAGAAAAGATGGCCGCTCAGTTCCTGAAACAAAGGGTCATGGGCTCAGACAGTCCAGACAGGTGCTGAAGAATGGATTTATGATGACAAACTTCCTTGCTCCCCTTTCTTATGTTTTTCTTCAACTTCACTCCTTCAATGACTTTTCACTTTCGGATTGGTCTCTCTGCAGTTAGGATACTGTCCATTTTTTATCCTGTCAGCGTATTCCTTTGTCTAACAGCCCCTTTACAGGCATACCTCTTAATTTGTACTTTTTCTGGTGTCTTACTTTGGGCATTGTCCATTGTTTTCCCTTACCACCTTTCATTAATATAGTCAATTATTTCATCCCTCTGATTCAGTTGGTTAGTGCCAAATTCAGTTAATTAGAACTGACAACAGGGCCATTGCTATGTTATGTTAAAAGAACTTCTCACAGTGATAAAAAAGAAAAGATGTAATATAATGAGCACCTATGTGCTCTGCAAGAACAACTCAAGCCAGCTAAAAATAAAAAACAAATAGTTAATAAACTTAAAACTTAAGCAATGGTTAAATAAGGCTAAATATAAGCAATACTATAAGCAGGTGCAATTCAAAGCATTAAACATAACAAGCTACCCTAACACTCATTGCCATGCATTTGCATTTTCACGGGCCTACATTTTGCATATTGGCTTCCATTCCAACCAAGAGAGCACACAAAGCAACAACAGACTCTTCCTGTGCCTAGAGAAGCATGTTTGTACCCAAAAACTTGCAAAGACCATTTTTTTCAATGATTTAGTTCATCTAATAAAATATCACATTTACCCAAATAGCCTTGTCTGCCAATGGTCATTTTGAATGCATTCTAACTTAGCCAATAAGTCATTCATTTAATCCCCAAAGAGAAACTCAAAGGATAGATTAGGAGGGAACCAGGTGAGCTGCATGGGAGGAAGAGGGCTGGAGGTAGGAATAAAGACATTGCCTGAGAGAAGTTAACCTGGTCTTGACTACGTTAATTCAGTAGTCACCAACAAGTCAGTCATAATTGACTGGTGAGTCTTGGAGCCTCTGACAGTTAATCTCAGTCTGGGGGGGTGGGGGGCGGGGGGTAAGTGCATGCTCAGCTCCCCCGAACTGTTCAGAGACTCCATGATCATAGCTCACTGAGACATTTGGACCCCAGGCAGCTTGTCCAAGGACAGGGGTCTGGGGCTTCCACTGCTGTATGCACTCTGGTGGAGGCCCAGGGGGCATGTGCTCCCCAATCTGTGCACAGGGAAGAGGTGACTGTAGCTGCACACTGGGCTTTGCACTCTGAGTCCTGCTACAGCTGCCCCAGGAGCAGCATGACACCATGTGCATCCTGCCAGTGGGCTGAGCCATGCCCCCTGCCCACCCGGCAGTGGGATGTGCATGGTGCCATGCCACTCCCGGGGCAGCTGCAGTGGGGTTCGGGGTGCAAAGTCCAGTGCACAGCAACAGCCGCCTCCACCCCACACACAGAGTGTGGGGCACATGCCCCCTGCACCTCCGCCAGGGTGTGTGCAGCGGTGGGACCGCCCCCTCCTCCCCACCCCAGTGCCTGGATGAGTCACCTGGGCTCCAATCATCCCACAACCTAGCCTGGCTGAGGCCCTGCTCATCCCAGCCCCTGCCTCTGCCCCACTCTCTCCCTCACCGCAGACGACTTGATCTGACCCCCTCCATCCCTTCCCTCCCGCACAGACTGACCTGCTGGGCAGGGGGGAGGAGGGGTGGCACATGGTAAATCCTGGGTTGCACTTTAATTCAAAAAGTGATCTGGTACTTAAAAAGGTTAGAACCCATGTGGCCACAGATCTAATTGAAGTGGCCACATGGCCGTTGGCAGCAATTTTACATCTTCTGGTCATTAAGTGGAGAGAGGAAGACTATTTGATATGAAGCATCTATCAGTGGTGATAGAAATAATTCTTGACACATAGGCTGGGACAATATCATTTTATTTGTATATGGGAAAATCTTAGTGGCAAACTTTTACATTTCATAGATTTTATAGATGTTATGGCAGGAAGGGACCTCGGAAGATCATCGAGCCCAGCCCCTTGCCCCAGGGGCCAGAAGTCAGCTGGTGTCAAAGGATCCCAGCAAGATAAACATCCAAATGTCTCTTAAAGGAGGCCAGCATAGGTGCTAGCACCACTTCTGGCAGCAGTGTGTTCCAGGCCTTGGGGGCTTGGACAGTAAAGAAGTTCTTCCTTATATCCTGTCTGAAACAGTCTTGGAGGAATTTGCTTCCATTTGACCTTGTCATCCTCTGGGGCACTCTAGTGAACAGGCATTCCCCCAGATCCTGATGTACACCCCTCATATATTTATGGGCAGCCACCAGGTCCCCCCTGAGTCTGCGCTTTTCCAGGCTGAAGAGTCCCATAGCTCTCAGCCGCTCATCATAAGGCCTGTCCTCCTGACCTCTGATCATGCACGTGGCTGTCCTCTGGACTCTCTAAAGCTTCTCCACATCCTTTTTGAATAGTGTAGCCCAGAATTGGATGCAGTACTCCAGCTGCAACCTCACCAAGGCCAAGTACAGTGGGAGGATGACATCCTGGGATTTGCTTGAGAAGCATCTATGGATGCACGCCAGAGTTTTGCTCGCTTTACCAGCTTTATCACATTGGAGGCTCATATTCATCCTGTGGTCAATCATGACCCCCAAGTCCCTTTCGGCCGTGGTGCTAGCAAGCATAGTGCTGCCAAGCCTATAAGCATGCTGTGGGTTCTTCCCAAGGTGGAGTACCTTGCATTTTTCAGTGTTGAACTCCATCAGGTTTTCATCTGCCCATTTTCTGAGCCTGTCAACAACAAATTTGATAGTTTAATTTTAATTAATTTTTCTAACATAGCATACTGTTCGTTCTGGGCAGTGGGGTGGGGTGGAATCATGTCCCTTAATATGCTGAAATTCCAGAATGCAAATGGCAATTGAAGGTTGAGGTGAACATCAAGTCTGAGAAGTAAAATATCAAAAGAGACACTTTTTTAAATAAAGATAATTTTTAAAGTATTTTTCTTCTGCTAGAAAATGTTTGCTTCTTATGGTTATAGAGCTAATTCATCTCAATGTGTCTGAGGCTGCAAAAGGTAGGAGGAGAGCTCAAGGTCTTTCATATTTTTCTAACAGAGTCAAGTACAAAGGCAGCTCATGTATTCTGAAGTGCCTGTGTGGGACTCCTCAGAGATCATCAGTCCAGGTCTCTACTATCCCTCCATGTCAGTCAAACAAACTAACCAGGCACATTATAAGTGTGCTGTTTCTGTAATCCAGGAAGCAGTATACCATGAGAAGCAATATGTCCATGGGATTCTTCGTTACAATGCCAATTTTCATAAACCACTATCAAATGACTGTAGTATCCTGTGTGTATACAATTTACTTTTCATTTTATAATATATTTTATTTCTAGTACTTGTGGCATATATTTTAAATACCACTTTATAACAAGTTTTATTTGGCAAATTTTGGACAAAGGCTGCAAACAAATGTTACATGTATCCCAAGAAACTATTTCATCTTGGGACAAAGTGTAAGTACACAGATGTTCATGGCTGTTATTCTGGGATAAATCATAACAAAAGTTTCCTGTGTAAGAGACAGTAACAATTTATTCTGCGGTATTGCAAAGTATATCTGCTTAGTTATCTTGGAATTGCATCACTGAATCAATGGCAGAAAAGTGGCATTGCATTCAGCCAGTCAGTAAACCCTGACGTGTGAACATGCCAATCTGACAAACACAGGCACAATGTATTCAGGCACAATGTATTCAGGGCTAAAGACAACATCTGTTCCTAGCCAGAGTGTAAGAACAAAGATATTTCAAGTAACATTGAACGATATGGTTTGGAGCAAGATTCTCATCTCTAGTAAACTGATACAACTGTTTGGCACAAGTGTTCAGCTTTGATAAAGCTGCATCAATTTATGCCAGCTGCAACTGTCTGAGTCATCTCACACAGGGATTATACAAGTTGTAAAAATAAAAGGATGCAATGTTATTAATCATATGTATTGCCATAATAACCCCTGCAATGGGCGAAGACCCCCATTGTGTAGCACACCATTCAAAAAGAAAAAGATGGTCCCAACCCCGAAGACTTTCCAGGTCAGTTTTAAGTAATGTTGTTTAAGAACCCTTATTTTCATTTTTATATATATTTTAGTATTTTATTTTAAGTTCTCTCTCTCAAGGTACCTCCATAATGTAACACAGCAAGTTGCTGAGTAGCAACGATACTAACAATTCGTCTTTATTTCTTATTAAAGAATACCAGTGCTATAGGACCATGAAAGTAAACATTCCATTTAATTCTTTTCTGATACTAGGAATAAAATTAATTATGGACCTTGTCTACAGTTTTACTTGATGAAAGACTAAGTAGATACTAGCATTCGGAAATTATTTCTTGTGTAGCAATGAATTTGATCACTTAAATTTCATAGAGCTTCTTTAAATGCATTGTTATGTGAGCCGCTTCTCAATTTATCATGGGATGATTGTCTGTGTTAGATGTGGATAAGATTCTATAAATAAACTGAAAGCAAAAAGCATAAAGCTATTTCCAGCACATAATCAAGTGACTTCTCAGTTATACCCAGATTAATAGTATTTTGTAATTTTAAGAAAGTTGATTCCACAACACAAGTTTCTGACACCCCCAAAAAATGTGTAGGGGGATTTGCTAGGTTACTACACCTTTCAAATGTATGACTTGGTACTGTAATCTTCATCTTTTCTAAGGCAAATTCACATTGCTTTCACCTTCTTTATTCTTCAAGGATCCCTATATACATGCAACAAGGCTGCTCCAATGTGCTGTAATTACAGCATCACGTGTATCAGTGTCCCCACAATGAAAAATGGCAGTGGGGACGCATTAACTAAAACTCATTTGAAAAGCTTTAGTTAAACTACCCCCACTGCCATTCTTCATTGTGGGGATACTGATACACATGACACTCCAGGTGCTTTAATTAGAGCAGCTCTCTGGATTCCCAGACCCACCTCCTCCCCAAAGCAGCCAGCTCTATGATAAGCAGGGCAGTTGCTGGTGAGCCCGATGCCCACCCCCCCCCACCCCAGCAGGAGGCTCACTCACAGCTGCCCCACACCTGAAACAGCTCCCAGAAACTCTCCTGCCTAACAAGAGGCTTGCTGGCAGCTGTGTACCCAGATGTGCACAGGGCCAAAAATACTCTGTCTGCTGCAGGGGCAGGGCATCTCTCTCCTGGCCCCATGCACATCAGGTCCCCTCCCAATGTGCATAGGGCCAGAAGACAGCTGCTGTTGGCAAAGCTCTCTGACCCCATACCTACTTGGACCACCCCATGCCCCTTGCCAGCCCTTAGGCTAGTGGGGGTGGGGGAAGAGCCTGGAGCTCCTCCTAGCTGCTGCAGGGGGCAGAGCAGGGTGGGAGCAGCCCTATACCAGGCTGCTCCTCTTGGGAGCAAATCTGCTCCCAAGAGGGAGCACATGTAGATGTGCTGCCCTGTAGGCTCACTTCATAATATTTTTCTTGGGCATGTCTACAAGTGCATTTGCTGTGCAGTAAGTTACTGTACAGTAAGTGGTTTTTAGGCCAGTGTCTACAAGTGCAGCTGTTAAAGTGCAGTAGCTCTGCATGGACTGAGCTGGGACTAAAGTTAGTTCCAAGTCAGTCCACACACCCAGAGTTACTACAGAGTAGGGTGTCTACATGTGTGTTTCTTTGCAGTAACTAATTGGGCATAAATTTAATACTTGCATGATGCGGGTATCAAATTTACACCCAAGTCAGCATAAGTCGCCATAGTTGCTGCACAATATAGGCATCCACGTGTATCCATGTGCTGTACTGCACAGTCATTTTTGGTTACTAAGCAGTGACCTAAATTACTGTGCAGCAAATGTGCACATGTAGATGTACCCACTGTATAGTAAGCCTAGGTCGAATTAATAGCATGTTTAGGCATGCCCAGTGGTCGCAGATGACAGAACAAGGAGCAATGGTCTCAAGTTGCAGCAAGGGAACTTAGGTTGGACATTAGGAAAAAAATTCTCACTAGGAGGGCGGTGAAGCACTGGAATGGGTTACCTAGAGAGGTGGAGGCCTTTTAAGGCTTGGCAAAGCCCTGGCTGAAATGATCTAATTGGGGATGGCCCTCCTTTGAGCAGAGGGTTGGACTAGATGACCTCCTGAAGTCCCTTCCAACCTTAATTTGCTATGATTCTATGATATGTCTATACTGCAGTACTTTGGCAGCTCATAAGAAAATACCTTAAACTATTTAGCTTGGATACTTGTAGTAGTATACCTGTAGGAGCATGTGGCTCAGTGAAGGCTGTAGAGCTTCCTCATGGTGGGTAAATACCACACATAGAGGACTGGTCCCATTTAACTCTGCTCTGCTGCAACTACACTGCTATCAGAACCTGACCTAGCTAGTTTAGAACCAGCTTGTACAGGTCTACATGAAATGCAATTACTATAATAATCTGTTAGAGAATCTCCTGGAAAATTATGACAACTTAAGTCATGGTTGGCTTTTATAATGGGATAGTATTAAGAATCAAGATACATGGTACTCTTCTGGATAAGAACAGCAATGGCAACATTTAACTGGTACCGTTAGAGTGATGGTCCATGCATTATGTGAGTGGAAAGAATTTCTTAGGGTGGTATCTTTTACTGAACCAGCTGTACAGTTGGGATAGAGTTAGACAAAGTTTTGAATGCAGGGCTAAATGATCTTCATCTGAAAGCTTGACTAACTCTATCCCAACTATGAAGTTGATTTAATAAAAGATATCAGCCTAAGAAATATTTGCCTCTTTCACAGTGTCATTGTTCATTTTTGGCCACATGCTGGATCTACACAAGAAAACCAATGTACTATAGGTACTTTGAAACTCAGATTCATTCAGAGTTCTTCCAAGTTGTTAATTTCCTGGGATGTAGATGTGGTAATGTTTCCCCATGGTCATACAGGCATAGTAGCCAGACTGTAGAACAACATGGGCTGTCTGGATAGATACCCAACTTGAAGCAGAAGCTCCTAGGCAGAGTTTTTGCATTTATGACCACTAAAGGGCTGCTCTGTCCTACAGCCCAACCAGAGCCTTAGCCAAATGTAGGCAGCTCTGTGTGGGTGTGAGGTTTTGGGAATATAGTGCAACAGAACTGCTGCTGCTGCTGTTCTTTCCATCCATCAGTTCATTCACTAAAATCCCAGATTTTCCTACCATGCAAACTCTAAGTAGTATGGGGCCTCAGATTTGTCTATTCAAGTAGAAATGCATAGTCTCTTTGCTAAAATCAGACTCATCCGTGCATACAGTAGGGCTTATGTAAAACATGGAATGAACGATTTGGGAGTAGTTCCAGATCCTGCTTAGTAATGTAAAGAAACACTCCCTATCACACTAACTGCATTACATATAGTGTCGTAAGTGGGCAGAGAATTGCAGAGGTTGACCAAATTTGGTCACTTTTTCATTTTCATATATACTTTTTGATAAAGTTCAAATAGAGGCCTTTATCATGGTAACAGTTTTCCATGTAAACTGAGTTTACATAAAACAATGAATTCACTTTGGTGCAGTAATAGCGAGACCATGATTTCCAGGTGCTCCCTTCTATTCAGAAATAAAGTAGGCATGTCTCTTTACTAGATTTTTTTCTACTTGTGTGTTCACTTCCATATTAACCAACCTCTCATTTGCCCTATTGTATTGCAGAGTTGCAACAACTATTACATCTTTAAAACAACTGCTAATTCTGCAGCCATCTTGCAATATATTTTAATTAATCCCATCAGAAAGAATAATTCTGCTTTCTATTCCATTTTAAATAACCAGTTATTTGGATAACACCTGAAAAGTTCATTAGTAAAAATATTACATTTTAGCCACATCAGAAATGAAACAAAATACAAGCCAGATGATGAAAATTACTTTTCATATAGCTGGTTAAAATTTCAGCCACAGTTACAAAAATGACATTAGTAGTTCCAAGTTTATGCAGCCTTCAAATAACATCATTCCTATTTAGTATTTCAGGCATTAATTACTTCAGTATTTTTCTGACCTCAGGTTTGAGACACTGACTTTAAATGGGATGATTCACTGCTGGATCAAAGATATATATATATATATATATATATATATATATATAGAGAGAGAGAGAGAGAGAGAGAGAGAGAGAGAGAGAGAGAGAGCCCAGCAAGTATGTAGTATGTATATATTAGGGTTTAAAAGCCACCAAGTTTTGTGCTGGCTTTACAGATCTTGGGTCCTGGTATACATTTGATATGGAGCTCTTGCTTCCTCTTAATTTCCACCCTGGAGTAAAGAGGTGAAGGGGTGGGCTACAAATCATGGCCAGAACTGCCACATACTCTCCAGTCACTGGCCAGGGTTCTTCAGGCAGTGCAGCATGACTGATGCCTTATGGTTGGTGTAAGGCATTAGGAAATGTATACACATGCCAGAAGCAAGGCAGAGGCTGGAAAGGCATTGAGGTGTGCTTCTGGCCTTCATGGAAGCACTGCCTTGAGCTATAACTCACCTCATATTTGCACACTAGTCTCTAGTTCAGATAAAGATGAAGTAGGGATTTATGCTTGACCTAGATGGCCTGTTGGAAAGGGAGAGTGAACTATACCTCAGCTAAATACAGACAGTCAAAAAGCTTGAGGCTGAACTGATTCAATCTTCACAGGTTTGCCTAAGCTGTGCAGATTGAACTGATAAACAAAAGAACAGACTTTCACTTTTGATTCCAGAAATGCAGCTATATGCCTGCAGTGGCCCAAACTAGAAGCCAGGGGGTGCTAGATTGTGCCTCTCTGCTTGGTTGGAGCAGAGAGCATGGGCCAAGGCTAGCCCACCCACACTGCAAGGTGGGGATTGTGGGGGAGATGCAAACCATCCTGGGATGCAGGGGAGTGGGGTGAGTTAGCTTGACTCTGGAGGAGATCTAGGACAGAAGTTCAATAAACCAGTTTAACCTAAATCAGTTAAATCTGATGCTACGACCATCCACGTTTATCTTAAATTAGTTTCAGCTATTTTGAAAGCAGTTTATATGCACTAAACTTCTCTTATTACAGATTCAAACCAGTTTCTGATCATTTATACCAGTCTGTGTGTACTTTGTGTCCCTAGCCCAAGTGCTGCTGATCCCTAGCCCAGGATCAGGGATGAAACAGCTCAAATCACAGCAACCATCATCTTTTAATACAAATATTCTGCTAATCCAATTTGGTGGGGGTAGCTCAGCTATTGTTACCTAGCACAGCTGCTCACATGTAAGCTAACCAACTCCACATAAGGTAGTCTGTATACAGACATTTCTGGTAATCACAGCAATGAAAATAAGATGTGTCTCCAGGGATGTGTCCCATGCTGCAGTCACTGCAGTGTATTGTAGCAATACCAGAGCTAGCTCTAAAGGTAGCAAAGTTGCTGACCAATGCAGAGTTTGACATGGAGGACCTTCCCAGGTTTTGCAGCCAGTGCTGAATCCCGTGATCCTGTGGCTAGACTGCTCCCAGAACCTGCCATGGTTTGTTTACAGAAAACTTAGTTATACCTACACTGGGCTGCAGTCACTGTGGATATATCCCAATACTCAATGCTTTCTAAAACTTCACCTGGTTTGTTGCGGCTTACATGCCATCCCTTGCTCAGACCTACAGTTACAATTTAGTCCTAAATCATTTGTTCAGGTTTACCAAGAAAAAACTGTATGGTAATGTAGTACTCATACTTTTATTATTTTTCTGTGTATGGGATGGTTTAAAGTTGAAAATAGAGACCTAACAATAACAACCATAAGTCCACTCAGATCTCTCCTTTTGTACTATGGGATATTTCAGGATCTGTTAGCACAGTCTTTCTGAATGGCTTTGGTAGAAAATCAAAATATCAATAACAAAAAAAAACCCTTTTTTTTTTTTGTCATTTCATGGTCCTTACATGACTTGCTCCTGGGTGATAGCAGAGGACGAGTACTGCTGGATGAATTTCTTTCTGCAAAGAACATCCTATTGATTTCACACAAAAGGTCACACATATAGCATCCACAGTACAGTAGATGAATTGTCAGAAATTCTTGAATCCTTCTCATAACTCAGCCATATGTGGCAGGCTTTGTGATGCCATTTGTTGAATCCAGCACCATTTGAGAGCTGTTCTGTGTTTTGTAACAGAAACTGTGGCACTCCTGTATTGAGGAGGTACTGTATTGAGGAAGGCAATGAGGAGACGCTCAAAAATGACCCAATGCGCCTTCTTCCAGACTCTTTCTGGATAATCCATTAGAACCACCGTAAGTACACTTTAAAGTCACAGGATATTGTACACTGGGCACATCTACACAAGATGTTTACTGCAGAGTTACCTAATAAAGTCCACAGCAAACATCTCGGTGTCTGCAGTGTGTGGCCCTCTTAGGTTGCAAGAAAACAATTTCACTCCACAGCCGGTAAATACAAGTATTATTCTGCTGTGAAGTTCTCATGCACAGCAACACACATGTAGATGCTGATTCAGCTAGTGTGGGGGCTACCTGCTAGCTGGCCACACACTGAATCACCCTTGTGCCCCTGCCAGCCCTTCTGCAGCACACTAAGGTGGGTCAGAGCAGCCCTAGGCTGGCAAGCTGATTCCCCCAGCCTGCTGCCTTCTGGGGCTGTTCCCACCCAGCTCAGCATGCTATGGTCCCAGGCACACGTGTAAACACACTGCCCAGGTGCAATAAACTCTGGTGTGATATGTGCTGGAGTTTATTGCCACACATTAATTGCATGTGTAGAGACACCCACTAATTATTTGAAAGGCTTCCAAGTGTAATGATCCCTAGGGAAACCACACATTTCATCAGAAAAGATTTTCATGAGAAGACTGTGCCCTCTTCTCACTCTTGTTATTGAATTTGGATGATTCAAAAAGATATTTTGCCAGCCTTACCAATTGATGGAGAATATCATGCAAATTATTAAACACTTTCATCCTCTTGAATCAGTTCTAGCCGTTTAAAATGGCAGCTGGGATCTGGAACCAACTTCCAAGGGAAGTGATGCTGGCTTCTATCCTGGGGGTCTTTAAGAGGAGGCTTGATGCCTACCTGGCTGGGATTATTTGAGCCCATTTTTTCTCCTGCCTGTGGCAGGGGGTCGGACTTGAAGATCTATAAGGTCCCTTCCAACCCCACATCTATGATTCTATGAAAATCAAGAATGCTAGGGAATTGAATGATTCAATATTAATTGAAAACAATCTTAAAGGTGACTGTTTCTTTGCTAGTAAACTGTTATCTTTTTCCAAGGTGTAGTCTCTCACCCTTTTAACTTTTGACATTTACTGGACTTACTTCATATTTGCGTGCATGTGTATGTGTGCATGCACATGTCCATTCATGCATGTGTGTGAGCATGTCAGAGAGACAGAAAGAGACAGAAAGAGACAAAAAGATCTTTTTGACAAAAGATACCAAGATAATAAGCCTGGTATTTCAGTTGTTTATTTGAGTCCATGCCAAAGAATGCATGCTGTTTGCTGTCTCTGAGGAAGACCATATGGTTCAAATCAGCAGAGTATATCATTGTATGCGTGTAATCTAGAAATGTCTTCCAAGTAGAAAGGGAAGAAACATAAGCATTTAATCTTCTCTACTAACACTTCTCCCATCCTTTAATACAAAACCGTGGCAAGAACCATAGACCATAGCTGGAGACAAGTTACATCCATTGGCTAGGGACAGACATTCAAAAAGCTGGAGCCTGAATTGATTCAACCTTTGCAGGTTAGTCTAACCTGCCTAGGTTGAACTGGTTTGTAACAGGACAAACATGCTCTCTAGACTGAGGAACTGTGAGCACATGCCTGCAGTTGCTCAGGCCACAAGCTGGAGGGTGCTAGAGTGTGCCCTTGGCTGCAGGGAAGTGTGCTGGGGGGAGAGGCATGGCCAGTCTGACCCATGTTTAATTCCCACCTCCCTGTGCCATGGGCAGGGACCAGAGCCAGATCTGCTGGGTGCTCCCCTCTTGCTGCTGCAGCAGTAGGGTACCATGGCCCCTGATGCAGAGGGGGGCAGGGAGGAGAGTTAGTCTCTTCTCTACCAGCACTGGCAGCCGGGTCTGTCCACCATCACTACCATGCTCACCCCCTGTGGCGGAATAAGCCCCCTGCTCTCTCTTCTGCCGGACGCCAGAGGGAGGGGGGGGGACTGACCCCAAAGGGCCCTGCCAGCTCGCGTCTGGCCATGCCCCTGCCCATCTCCTGCAGTGGGAGGGAGCTGGGCCCTTGTCAGGAGAGGGACAGAGCCCGCCTAGTGCCACCGCACTTTGCAGTAGCTTCCCTCAACTGCAATGTGGCTTTCAGCCAGGAAGAGGCTTGCGCTTGGTGAAACCATGATGGGGACTGCTGCCCCTGTCACAGTTGCTCCCCGCTTGCCGCTCCAGCGGCCAGGCAGGGGTGGGGACAGGGCCAGGAACTACCTGCAGGTCCTCTGGGGAGGCAGGGAGTGGGGTTATTCCCACAGCTACAGCTGCTGCTTGGTCTGCACTCGGGGCAGCATCCAGAGGAATAAGCCCCAAGAACAGACTGAATCTTCCCATTGCTCAGTCTGCAGCTGCCACTCAGAGGAGGCTTATTCCACCAAATGCTGCCCCCAGCACAGACCAAGTGGCAGTTCTGCGGTGCCCCAGAGGCAAAGTGGGGAATAACCCCACTCCCTGCACCCCGCCACCCCTGAGGCCCTGCAGGCAGCATCTGGCCCCACCTCTGCCCCCACCCAGGTGCTGGAGCAGTGAGGGGGGAGCAACCATAACAGGCAGCAGCCTCCATCATCATTTCCTCAAGTTTGAGCCCCTTCCTGGCAGGGAGCCGAGCTGTGGTCAAGGGAAACTGCTGCAGAGCACAGCAGTGCTAGCGGGGCTGGGAGGGCTCGGCCCTCTCTGGACCCAGGTGCTGCTGTGCCCAGCCTGCCATAATTCTGCCAGCCCCACAGCACAGCGCCCCTGCCGGGAAGGGGCTTACACTCCCAGACATGACGGGTTGCTTCCCCCAAAGGCCCTGCCCCCTCCTGCTACAGTGGCAGGGCAGGGGCACGGCCAGATGCAAGCCTGCAAGGGTGTTATTCCCCCTCCCTTTGGCATCTAGGGTGGGGGGGACAGCAGGAAGCTTATTCCACTCCAGGGAGCAAGCGTGGCAGCAATGGTGGGCAGACCTGGCTGCCAGTGAGGATGAGGAGAGACTAACCCTCCTCCCTGCCCACCTCTGCCTCAGGGGCCATGGTGCCCTTCTGTTGCAGGAGCGAGGGGGGGGGGGTGCCCAGCAGACCCAGTTCAGGTCCCTGCCAATAGCACAGGGAGGGGGGAATTAAATCCTTCTCTGGCTAGACCCCTGACTCTGCCTGTCCCTGCTCTGGCTGGGGGGCAGAGGAGTGGGGCCAGCCCCACTGGGCTGGAGCACACAGCCCAGCCCAGAGAGCATGCTGGGGTATTGGAGGAGTCTGGTTTATCTTAAACGAGGAAGGGGTCTGGGACAGACACTGCATAAACCAGTTTGAGCCAAATCAGTTAAGTCTGATACTATATTCAACCAGGTTTATTGCAAACTGGTTTCAGCCATTTTGAAACTGGTTTATGTGCACTGAATGTCTGTTCTGTTACAGGTTTAAACCAGTTTCTGATCACTTTAAACTGATTTATGTGTAAGGTCTGTCCCTAAACATTGTGTTCCTCTCTCTTAACAGCTCTGTTTATACCCAAAATTTCAAGCAACTAAGAAGAATGGCAATTGAGAAAGGGGACTTATGTGGTTTGTAGTATTACACTCACCGAACGGTGGCATGGAGCATGATGCACTTAAGTATAACAAAACGTCATTCCTTTTGCGAGCATTCATCTTCCTCATGCTTTTGTTAGAAATGCACAGCTTGCATCTTGCTCCTGATAAGAAAGAAATACTGTCCAAGGCTCCTCTCCCCCATCCTCCTTAAACTTTCTCATACTGATTACAGAGACTGGAATTTAGCTATATGGCCTTGGGGTATAAACTTTTGAACTCTTGTAGCATTGAGCATGCTTAATGAGCTGTTGCATATTTACTTCTCCACCCCGTATACTTAAATAGCTAATTATACTATACATGCAATGTATGTGATGATATAGTTACATGTATGTTTGTATGAAACGGAAGTAAGCTTCAGGAACTCCTGTGTCTGCACACATGCCCAGGAGAGAGAAGATAAAAAACTGCTTGTAAATGCAATTGGGGCCAGAGGTGATTTGAGCTTCAAAGCTCCACTCTCTGACCTTTGTTTGCAAAGAAATACATCCTTTTGTGCCGACTGATATCTGTGTGTCTGTGATCTCTGCGTTGCCTCCAGGGAAACAAACCGCCTTTGTGTAACACTTTTGAGCAAAGAAAGCCCTCAGAAATACCATGCAACAGTGCTAGATTTAAGACAACCTGGTCCTATAAATAAACTGATATAAATGGCCCCATTTCACTGGTGGCTAGGAGTGCACATTCAAGAGCCATCTTTAGCTCTGCTGGAGTTTCCCTCCCCTGCAGGCCTCTTCCTTTTATTCTCTACTCCACATTAACTATTGCCCCCTCTCTACTGTCACCCTTTTATTTCACAGCGTCTGATGATGTGAGCTTCAGGCCGTGAAAGCTTGTGCTATATATCTATCACCCTGGCTAACCTGGAAACTGCAGTTCTACCCTTCTTATTACCCTTTTATTTGTCTCCCACCTAGAGACAAAATGGATCACTTCTGAGAGCTAGCTACCAAGAGGTTTACCAGGAAAATATTTTTTATAAAAGGGCAAAGTTGTCTAAATTATAGATGGGCAGGCCACAACACTCTGCCTCTCCCCCTCTCCAGGGTTTCAGTTGTGTCATACCACCATAGCACAGTATTGTCAGCCTTGACCATGAGTAAAACACTGAAAATATCCCAACATTATGAAGTTAGATGTAATCTTAGACAGATGAAGTGAGCAGACACATATATTAATTTACTATAACCTGCCTTTGTTCACAGATCTGCACCAGTGATTGATGATGTGATATTGCACTAGTTCCTGGGGTAGATATGTGCAGCCAGCCACTGTGAAAGTGTTTTCAGTAGTTTTCCAAGGCTCTGTGCTGCCATTAAAGGCCCTGATATTTAATTCCCTTTGTTAGCATGAAAGTTGTTAACAACTGGCCTATTATTCTTTCAATGACTCATCATTTGATGGCAAATACAGTGTTGAAATGCCTCTCCTTCTTAAGTAATCTTTGACAGACATTTTATAAAAATAGATGCCAGAGACTAAACGGTTAGTTTCTTGACATGATGTACTCATGTCTTCTGCATCTTGTACAGTGCTGGGATTATTAAGGAACTAATTATAATCAATCAGACAATTCAGTTGCTGCTAAGGAAAATGAACCCTATAAGGAATTGGATATGATAGGGGAAGCTATGGATTCATGAATAATTTAAACACTTTGAAACATTATTCACTGTCTTTCAGACTTGTCTTTGTATTCTAATATTTAAGGAGGAATGGCACCAGAACCTGGGGAGGAGGGACAGTACTGTCCCTTTCCTGCCCCCACAACTCCCTTGCCCACCACTGAATTTGGTGGAAGGGAAAACAGGGCAGAAGGTGAGTGGTGCTGGTGCTGCTGCCCCCCCTCCCCAGGGTCTGGAGCTACACTGAGAAGCCAGTGAGATTAGAAAGCTTGCTGTGTGCACACTGCACAGTTAAAGGTGATACAGCTGCATTCTGTGTCTCTCTGGGATATGTACACTGTCATCTGATTTTCCTTGGTAATTCTACAGAGTGGTGATAAGGGCACTTAATACTGGTGTAGACATCCGAGAGCATCATATACAAAGTCCTTGCATTACAGCAGAGCTGTTCCCAGCCACCAATCCCTCCTTTTCAACCAAAAAATCAGGTTGTTTCATATGTTGGGGCTGGAAACAGGTGAATTGTCTCCAAGTAAGGAATCTTTCTTGAATCTCTCCTCTCCCACTCCTCAGTGTTCGCTTCTCCTCCTCCGGTCTGCTTCTCAGATTGGCATTGTATTCATTCAACTTTGGAAATCCAGCAATTTAAAATCAATGTTCAAATCTCCCTCCCTCACGGATGCACAGCTCTGTCAGCAAGTACTGCTGCCAAGGTGGCCTGGAAAGCACTTCAGAAAAGAAATGGCTAACCTAGCACCAAGAATACATGTGTTCATTAATCACATGAAAAGAGGCTTACATCTCTCCTATTTACTGGCCAGTGATCAGTACCATGGCAAGGCAAAGCCTGCAGCAGCAGCCCGCCCTTGCCATGCGCACAGATCCAGGGGCATATGCTCCTCCCAATGCTTGCCTGGGAGTGCATGCAGTGGTGGGAGCTGCCCTTCTCCCGTCCCGTCCTGTCCCATCCCGAAATGAGCCACTTGTGGCCCCATCCCGTGCCCCACCACGGCTGGGCAGCACCTGCTGGTGCCCTTTTGCATCAGCACCTGGGGCGGTCTCCCTACTCACCCTCACCCCCTTGCTATGGCACTGCCTGTGATGATGGAAAACATGAAGCATTTTGTTTCCTTGAATGATGTTCACATTTCTTAAAATGTTCCCCTCTTATTTTTTGTTTTTAAAAGGAGATTTTAACAGTCTTGACCACTGCATCATTCTTCAGAAGCAACTTTGCCTCCTCTTTTTACACTGACTTTTGACACGACTAACATATCAATAGAAAGAAAAGAAAGAGCTGGTTCAGGCAGTTGCCCCAAGTTTCTGTGAGAAAAAGCAGTCCTGTGAAATGCTGGTGCTTAGTTTTCAATTCTCAATAGGACTGTATGTTCATTAGGCAGCTGGTATCCATTACCATTCTCATCAAAACATCCAAACTAATGAACTGTGCCTCCAGAGAATCAGTCTTCTTGTACGCCATATTCCCAACAATAACAATGACCCAAGCCCAATTCACTTGAAACAATTTTATCTAAAAATACACAGACCTAAGGCTGCTGCCTTAGATCACAAATGGCAACATCACCTGAAAAGGCTGCATCATCTTCACACGGGGTGAGTAGGAAACCCCAACACATCAGTGGCACAAGGACAATTTTCTAGAATGGAGAATCTGCCTTGTGAGCTTTAATCCCATCTCTTCCACCATCTTGCTATATGGCCTCATGCAGTCACTTAACATTGAAACTTTTGAATATAAGTAGTTCACATTTGCAGAGTACTTTAAAAGTATAAAATTCTGTGTTGTTGCTGAATATTATTATTTGTGCATCTGTCTCCATTTAAACAAAGGGACCAATGCAGCAGGGAAGAGTGGAAATAGGGTGGTTATTACTCCTGAACCTATTTAAAGACTTCATAACAAAACCTTCACTTTCAAATGAGGTAGTTTTCTTTTTGAACCATTCCCTGTGTCAAGGCCTTTCCTCCTCCATACTGGGAGGATCCAGAACAGAGAACTAGAAAGTTTCCTTATTAATGTTTATGTCATCACAGACATCCTGCTTGTCATTGCTGACCTAATAGTTCGCCACTATTACGGAACATTTCAAGATTGTTCTAAGGAACATTGTTCTCTTTTTAGGTGAGATATCACGGATACAAGATGAGTGTCTTCTTGATGTGTACAAAGTTTCATTTTCCTAAACAGAAGAGAAACACACACACCAGGTGCTTTCCTCATTTTGAAGCTTTAAATAGACTCTCAAACCTCATTGTCCTGGGGTTTGACCTGAACATGGACAGCAGTGGCCCAGTTATTACGCTGCCCTTCCAACTTGCATTGCTGCTTCTCTGCCAGCAGGTAGGAAGCAAAAGTAGGTGGAATGACCTATAGTAAGCCTAATTAGGAGTGGTGTAACAACTGAATCTTTCAGGTAGAGGAAGCTCAACATCTGTTTCATGCACATATTCCTACCCCACGTACAGCCTAAAGAACATGCTATTGCATTGCCTTAGAGAATATACACTTCTCTATTTTAAGAGATAACAGACTGTCGAGGCATCATTAACAAACAGACTGTGGTAAAGACTTCATTAACAAGAACATAAATCCCATCTTGCTGGTACATTATGTACATAATAGATGACACCATTCAAGTCCTGCAAGTTTTAGTAGTAGAGTATGGCACAAATACAAAGCATTCAGGGACTATTTTTAACAGCATCTGAGACTGAAGCAATCTACACAAGTAACATTCAATTTTTCCATTTTGATACATCTACATGATGACTTTCAATGTAGCTTTGCTATCAAGTCAGAAACCGTACCTTTTTTCCCATCTGCCTAGCATAGTCAGATATCAGACCTGCCTTCAGCTTCCCTATTTGAAGAATGTAACTGTTCACTATCACAATTTCAGGGATTTAGAAGGACAGCTCCTTGAAATCTTCTCTCATCACCACATTGCACACTCGCACAGGAGTCAACCATAATCTCACCTGCACATAACAGGCAATGTTTTTTTTAAATACAAGTTATGATTTTTGATTTACACATTGGTAAGAAGATGTCTGCCAAATTTTCCCTTTCTGACACTTGGAGAATACATATTTTCCAAGTGTTTAGCTATTATACATCTTGCTTGTATAGCTGACTATCTGTCAATTGAAGCATTTTCCTCAAAGACAAAACTAGATACAAAAAATTTCTGAGTTTTTTCAGGCATAAGCACTCTCCTACAGAGTGCAAATAACTGCAATAGATGATCTTACTGGGAGAAGAATAAGATGCTGTGATTTATGATTCAGGAAGTTCAACTTCTTTACATGAGCTGAACAGCTAGTATACTGAATTATGGAAATGTACATAATCAGCTGATGGAAAAGAACATCATTATACGGTCTGGATAGCTGGTTGAAAGCTCTTCTGCTGATTAAAAGAAGGCAGTGGATGCTTCTAAACTCTGACTTCAAAAATGTTGAAATCTATAAACGGAGGTTAAATAAAATTCCTGCAGTAAAAAAAACAAAAACAAAAGGAACTACTCCATGCCTTTAGAATTCTTACCTGAATAATCAGAGTTAAAATACATGACCTGAATATCTTGGGGGGCAAAAATCCCTGCACTTTTTTTTTAATAGACCATATATTTATAATCAATATCAGTGTTTCTGCCTAAAATATTTAGGAAAATGTTATGTAAATTATTTGAAATGTCATCCAAATTGAGAACAAAACAGATTGTAAGATGCCAGAATTTCCTATTAGCTCATTCATTAGAAAGGTTATTCTGTAATCATAAAAAGTACTAACCATAGTGAGCCAGCCAAATTCAGACAAGCATAATTCAATTCTCAAAGTTAAGAAAATACCATACTGGCCAGACCAATGATCCATCTAGCCTGGTATCCTGTCTCCGCCAGTGGCAGGAGTGGATGCTATAGAGGGAGAGCAGTGAACCAGAACTCCCTAGGGTAATCTTATATAATAACCCCCTGGCATCCACTGTAATTAAATTTAGAGATGTCACAGGAAACATCTCCAACCATTTTGTTTAATAGTCATTAATAGATGTATCATCCAGGAATTCATGTAGTCCCCTTTTGAACCTGGCTATATTATCCACCACCTCCTATGGCAATATAGGCACGTAAGAAGCTGGATATTCTTTTTGTATTAAATAATATTATAGCCAGTTGTTGTGCATACTGGGAGTGCTAATTACACTTCAGTGGGACACAAAAGATATACAATTACTAGAACTGCCTCTTTTTATAACTTGCACTCCTTAAGCAGAATTTTGGTCCTGGCTTAATGCTGTATTTCGGAGAACTACTTCAGTAATATGGCTCCAGACATTTAGTATTACTTGAAAATGGACTTCTGCTCACTTCTCCCTAGTTAAATTTCTTTAGGAAGAATTCAATTCCTATAACCTCCTGTTCCCACAACTACGAGTCTCAACTGTCATGACATTCAATTGGGGCTATATCTAATACCATATTTCCTTGATTCCAAGGTGAGGTTTTTTCCCCCCATTCACCATGGGATAAGCAAAGCCTTGTCTTAGAACAGAGTATGGGACCACTCCAGCCAGTGTGCTGTGGGCACCAGCAATGGGCTTGACTGAGCCAAGTGCAGAGGGAGCCCCAGAGCAGTTTGTGCCCCATGCTGAACCCAGATCAACTGGAGACACCAACAAATTGAGGGCAGGTGTCAGGGGACAAGGTGGGCGCGGGACAGGCCTCCTGCTGCCTGCTCCTCTACCACCTACCCACCACTGCTGCTGTCCCTGCTACTTGCCTCTCTGCTGCTGCTTTCCCCCATCTCAGCAGGGGCAGGGACTAATTTAAGATGATCCTCCAATATTTAGGTTCCAGAAATGGAAAATGATAACATTTATAATTTTCCATGTCTAGAATCTAATTATTGGGGACCATTTTAATTTAGTCATCTTGGATTCAGGTAAATACATTAATAGCTTTTCAGACTCAATTCCAACCAGCTGCAGAATTTGTATCTTATTACAACTGTCACTGAAATTTCTCTAAGTTTTGTACTGCTAAGCCAACACTTTCAGAGCAATGTTCTTCTGACAGCAACTGAAAGAATTTGCAAGTCCTCATTTAGTCAAATATATCATCATTGCAGAAACAAGCAACACCTGAAGTAAATGAACCTATAAACACAAGTAAAATTTTTTGCAGCTGAGGTAAACTTTTGGGGAAAGACTTTAAGACTGAGGTCAGAGTGCAAGTAATACCATAGTTTAGGGATGGCTCTGAAATTGTCTAGGACACTTGCCTTGTCACTCTTGCGCTATTTCATCCAACTCAGGGGTTGTCAACCGGGGAACGTATACCTCTGGGGGTACTTGGACTGGTCCTAGGGGGTACATGCAGATGGGCAGGGACAGAGCACGGCCACCCCCCAAGAGAAGGGCTGGGGCAAAGCAAGGGCAGCAGAGCCCCTCTGTGGAATAGGGAAGCTCGTACGTGGAAGCCACCACCACCACATACCATCCCGGTGACCTTCCCTGCCCCGCCCCAGCCCTGCTCCTGGGAGGCAGTGGTGCTCCACCCCTGCCCACCCACGTGCTGTCCCCACCTCCCTGCTCAGCACTTGGCCACGCATCATCCCTCATGTCCCTGCTCAGTGTCTGGCTATGCACCCCCTCCCCCCCAACACACACACACTTGGCATCTGGCCACAGGGGGTACTTAGACTAAAAAAGGTTGAAAATGCCTGATCCAATGGACCAGAATGATATCTGCAGCACATAGTGCAAGGCTCAAATTTCATTACATAAATGCTTTGCCAGAACCCAGTCAAGCAATCAGTTTGTTGGTGTTATAGTTGCATCAGTAAGATCTAAAGGTGTGTGTGCTGCAACTGACTGTGTTTTACTAGTATGCTTCTGAAATGCCAAATTTATCATAAATAGACTTACAGATCAATAATTTCTTCTCTCTCATCATCAAGAAGAAAAACAATACCAGGGGTCATTTGGAGTTCATTCTGTGAATTGAGTGAAATGTACTTGTTAGGGTGACAGTATTTAGATCTTGGGGAGCATTGGATTTGCAGCTGAATAAAAAAGCTATGACCTGTGGCCTAGCAAGCTGCTAACCACAGAGCAGAATGGTATGTTAAAAGTAACATTGTAAGACACTTAGGCAAGCATTTACCTAACAATATAGTAGTGTTGTAAGATATATAGCTCACTGTGTAAAAGAAACAGAATTCAAATCTCAGGCTATTGTTAGACGATAAGGCAGATTTTGTTTATGAATACTTAAACAAAAGTATTGTGCTTATGCTAAGTAGCCAACTTAACTGTGTCAATCATTTTCAAGTAAGTCTGTGTAAATCTATGTTCTGTGAATGAGGTGAAGTCTTAGGAATGTGGAGGTGGTACAATCTGGGACTGAAAAACAGACTGCAATGTGAAAGACAACATGTAACTGGTAACAGAATCTGAGTTAAACATGTGAAAAGGTGAATGGTGATTAGTAAAGAAGCCTCCAGAAGCTTCCAGGCTTCTTGCCCAAATGACTGAAAGAAGCAGGGGTCAGGGTCTTAGGCATACGCTCATAGCAAAAAGACATGTAAAAAAGTGAAATATATAGGCACTTCCATGCTAATGAAACAAACAGTAAACAGAGGTGGAGCTTAAAATGGGAAGGACGAAGTGTGAAAGAAAGGAAGAACAAAGGTGTGGTAATAAGCATAAACCAAGGTGTATAAATATGGAAAAAAGTAATGTTCATGGCAGCTGCCCGGTTTGTTGGAGCATTGCCCGAAACTGTCTCCATTTTAAATAAAGCTGTTGATGAGCAACATGTGCAGGTGATGTGTGAAGGCATCAATCGGTTGTCTCCCTAGTTGCTGGGTATCACATGGATTTGGGGTCTAACAGTACTCAATTAAAGTCTGCCACAGTCTTTTTTTTAACCCTTTGAGAACTAAAAAAGCCACATCATTACTAAAAATGAGGATGTCAAGAAATCTTCCTATGTGGGAGAATATTAAGGAATTCAAAGCCTCCTGCCACTCAGGGAAGTGCATGCACTGTTCCCACCCCTGGTTTTTTCTCTTTAGGCCTTTTGCACTCTGTCACAATTTAAAAGGTACTAGCAATAAGCAACCCAATAGCTGCCAGTCCTTGTTCCTTAGCGAGAAGTAAGAGAAGGTTCCTCCATGCAGAGCTGTGTCACATCCAGCCACAACTTGGCTATTAACTCTTACAATGACCCTTTGGTGCACACTTCACTAGATTCCCCCAGTGGTGAAAAAGTACTTTCCTGTGAATAAGCTGCAAGGAAGACTGAAAAGCAAATGACAAAGGTGAAATCCAGATGGGCCCTTTTAAGGCCTTTAGCTCTGCTCTAAGAGATCTTTGTAATCCAAAATGTAGATATCTGTGGCATTTTGTGGTCACTGAACTAGATCACTCCTGAACTCTGGATCACTCATTGTGACTAAATTGTATCTAAATTCTGTTTCAGCACCTAGTGGACCATTCTGGATTTTGCCCAGAGTTCTTAGAAATGGTGCTTCACACATTTCTTTAACTTTATTACTTCTCACATGAAGCCCCAAAAGTCCTTGAGACCAATCTGACATTGTTTATAGCCTCCAGAAAACATCAAGAAAGCCTTTATATGTCAGGCTGAGTTAGGCTTGGGTTTTTACTTTCTTGGAAGGTAGATGGTCAGTTAGAGCAATTTGCATTGATTATCGAATACATGGGGTCAAACAGGATTGTCTCCCATTTTTCCTACCAACCTTCCCCTGCAATTCTAAGCTATACTGTCACACAAAATTTACATCCGTTCAAAGTCTCTTAAAGTGGTGAACAAAATATGGAAGAATGATAAAGAAGGCTCTCTCTCAGAAACCAAAATACTTCAATGTCTCTCTGATAGTCTACCAGATTTCAAGGACTTTCATTCTATATAGATGATCATTCAGCACAATCTATATGCTTCTCCATTTCTTACACTGTATTTCTGTGTCTACACCAAGTTACCAATGCTCTTGGGGAATGTTGCTCCAAAGTATGGTGCAACTCATTCACACCAAACCCAGATAAAAAACAGAAACTGCCTTGGGGGTGACTTCTGTCACCACTCTCAACATCTGCCTCCAGTGTGCTGGAGAGCAAGAGCAGAAGCTGGGGATCCATTCCCAGAAATGAGTCACTGGTGCACTTCTGGAGCTGGCATATGCAAGCAAGTGTCAGGTGGGGGGGGGGCAGAGGCCATGTTCAAGAACAACCTTTTCCCTGCTGGAAGTGCTAGGGAAAGTGTTTAGACCTATCTTTTCGCTCTGCAATGGGACCGTACTATAGACAAAGCTCTGGCTGTCTCCAGGCTTTTAATCAGTATATCAGCTAAAGTCATGTTTCTCCTGTATGACAATTTAAACCTGGGAATCTACATCATGGTTTCACCTGCATGAACGCTGAGTCACTTGTGGTTTTTTTGTTATTATTAAACTTAAAATCTGCAACCAAAGAAAGGAGAGAAAAAAAGATATCCCACTTTTTATTGCATCAGTCACTGCTGGCAGTGTTAAATGTGGGCTTCTTAATATAGCTGCCAAGTTACCAAGATCATTTCACAGAGAACTCATAGAGAAGTAGAGAGAAGGGGTATCTATAGGTCATCCTGTCCAATCCTCTGCCTGAGGCAGGACCTCCTGAATTAGTTGCCTCATGCTTTAAAAAAGTTATGGAGCTGCTATTCATTTGGCAATGCTAATATATGCGTGTATACATGTATGTGAGCTACACCATCAGGTGGCACAATCTGGGAGGATCATGGAAAATTAAGGTTGGAAGGGAACTCAGGAGGTCATCTAGTCCAACCCCCTGCTCAGAACAGGACCATCCCCAACTAGATCATCCCACCCAAGTCCAGGTCTTAAAAACCTCTGGGGATGAAGTTTCTACAACTTCTCTGGGTAACCTGTTCCAGTGCTTTACTACCCTCCTAGTGAGAGTTTTTCCAAATATCTAACCTAAAATTCCCTTGCAGCAGCTTGAGACCATTGCTTTTTGTTCTGTCATCTGCCACCACTGAGAACAGTTTAGCTCCATCCTCTTTGGAACCCCCTTCAGGTAGGTGAAGGCTGCTATTACATCCCTCTTCAGTGTTCTTTTCTCCAGACTAAATAAAGCCAGTTCCCTCAGCCTCTCCTCATAAGTCATGTGCCCCATCCCCCTAATGATCTTTGTTGTCCCCCTCTGGATTCCCTCCAATTTGTTTACATCTTTTCTGTAGTAGGGGCCCAAAACTGGACACATTGCTCCAGATGTGGCCTCATCAGTGCCAAATAGAGGGAAATAAAACACTTCCCTTGATCTGCTAGCAGTGCTTCTATTAATGCAGCCCAGTTAGCACTTCGTTGGCTCATATTCAGCTTATTGTCCACTGTAACCTCCAGGTCCTTTTTTGCAGAGCTGCTGCTTAGCCAGAGTTAGTCCCCAACCTGTACCAGTGCACAGGATTGTTCTGTCCTAAGTGTAGGACTTTGCACTTGTCCTTCTTGAACCTCATGAGATTTCTTTTGGTCTAATACTCCAATCGGTCTGAATCCTAGCCCAAACATCCAGTGCATCTACTAGGGCTATGTGAAGCTTCAGGCGCTGATTCAATTCAGAGGAGATTCTGCCTGATTTGGCAGCCAAATCTCCGAATCCAGGTTGAATCAGGAGATCAATAAAAATGTCCAAATCAATGTGAAGCCTCTGAATCAATTTGGAAAAAATTTGGAGAAAGATTTGGAGATTTGTCAATTTGGGCAGTCCCTGCTCACTGCCCCAGGGTGCTGGACCCAGGCTCCATGCCGGTAAGTAGGGGGCAGGGAGGGAGGCTGAAGGAGGGGGAAGGGGACCATGGGGGGACCCCCACCAGGTCCCATCCCCTGTCTGCTGCCCCAGTCCCCCTGAGAGCCCCCCAACCCCCACCCGCTCTCCCAGTCCTGTCAATGGCTGCCCCGCCTGGCCCCAGTGTCCTGGCATTTGGGGAAAAAAAAGGCCTGCACTCACCAGATGCTGCAGTGGCCATCAGGGCACTGGGGCCTTGCGGCAGAGCTCCCCATGCAGCGCGGGGCAGTGGGGAGCAGCAGGGATCGCACCCCCCCCCCCCCGAACTTGTCAGCAGCTGGCAATTGTGGGGCTTTTTTTTTTTTTTTTTTTTTTTTTTTTTTTTTTTTAAAGAGCCAGGATGCTCTGACACTGGGACTGGACGGGGCCTGTTTGACTCGGAGATTCAGCAGTGGCCAAATCTCTGAATCAGACATGGCCAAATTGATTCGGGGCGGTGATTTGAATCACTGAATCGAATTACTGTCCCCCGAATATGCCGAATCTGAAGCAAATACTAGCTGCTTCGCACAGGTTTAGTATCTACTACTCCACACAGCTTGGTGTCATCTGCAAACTTGCTGAGGGTGCACTCCATCCCATGTTCCAAGTTGATGATGAAGATATTAAAGAAAACCAGCCACAGGACCAACCCTGGCACACTCTACCAAATACCGGCTGCCAATTAGACATGGAGCCATTGATTACTACCCTCTGAACCTGATGATCCAGCCAATTTTCTGTCTACCTTACAAGACATTTATTCAGCCTGAACTTCCTTACTGTGCTTGCAAGAATGTTGTGGAGACTATATCAAAAGCCTTGCTAAAGTCAAAGTATATCATGTCCACTGCTCTTCCCACATCCACAGAGCCTGTCACTCTGAAGGCTATTAGGCTGGTCAAGCATGACTTGACCGTAGTGAATCCATGCTTACTGTTCCTAATCACCTGCTTCTCTTCCAAGTGCTTAGAAAAGGATTCCTTTAAGATCTGCTCCATGATTTCTCTGGGGACTGAGGTGAGGCTGGCTGGTCTGTAGTTCCTAGGATCCTCCTTCATCCCTTTCTTAAAGATGGGTACTATATTTGCCCTTTTCCAGTCATCTGGAACCTCTCCCAATCACCATGAGTTTTCAAAGATGATGATCAGTGGCTCTGAAATCACATTGGCCAACTACCTCAGCACCCTCAGTTCATCCTGTCTGGCCCCATGGCCTTGTGTATGTCCAGCTTTTCTAAATAGTCCTTAACATGGTTTCATAGTTTCATAGTCTGTAGGGTCGGAAGGGACCTGAGCAGATCATCTAGTCCGACCCCCTGCCATGGCAGGAAAGAGTACTGGGGTCAAACGACCCCAGCAAGATGTTCATCTAACCTCCTCTTAAACACCCCCAGGGTAGGAGCCTGCACCACTTCTCTTGGAAGCTGGTTCCAGACCCTAGCCGCCCTGACCGTGAAGTAGCGCCTCCTGATATCTAACCTAAATCTACCCTCTGCCAGCTTGTGACCGTTATTCCTGGTCACTCCTGGTGGTGCTCGGGGAAACAGTGACTTCCCCAATGCCTGCTGATCCCCCCTGACTAGTTTATAACAGGCCACAAGATCCCCCCTCAGCCTTCTCTTTTGGAGGCTGAACAGATTCAGGTCCCGCAGCCTCTCCTCATAGGGCCTGCCCTGCTGTCCCCTGATCATACAAGTGGCCCTCCTCTGGACTCTCTCCATGCTGTCCACATCCCTCTTGAAGTGTGGCGCCCAGAACTGGACTCATTAGTCCAGCTGCGGCCTGACCAGTGCTGCATAGAGGGGGAGTATCACCTCCTTGGACCTGCTCGAGATGCATCTGTGGATGCATGACAAGGTGCAGTTGGCCTTCCTAACTGCCTCCCCACACTGCCGGCCCATGTTCATCTTGGAGTCAATGATGACCCCCAGATCCCTTTCCGCCTCCATGCTGACAAGAGGGGAGTTCCCTAACCTGTAGGTATGGTGCCGGTTGTTCCTCCCGAGGTGCATCACCTTGCACTTGTCTGTGTTGAAACCCACCCTATTCTCGTCCGCCCACCCTTGTAACCTGTCGAGGTCTGATTGTAGCCTGTTGCATCCTTCCAATGTCCCCATGTCCCCCCACATCTTGGTGTCATCAGCAAATTTGAACAGGGTGCTTTTTACCCCCTCATCCAAATTGCTGATGAAGATGTTGAACAGTGCGGGCCCGAGGACTGAGCCCTGCAGAACCCCACTGCCCACGTCCTTCCAGGTTGAGAAGGACCCATCCACTACCACCCTCTGGGTGCGGCCCTCCTTCCTGAACTGCGCTGCCAGGTTCAGCAGTCTAGGAGCTGCCTGTGCCTGTGAAGACTGAAGTGAAAAAGCCTTTTCTGAGCCTTTTTTGCATCATCTGTCATGAGATTGCCTCCCACATTCAGTAAGGGACCCATACTTTTCTTGATCTTCCTCCTGTTGCTGACGTACTTGTAGAAACCCTTTTTATTACTTTTCACATCTAGCTAGTTGCAACTACAAATGCGCTTTAGCCTTCCTGATTTCATGCCTGCATGCCCAAGCAGTACTCTTAGATGCCTCTCTAGTTGTTTGTCCAAGTTTCCATTTCTTATAATCTTTATGTGTTTTAGCTCACTGAAAAGATCCCTGCTAAGCCAAGCTGGTCTTCTGCCATACTTGCTAGTCTTCCTGCACATCAGAATGCTTCATTCCTGTACTCTCAGTAAGGTTTCTTTAAAATATGATCAGCTCTCCTAGACGCTTTCCCCCTCTGATGGTTCTCCCCAGGGATCCTGCCCATCAGTTCCCTGAGTGATTTGAAGTTTGCTTTTCTGAAGTCCAAGGTCCTCACTCTCCTGCTCTCCTTCCTTCCTCTTCTCAGGATAAATTGGTCTGTTTTTCTAAGGCTAATGTGAATGTTTGTGAGGGAAGGAATAGAGACTATTAACACAGCAATAGATATACCACAGTAATTGCTGGAAATTTCACAAATGGAAAGATGGTATGTCATATGAACTCCTGGGACCAGGTCACCTCCTTTATGTGATCATGAAGGCACAGAAGGAGAGGACAACAGGGACTAAAGGGAGGGAGCTGCTGTAGGATGTTTCCAAGGATTTTATCTCCACCAACCTCAGTCTAACGGAGTCAGCATTTACAAAGCAAAGTTTGGGTATGCTGCAAGACCTAGCTTTTTCCTTAAGTATTGAGGAAAAGGAATGTTATAAGGTTGTGGCCAAGTGAAAGGAACTACTTGGTCATCTGACACTGAACAAGTGATTTGTCTCGATGGTAGAACTAGTTAGGAAAAAAAATCATCAAATCCCCTTTTGATTAAATGCATTTTTAAAAAGGAAAAAAAAAACTTGAAAAACTTCCCATTGCTTCCAAAATTCCCCAGTTTTTCTAATGCAACAACAACAATAACAACTCAGTGAAAAAATATATTTCAGGGGATTTTTTAAAAAATTAAAAACTAAAAATGCTCAGAAATTCATCTCTTAAAACTGAGCCCCTTCCCATTTTTCTTTAAATGAAAACATATTTTTCCCCAGAGAAATTTTCAAAAAGAACATTTCTCCAATGTTTCCCTTAAAAGCATTTGGCATGTTTGATAGTTTTCAGTGGGCAGAGGTCATTGTCTTTTCTATTTTGTTTGCTTTATTTTCATGGTTCACATTTTCATAGCATTTGATTAATATTGCAGATTACGAGGACAGAGTGCCTGAGGCTGGTGTTTGAAACTTGGATAAATAAATAGTAAGTCAAGCCAGCATTTCCTGTCAGTTCTCACACAATGGTATTTGAGAAACTGCCAATGTTTAAATACTCTTTCTAGGAAGGAGACAAGATATCTCAGATATCCATGTTAGGCATTTGTATGCTGGTGAAGTTTTAATAGCAACTACTGCATGTGTATTTTCACGTGAAAGGTTCATACACCAGCTTGTCCAGGTACCCCCTCTTCTGCCAAGAATATAATACCTCCTTTTACACTGGTTTGTGGCAGAACACAAACTGCAACAGTAAACATGTTGAAAGGCTTGTTAAACTTTCCCAGTGAGATTTCAAAAATATTCAAAGACCGGCCTTGGTGAAAATACCCAGCCCATTTACCAGGAGGACATTTGATATTTTAAGCAATGAGATTCTGTAACATAACCAGATCAGGTTGCACTTTACTGGACAGCTGCCTTCTCCTCTGCTTAGTTATTTTTGGCATGCTACATTTTGCTTATTTCAAGGATTAATAGAGGGATATTTCATTTTACAAAGTTGGAGTGTCACTGACAGCACTATAGTGCGCAGACCGCATACGCAGCTGGATGCTGATGGTGCATCAAATGGGAGCCAAATAACACTAACGTGTTTTGTTAAACATAGTGAAACAGAAGGTATGATGGAAATCAACAATTTGTAGGTGATGCTAATCAATCCTCTGTGGCTTGAAAGCACGAGTAACAGTTTATTGAAAAATAACTTCTCTCAAAGGGTGACAAAGCCCACCTGATCCTTATGTAATAGAGACATTTTGGAAGGATTTTTAAGCTGTTGCTCTTTTATTTTTTCGTATTTTTTGTGGGGGAGGAGGAAATCCATCTAGTGTATTTAAATGTTAGTGCAGTTTTGAAATTCATTCCTCACCAACTCATAAGTTTCATGCTGCATTACATTTTTAGGACCAACACTTGTCTTTAAGCATCGCCTTTAGTGCCTCTAAGATCCCTGCTAAGTACCCCTACTACTGCTTACTCCATGGCAAGTAACTCTTTGTAAGCAAAACATATACCATGTCAGTAGCTTTGTGTATAGTCAGTGTCTAGTTTACCCAAGACTGTTGTCTCTTAGTTTATCTTCTTCTTTTTGGGTAACACTGTCCCATGGATGAATTCATGGAGCAGTGTGGATGTGGTTTCAGATACCAAACATATCAACTTCCAAAGCTTCTTTAACTCATTCCAAAGAGCCCCCTTGCTACCCCAAGTCAGCTCCAGAATTCAAGGGAAGGGAAGAACATGCAATACATAACAGTTTGCAAAATACACACAGCGTATATGGATTAATCCCACTGAAATACTGTGCCCTCACTTGACTTGAAACAAGGCAACTTTAATGCAGGTCTTACATTTAGTATTTAAAGTATTCACACAAGCAGAAGGGAATGAAATAAAATTATGTTAACCCAGAACAAAAATGTTGTTCTGAAAGTAAAGAGAAGGAACTCAAACTATTCAGATCTGAACTAATTTGGTACAGTGGATCTAAAAATGTATCATCATCAGAATGAACCAAGATGACTCAGAGGTCTGGGATATGAAATGCAGCCATGACTATAAGTAAACAAAAAAACCCAACAAAACCAAGTCCCTTCTCTATTGACACCTACAGTGAATTTGACATTGCTGACTTACAAACAGACTAAAAAGGTTCAAGTAATTCAGTTTCCTAAGACAAGAAGCCATCATGCAAACTAGGGATAGGTGCTGCCAAAAAACTTGCAAAGGTTTTAAGAGCAGGTTGGACAAACCCTTGAATCTGACGTTTAGACAGAATGATCCTGTCTTGAGCAGGGGCTGAACAAAGTGACCCCCTGAGGTTCCCCCCCAGTCTTCATTTCTATAAGTCTTTGAATACATGAATATTTATCATAGGTGGGAGAGAGCACTTCCTTTAGAATCTGCCTTAGGAAAATGCCATTGCCATAGATGAATAAATCATGTAACAGATAGTGGATCTTTATACTGTGCCTGTTAGGACCATCCATATTTTATGGATTGCATCCTAAACTTTGCCGTAAATTGCTTTGGTCCCTGCCCTTCCAGTGAGAGCCCCTCTGATGGCACCAAGGAGTACACCAAGGAATGTCCCAGGGTACCATTTCTGTGGTATTATTGCAAATGGACATTTTTCTGTGTTGTTTACCCATAACATGTGGCCCAAAAAATTGTGGAGAACA